>NC_135270.1:34530874-34880874 GCF_051311805.1 Agelaius phoeniceus | reverse complement strand
CAACAGAGAAGCCCGTCAGTGCGCGCCGCCGCCGCGCGGCCGGGAGCTGTCCAGTGCTGACCGGGCCCCGGCCCCGGCACGGGCACCGGCCCCGGCACCTCGATCCGGCCCCGGCACCGCGAACCGGCCCCGGTTCCGCGCGGGGGGCGCGCAGGCTGCGCGGCATCGCCTCGGCGCGGCCGTGTGCCCCAGAGCGCGGCCGGCGGTCAGCGCTGGCCCCTGCCTGGCCCCTCCGGCCGAAGGGCGGCCACACGGGCCCTGGGGCCCCCGGGAGCACGGCCGGCAAAGGAGCGGGGCTGCGCCGGCAGCGGGACCCCGATGGCAGTGGGGTCTCCCCGACGACCGCCTGGTGCCCCGTGGCTCCTCGGGGACAAGGACGGCGGCGCTTGCGGTGTCCCCGCGCCTCCGCGCCCCGTGCCGCATACCAGCCTCCCCAACACACACACACACACACACACAAACACAGAGCACACACACACTCACACACTCACACACACACAAACACAAACACACTCACACACAGAGCACACGCGAGCTCCAGGCACACCCCGAAAGAGCCCGGCCGAAGGGCACCGCGCACCTCCCGGGCGGCCGGCTTGGACAGGAGAGGATCCCCCCCGTGCTCCCCGGAGCTCTCCCGCGACCCTTACCTCCCTATCATAGTAGAATGCTGCTGCACGGCAGCTTCCAGTAGCCTCTCTAGAATAGTCCATTCCCCCATCGCTGTTCATCCGGAGACAAAGACTTTGGCAAGCGTAGGGGATCTCTTCACTTCTGCCTTTTTCACCCCTCCTATTTTTTTTTTTTTTTTTTTCGGGGGAGGGAAAACAAACCGAAGAGCAGCCCGTCTCTGCTGCCCGCAGTCCGGTGGCGGGAGGGCGGCTGGAGGCGGCAGCCCTGCCGAGGGTTCCCGGCTCGGCTCGGCTCGGCTCTGCGGGGCTCGGGGCCGCTCGGCAGCGGCCACCGGCCCGGCCCGCTCGGCTCGTGGCGCGGCGCGGCGGGCGGACCGGCGGCGTGGAGGGAGGAAGGTTGGCTTTAATGTCTTGCTGCCTCTAATCTGCCTTTAAGTAGTCTCCGCTTGCGTCACTGACAGGTTGGTGGAGAGCAGCCAAAAGCAGCGCTCGGATTTTCTCATTTTTATTATTCCGGTGAATACAAACAAATAAATGCAATAAAAATAAATGAAATAAATAAACGGAGGAGGAGGAGGGAGGGCGGAGGAAGGGCTGCCCCGGCAGGCACGAGGCTCACTGTGCAGCCTCCTTGCCGGAGCGCCCCGGCCGGGCGCCCGCTGCCCCTCCGGCCCCGCCGGCCGGCACAGCCCGCTCCGCCCGGGAGCGCAGCCCCGCCAGCACCGGGCCCCGCTGCCCCGCGGCCCGTCCGAAACGCTGCTCCAGGGCGGGAGCGCTACACGGCGCCCTCTCCAGCCATGGGCCCCTGGCCGGGGGTCCCTGGGGTTGCTGGGCTTTGCCTCACTCCTAGAGATCAAAACAGCGGTGGAATACAGCAGTGACCTTACTTGTTAGAACTGCTAAGCTCTGGAAGATATTTGACTTCAAGTTGCATCTTTATTCTCGCCTGATTACAGTTATAAGAATCACTGCGGGGAAATGAAGCTCATTTATACCCATTTCAGAGAATTCTGAGACTAAGGTTGTATTTATGCTAGAAAAGACACCAAATCTTCATGCAAAGCATCTCTAAACAGTACAAGAAAAAAGTATCTTGAATAAATCCCTGCATTATAGTCAGTCTGCACACTTTGTTCTCATAAACTGTGTTTAAAGTATTTTTTTTCATCTTACAGATACCCTTACAGACTGTACCTGAAACATCACCAAACATTTCCACACAAAATATTGGTACCAATTGGAATTGACTTCTCCAGTGAAGCAGTGTAAAATATATTCTCGTATTCTGTATATTTACAAAATAATCAAGTAAACCTTCACACCTGCTCAACTAATCTCATTAAAGAACAACATAAGAAAAATTCTTATTGGTCTTACCATAATATTCCTACATTGAATTCAGTAAAATCAAATTCTTTCTAAAGCAGAACTGCATAGGTAATAATAAATAATGTAGTCCTTTTTTTTTTTCCAGCTCATGAACCAATTTCATGTTATATTAAAGATGTTAAGTGTTTTCTGAATAAATGGGACCGTGCTTCATCTGTGCAAGAAGGCATCTGTATGCTTTAGACTCCCCAAGGTTTGTTGTCTTTTCATTAGGACTATGCAGATGGTCTCTGCTTCACGTGATACTGGGTCAGTTGACTGATTGAATTAGGAAAGTATCAAACAAGAGAGGATCAGTGAATACACAGAAATTCTGCACAGAAATTGAGAGATTTTTATTCTCTCCCAGTCAAGAGTCTTTGGATTTTTGTATATTGTTTCTAAAAATTGCTTCTGCAACACCAAAGCTAAAAAGAAGAGGTTGGAGTTTGGTTTGGTTGGTTTTAAGAGGACTGTGTTATCTATCCAGCTACGCTGATAACTGAGTGTCTCATATAGACCAAAATTTTCTGTTTGCAGATGGATCTGAAAAAGAGAAATCAAAGCAGTAAGGGAAGCAGTAAGGCGTGTGTAGAAGGAGAGAGGGCAGAGAATATGCTAAGAAGCTAATGATGATAATCCTATTTAGCACACCAAACAGAGGGGAAACCCATGATAGAAGCTACTGAAGAGAGCAGACAAGATTTTGGTTCATAGACAAATAACAGAATTTCTACAAAGGAAAGCTGTTCCCTGATACTGGGATAGAAAACTCTTTTATCTGAGCTTTTAGAACTCTTAAATGAAAAGGAATTACATTCTGATCATATCAAAAACTGGCCTATTAATTAACAGTTAGTCAGTGTTTCCTGTGTTCCTGATAGCCCAGTCATGAAGACAAGGAGGGGAAATATCATAAATGAATGCTGAAAACATAGAAACATTGTTATTCAATTGCTTTTGATTTAAAAATAGTTTAAAGTCAAATTCTTTCAGACCTTCTTTTACAGGAGTGGCATCTCATTCTGGAATACCTGATATCTCTTTTTTCCACAGTAACCTCATATACCACCCTGCAACCACATTCACACATAGGATACTTGGCCTTCCTCTTGAGAAAATTTACAGGACTTCAGACCTTGGTGAGTTTTGAAAAAAAAATTCAGTGAGAAGGCCAACATTCATTTTACATGGCTAAAAATTTAAAAGGAAGTTTCTATACCTCAAATTTACATATATGATTTCTGAGGCTTTGAATTTCTGTCCTTTATCTGAGGCCCGACTTGCTGTCAAAATAGAAGTAATAAAAATCAAAGTGATGTTCTCTGAATGTTTTACACAACAGTGAAAAGTGTATGAAGAATGCAATTAACTGCATTTCCATTATCCTTTATATGAGACAGCAACCTCTGGACTTAGCTTGCAAATTGTCTAAATCAAAAAGTGCTCAGACTATGTATAGTCATGAGTGTAAGTTGTAGACATAAGAAGATTTTCAGCTTCTAAAGGTTCATCTTAGTTTTTACACCATTCCCCTGAATACTTCAGCCAATGGCAAAGCCAGGATTTGCAGAGCAGCAGGCTGCCAAAGATGCTGTGGATGTATATTGCACAGTGTACATATTCAGATTGGAAAACCATGCCTACATTTCATTAAAAAGCATTCAGGATTATCAAAACTTTATGTCTCCTGTTTTATGAAGAACTGTTTCCTAATAAAGGAGCAATAACAGTTTGCAACAGGGCTAAGCTTGTCTTGTTCAATATTTTTATCTGTTGCATAGAAAGGAAACAAAATCAACTTGCTATTCCACACATAGGCTTTTGGGTGGTAGGGTGTATTTTTGCTCCTCTTGGTTTGCATTCAAAGACAATAAGTATTCCTGATCCATCCAAATTCAGCATAAACTCTGTCATTCCTAACAGGATCTCAAACAATCTTTGCAAAAGGAAATTCAGTCTGCATGTGTTCAAAGACACCAGTGCCGTGATATTAATTTCTGATGAAGTAATGTAGACTAAGTTGATCTTGGATTAGGTCTGGAGAATGAGACTTGAATGTGTCCTCAGTTTGAAGCCAAACTGAGGTTAATCTGTCTGTAAGAAGCTGTAGGCCAGATTCTCTCTAAGAAATCCAGCCCTTTTGCCCTGATCTGGTTTTGTAAAGGGTCTGGAGAGCAATCAAGTCTTGCAGGATGCACATTGCTCAAGGATGGAGCAGAGCAAACTGAGAGCAGAACTGACACATTTGGCTTGTCTGTCAGACCCCCTGCAACCTGGACATGGAGAACATGAGAGGGTCAGGCTGAGGCAGCCACATGGCCAGTGCTGTAATACAGTGAGCTAAACAGCATTATTCCCCTGCTTCCCTGCTCTCTCTGCTGAGGTTTACTAATGTAAAAACACATTAGTGTGTATTACTAATGTAAAAACACAATACAGATCTTACCTGAACCTTCCACACTCACTGCCTCCTTTTAAAGTTACACATTCATCCTAAATGTACACTTTTATGTACATATTTTATCTTAAAATGAATCAATTATTAGTACTATGCCAACAATCTCCCTCAATGCAATTTTTTGCAGCTGCTTGCAGTGGATCCATCATCATAGCATATGAATATATGTCATATTTATATTCTAAAATTGCATGGCAAATGACCGCATTTCATTGTTACACTGGAAACCACTATTTCCACCATTTGTAGCAAACTTGAAGCAAATTACTTAAATAAATTAAAATTAAATTAAATAAATATAGGCTAATAATAAAGAAAATAATGGAGTTTTCTTTTCGCAGTTTGTGTGAAAAAATTACATTGCTCTATAGCTGTATAATGTATAATGTGACTGAATTTTCTAACTACTGTCACAAAAGAGAGATTTTTCAGCATTACTGTCATAAAGCTTTAGAACATTCTTTGGAAGATTCTACAATAAATGTTTCACTTCTGATAGTATTTGGTGTAGTCCATGAAATCTAAGTCATTAGCTACTAAACTGAAAATATCTTTTTAAGACCTCTCATAGCCATCTGCTATGCTCTGTTTTCATTTGGTGCCATGTGTGTATTAATGAAATGATTGCATCAGATTAAATCTTTTATTCATAAAATCATCTAGGTCATCTGCTTCTACCTACACTTTTTCTCTCATTAAAATAAGCATTTGTGTGTACATTCCCTCTCCACTGTATGAGTACAGCTCTAGCTAGCTACAGTTAGCTGCTGAAAGTAGATCTTAATAAGAAATCCCTCTCCATGTCTTTTTCTCAAATGAAATTCCCTCAAAGGATAACTCTAGTATATCACAGCAGAGAAAGTGTATTTTTCCCACAGTTTTGAAAGTAATGACTTCCCAAAAGGTAAAAGATTTGGATGTGCTAATGACTTCAGTCCTTGACAAGAGAAAGCAACATTGCAAGAATATTATTTTTGCTGCCAAGAAATGGGTAGCACACTCTTCCCATCAGTCAGCAGTGTTTGTGTCAAAGCTGTCAATTGCAAGGTGGGCTCCTGTGGTCCTTGTTGTGAGCATGGAATAGAGCTTGCATTTATATGCTTCATGCTTGACAGTAGCTGCATCAAGTGCACAGAATTCAGGGTTTCCTGTAATGCATAAACAAACAAAACACTCTGATAACTTAATAATCAAATTAAGACTCTATTATGCATCAGAGGTCCATATCTACAAATGAAGATTGCAATAAATGGAAAGCTATTCAAGAAAACAAATAATGTAATCAGTGAAGAAGGAATAAATCTATGAATAGTCATTAACTTTGAAAGTGAGGCTTCATAAGTCATGTTGAAGCTCCATAACTATTCTTGCAAGGGGGTAAGGGGGCTATCATAAGAAACATTCACAATGGGGGCAGGTACTAAGTAAATATTCCACAATCTTGACAACTAAGGGGATTTAAAATATCAAAATAGAACTGCTTTAAAGAAAAAAATTAAGTATCATACTTTCTAGTTACAGAATATTTTATTTCCTGACAGAAAAAAAATCACCTAAGTTTTATAGGGCTCTTGTAAGCTGTCCACAGGGACCTTTCTATGCACAAATTAACAGCTCAAATCAATTTCCTAGGAAATAACTTGGACCTATATAGAGAGTTACACTTGCATTTACTTCTGGCATATTTACAGCTCCTAATGCAGCAGCATTTGCACTTCTTGCAAACTCAGATTTATTTGCAGGTAGGATGCAGCCAGGAGAAGGACAAATACTTATTACTTGACAGGCTCTGCAAAGAAATACAAAAGTAAAATATTCTACTGACCAGATCATCTGCTGCCAGTCAGTTGAGTTTCCTTTTTGACTCTCACCAATCTCAAAAAAGCACTCACATTGTGCTAAAGCATCCAAACATCCATTAATGGAATTTCATGGATTATGATGTCTTAAGTGTAAATTTGTAAGCCAATCTTATGTGAGCTTTTCTTTCAGTTTTCTTTTTAAGTTTTCATATACACTAATGAAAGAGCCTTTCAAAAATACCTTGGACAGAAAAGAGTATGAAGTATTCCTCTATAAACAGATTTAGTACACATTTTAAGAATGAAAAAGATATCTACATACTAATATAATAATTAATTCAATATGGGAGTGAACATTTTTCACTGTTGAACAAATGATTTTATTCCTAGAGTCTATTCTTTCAAAGATATGTATTACAAAATAAATGTAGCCTAATATAACTGATGAGGGCATTGTGGCAAAATACCAGCCAATTATACCAGTATGCCAGAGCCAATGCAGGATATTGTTAGACTCAGTTTGGCAAACCTTATTTTTTTTCTTTTCCATCAAAAAGAGTTACAAATTTTCATCAGAAGAAACATAATTAAATTTAACTTTAATAATACCTTTAAAAATGTATTATTTTTAAATAATTCTGTGGTAGTAAATTTTCATTGTACTAATAGCAATTCCCACTGGCTTTAGATGAGCCAGAATTTTAAACCTTGAAGATATTTATACCAGAACATTTTAATTTTTTTTATGGCAGAATATGAATTATGAGAAAGTTATTGAATGCTTCAGAATATCCAGAACAACAGAAAAATAAAATCCAGTAATAAGAAAAGAGTCCTCTCTACTGGAACTCCTGGCAGCATTTTGATGCTTTTCCTATTCCATACAAAAAAAAAAAAACCCAAGAAAAAAAGAAAATAAAGGTTGAGAAATCATGCTTCAGTATTTCAGCATGAATGCATTACATCAAGCACTTTTTTTCAGACCTACTGCTTATCTCTGCCCTGTCTACATTTGCCTTCAACCAAACGCTGAATCTCTGCGCTCCCAGCTGCTTTCAGTTCGATGACGTGCTTTACCAAGGAGTCCTTTTCCTTTGTTTTGATCACTACACCACCATATGTCTTCAGCATTCCTGGTGCCCCCACTCTTGTCCTCTCCCTCCCCATCTCACCAGTCACAGAACGGAATTCACGTTCCATTAAAGCTTCCCTTCAGAAGCCAGGCTGAAACAATCCCTTGAAATAACTAGGGCATTCAAGTGATTGACTTGAAAGTAACCTATGTCAGTGAACGGGAGTGAAAAGCAGGAGCTCAGTAAGAAATGCAGATGGTTTTTAATCCTTCTGTCATTCACAGATTCTACAGTTGTAACAAAAATTTGTGAAATATATTTGATATTAATTCTATTCTAGATACATAAGGTATGAATACATATTCCAGGGTGCACGAATGTATGTATTTATGCATGTGTGTCCTGGCTGGGGAGTTCCATGTGGTGAGACAGAAACTGTTGAGGGGCAAGGGGGATCAAGTCAGGTTGCCAAGCTGAAAGCCACCCAGCTGGGCCTGGAAAAGCAGGTACTATGTAGAGATGGAACTCCAGAAAGAATTGAGCTGGACAATGGGACTCATTTTCAAAATAACCTCATAGACACCTGGGCCAGAGAGCACAGTATTGACTGGGGGCGTCATATTCTCTATCATGCACTGGCCTCTGGAAAAATTGAGTGGTACAATGGAGTGTTAAAAACCACACTGAAAGTAGTGGTGGTGGAACTTCCAAACACTGAGATTTAGGTTTTAGTGAAAATTGGTTAACACCTGATTAGTTAACACCTGATTAGTTAACACTGCAGGCTCCACCTCTTGAGCTGGCCCTGCTCAGTCAGAACCTGTTTACCACAGAAGGGGATAAAGTCCCCCATAGTGCATATGAGGAATGTGTTAGAGAAGAGTGTCTGGATTAAGGAAAGGCAAACCCATCCATAGGAATTATCCAGGAATCCTCCTCTATGAGATTACTGAAGTGAGTTAAATTGGTTCTGTGGGGAAAATATATTTGAATTTCACAAGATTTTAGACTTTGTCCCAGGTAAGATCCTAGGTAAAAGCTATTGAATTTTGGCTTTCAGTGACGTTAGTACATATGGACTAAGGATATATAGTCATGGATTTGAGAAAAGAATCTTACATACTTTGTGGAGGTCATTAATTTTTTTAAAAATTATTTTCAAATTAATGTGAGTTTATAAATATTCAGTAGTATCAGTTTTTTAGTCTAGAATCTTTAATCTAGTATATAGAGCTAAGCACTTTTACTGGAAATTACCAATTTATAGAGCCAGAACGTTTTCTCAGACCCATTCCAATCATGCACATCTGAAATTTCACAGGTGGTGATTAAAACTGGCATTTTTGTGAGTTCCACAACTGTTACTAACAAACAGCATCTGCTCAATGCTGTGCAACATGCTTTGTTTTCATAACACCATTTGTTAATCTTTCCTAAAGAAAAAGATTTCCAGGATGAGTATTTAATTAAATTTTGTAATGTTTCCATTTCAAAATGGAGCAAAATCAAATTCAGAATATCAATTTCTCTTATGTCACAGGAAGTTGAATGCTTACCTATAGATTTGCAAAATATTTCATGTTCTGAAATATTCAAGTCATAACTATATTTTTCAGAATCTATAGAAATGGTGTACTTTCAACTATAATGCAGGAATCTGACACAAGAGAAAAAGATAAATTCAATCATTCTTGAAACATTGTAGGATAGCTGCGAATGTGTGTGATTTATTTATGTTTTTAAGAAAAGGACAAATCAGCATTATGTGTAATGACGCTATAGATTGGAAGTTACAGTTTATTTTTCTAGATGACAGTGAAACTCATAATTTCTTGCATAGGTTAGAGTTGCTCAAGGGCTGCACTGATTTATGAACATCCTATGCAAATCTGTCCTTGTTTGAATCAAGTATTTACTTGGCATTTTAGATTTAGAAATTCTGCTCTGCAGTGTTTGCAACCTCTTTCACACTTTTCCTGCAAGAACCTGAGGATTGTTTTCCTCTGATCAACTTAACCAAGCTATCACTGATTTATACGGGAAAAAAAAAGGAAAAGAAAATTTGTCATGGTACCTTGTGGTACCTTGGTTCATGATTTCACTAATCTAAAGCTGTGTCTGTTCTACAAGTAGGAAAGAGCATAGAGAGATGTATCTTCTTCCATTGCTCTATTCACATCTTTACCACATTCCCAGGAGCTGGGGCCTTGGGTGGGCAGGCTGGCTCACCCTACCAGCAGCAGCAAGCATCTCTTTGAGTCATCCCTGGACACGTTTTCCACTTGTTCTTGCCCAGCTCCCCACCTTGCTGAGAATCAAGGGCAGCTGAAAGGCTGCATTACACACCCTACATTACACACCTCTTGTGTGGATAAACACCTAAACCAGAGCCTGTACCACAGAGTCTTTAAAATACTTGTCAGTTGAACTTCAAGGGATGCAACAGAGTGTGAATGTCATATATTTATATTTACATGCAAATGGATAAATATTTTATATTGTAAACATTTTTACCAACTATTGATTTTTTTACCAGTTACTAAGATGTATTGCCAATAATAGATCAGGTTTTACCTATGTTTTCTGGGTTTTTTTTCAGGTTTTCAGGCATCTCTTACACCTGTCAGAGTGTAAACACACTATGTGTTTGTATGTCTATACCTGACAAAACACAATAAAAGAAATCTCTTTTCTTCAATAACCCTCTACATAATATCTCCATTTCACACACAAATTTCTCAAGACAGAGTCACTCAGACTGTATTCAAGCCCATAAGGAGGTCATACCTCCTAACATTGGACAGTAGCTCTCCCTTTCCCCTTCCTGATTTTCTACACAGAGGCTGGATGAAACACATTCTTCCTTGTGGAAACTTCTAAGAATGAACCTGTGAAGGACTTGTTGCATCCCAGAGACTTCCCTTTGCCTAAAAAGAAAAGAGGTTTTACAGTGAATCAAAAATCCAGAAGGACTAGGGCCCTCAAGCTTTTGATTTAATTAAGATTTTTCAGTGCTTAAAATAGATGAAAATTACACACAGCTTTCAGATGGGAGTTTCAAGATGCTATGGTGAGACATAGCTCCCCACTGCTTTCTCAAAATGGGCCCTCTCCTGATCTTAAAAGATAGAAATCAGTTGATTTCCAGCCCTGGTTTCACTGTGTAAGTATATCCATCCTACAGTTTTAGTGGACAAAAATCAGGCAAGGTGATTCAAGCATTTTCTGATAAGCACTTAAAGGCTTCATCTCTTTAAAATTCATTTCAATCAGTAATATGTAAAAAAAAAAAAACATGGATAAATTATTGGTCTGCTTTGTTTCATTAGTGTTTTTTGATACACTTCATCATTTTAACTATTTCCTTGGCTTGAGGGATCAGTCTTGGGACAGAAACTGTATTACAAAGGGAAAAGGCTCACAGGAATGCTAGTGCAATGGGGAAGAAAAAAAAATGTCAGCCAGTCTCACAGGGTTTTAATAAATATTTGTGAAGCATATTCAGTTTAATTACACCAACTATGTTATCAAAGTCCAAAGCCATGCTACCTGAAATGTCAGTGCAAACTGTACCTCGGGCTTGAAGGCACAATGCACAGCAAAAATAAATGTGTGAAATCCAAATATGACTGCCACAAAAACAAACAAAATATGAGAGAAAACATGAGCTCAAAGATAGATCAATTAATCAAAAGAACACCAACTAGACAGGTGGATGAGTCACACACACAGCGTAGGCACAGCTTCTGCTGAATGGAAAATACAATTTAACACCACATGTTTCACTCTGAAAGACAATGAGGCCAACAGGATAAACTAAATTGGGTGGCAAGACTCCCACCTGCACCATGACTGTAGAAACATTCTCAAACAGGGAGCTGGGTCTGAGTTTCCCCTTTTGAAAGGTCATGTTTCTTATGATCAACCCTTCTCAATAATGTGATTTTCTTCCGTTTTTAAGATTGGGGTGGGGGCGGGAGCAAGTATAATGTAAAGACATTGATTTTGACATCATAAATAAGATGCTATGCTTTCTTTTCACTGGGAGGATTGTTCAGAGAAATATATCAAGTGTATATATCAAAATAATTAAATTTAAAATATTTAATTGTTCTTTTCCCAGCAGCAGGGGAAAACAGTCTTTCCAGAACTGAAAAATGCCAACATACTTGCTTCACAAGGCATGATGATTGTCCTGCAGAGACCTATTACAGCTGCCTCTGAAACAAATCAAGCATGCTGCTACAATGGCTGTAATTAACTTGTCAAAATATTTTTATTTTTCATTAAGTGAATGTGTAGATAAGAAAATCAAATACACACAGAAAAGGCAAAGTTAAAGAAGTACATAACCCAAATTCTAAGTGGACTTCTGTGACTGGGTATTATTACCTTCTAACTTAAGAGAGCACAAAAGTGTTTCTTACTTATGATGTTTATTATGATAATCATTTCCTCAGAAGTCAGAGAGTATATTCAGAGGTATGCATCAGGTTGCACTAGAATCTAGATTGAATCACACAGTGTGAAATATCCACACAAAATGCCCTTTCACAGAGACAAATATCCACTTAATTATTTTTAGCTGCTATATTCAGTGGTTGATTGGAAGCATGCACTGGAGATTTACAGCATAGGAAGGAATAAAAATGTTTTGGAAAATATCCATACCCTCACCTACTTTAGACAGTCCTACTAGGATCATCAGCTTCAAAACAAGAGCAGTGTTTAGATTTATCTGACCTGAGATTTTGGCCGGTTTTTTTGGCCCTTTTTTCTTTTCTCTCTTTTTTTTTTTTTTTTTTAATGGACCTAAGAATATAGTTCAGTCTTTTTGTTCCACATTTAAGGTATATCTGAAGTTCTAGTCCTCCAAAGAAATACTTACTGAAGCAAAATATATTAGACTCTTCAAGAGATTTTTCAAAAGGTAAATTTGTAAATTTTAAATCATTACAGAAATGGCTGAAGTTTGATACAGTACCCTCTTTCCCTAGCTGCTTCCCTCCATTGCTTTCACCAGGCAAATTGTGGTTTTAGAAAGACCAGGGAATTGGGAAGAGAATAGCAAATGAATGGGAAGAGTTCATGCCATGAATTAACAGCAGGAGTGACTTGTGACACACAGGTCTTGCTGATAGCCCAGGAATTTCATTATATACTCTTCAGTGCCATCTGCTGTAACCAGATGCATTCAAAAATTTCAGAGATAATCAAATAGCCAGTCTCAATAGCTGCATGGCAGGGAACTCTAGGCTTAGGGTTGTTCTATGAGGCTAGAATCCCATTAAGGAATCAAGCATACATCCTTGTAAAAGATGAAGAACTTGGTCTCAACTATGAACACATTCTTTCAACTTTTTGCCTCAATTTCTTAAGCTGTAGCAAAACATCCTTTACACAATTTAGGAAGAATTGTAGGTTTTGCACCACAACACCACCTCCAGCCAAGCAGGGACAGAACTGCACCTGCTGGTGTGACTTGAGAGCAGCTGTCCTGAGAGCTTGGGAAAGAGAAGTCAAGAAACAATACCTTCCAAGGTACAAGTTGGATTTGGGTGCCTGGACTCCATAAACCTAAACTCATAAACTCATAAGACAACAGCAAAGCCTTTATCTCCTCTACCACCAACCATCAAAGCTGCTTTGTTAGATGAAGAAAATATAGCTCCGTTAAACACTAATCTTAAGGACATCTTAATGTCCTTTCTGCAGTTATTGCAAAGAAAATAATGATGACTTTTGTGTGCTTCTTAGAGCAAGTGTACAGTGTGATTGATTATATTAATTCTGTCCTTCAGGATTTAGACAGAGCTCTAAAGCTCAGAGTCCTAGAGAACAACTATCTACAGAAAAGTAATTTTTTCCAACAGAAATTCCACAATTGTTCATCACAAGTTATATAATGCATTTTCCAATAGAACATTTTATAAAATTCATGTACTGTCATGTATATTTTGTCTGTGTAAATTATATGCCACAACATCATAGAATCATAAAGTTTGGAAATGACCCCCAAGATCATCAAATCTAACCTTTGCCCAAATATCACCACTAAACTATAACACAAAATGTTACTCCATGATCTGTTTTATGTTAGCTTTAGGACACTAAAACTTACATAGGGACTCCATTTCTCTGGAGGCTACAGACAGACTACACAGAAAAATTTCCTATACGTAAAACCTTTTAATCTAACTAGTCAAAACAGAGGAAAAGAAAATCAAACCAAACATCTTTTTTTCTTTTTTCATACAGAGAAATTCCAGCCAGTAGCACCTGCACTGCATTTCCAGAATGGAGAGTGCTGTAGATTTAGGAAAGAACCACCAGCAGTTTGTTGGGTTTTGCATAGCAGTATTTATCTGTTCTGTGGTATTTGTGATATTCTCTATACTTAGATTGGCAAATGCCACAAATTCCATGGTAAATTTAAACACTGTGAGTGATAAATGTCAAGCTTTTAATAGCACCCACTGTCCCTCTGTCACCACATGACCCTATTAGGAGATTGCACAATCACTATCTCTGTATAATTTCTTATACAAGAAATAGCCTCACAGCACTTTCAATGGCAAGATATTTGCTTTGTATGAGCAATGGAGCTCTTTGAATATCTCCTGCAAAAAGAAGAGCCTGCAGGATACTTACTATTCCTGATGATTTCACTTGCTCTTTATTTACAAAAATAAAGTCAGAATGTAGTTTCTTATTTTCATTAGGTGCCAGTACAATGGACAGAATTCATGATCTTAGCTGAAATGGCAGAAAAAGTTTGATGAAAACAGGTGAAAATATGTTCCATCAGAAGGAAAAGTCTACAAAACCATTGCTGCAGCCATTAAAATGCAGAATGTGACACCAGACGTCACAAAAGTTTTCTCTGGCCATTTTTTACACTTTTAGCAGTATATTATCTCTGTGGCAATTTTTGACTGTAGATTGTAAGAAGGAAAGAGTATTTCACATTGTCACTAAAAATACTTAATTCTGATCTCAGAATTCCAAAGTTCGGAGGTTTTCCTCTGAGCACAAAAATAAATCAAGAATTAACTTCTGCCTTAGGAACAAGGCTACAAAATATTCACAGTTTTGTCTTACTAAAATACCTCTGTGATGTTTCTGACCAGAAATATTTTCCTTTCCATTTGCTGTGTGGTACAGACATGGTCTCTGAAAGTTGTTACCAAGTCAGAGATACTCTGCCATGGCAAAGTTAAAGAGAAGGCTTAGGGAAAATATTGGTATGCATATATATGCACAAATATGTAAAAATATATTTTGATGTCCATGTATGTGTCTGTGTGTGTATATATATGTATATATATATATATACTTCTAATATATACATATAAGAAGTAAAGTGTTTTTTTCTTATTACTTGTTCAGTGGTTTGTCTTTAAAATCTGCTGAGATTTCTAGTTCTGCAAGAACTCTTCTCCTCCATGACTTATCAGAGAATCAGAGCATTGTAAACACATATATACACACAGACTTAAAGTAGACAATTTTCTTGTTTAAGGTTAATGGTTCTTATTCTCTTAGGTTTGGGGTTTGGTTTTTTAATATAAAATAGTGACTGTTTTTGAAGATGGAAGTCTGTGTCTTGGAAATAATTTATATAATCAATATCAAATATAAATAAGATTGAATGTGAAATTTAGTGTCAGAACTCATCTATTACATGAGGATATGGCTTGTATTCCCTAAATGTTGATTCTTTCCTTGATAGGAGATACTGTAAAATTGCTGTGCTTCTGGATGCTGTGGAAGAGCTCCCCACAACTATTGGCCCAGCAATATGTGCCTCCCAGACCCTTTCCTTCCCAGAAGGCATCAGCTGCATGTTTCACCTGCTTGCTGTCACAACCAGCTGCAGGGAGCTAAAGAGGGGGATACCTGTGTGGCAGGAGTTGCTGTGCTGCTGTATTTCCACTCTCTCTAGAAGAGCTGGAGTTGGAGTTGGAGGCCCCCTCTAAAATTCAGGAGCTCCTTGATTTCCCTTTGAGCACCACCTTTTTTTATTTTTTTTTGCAAAAGCATGTCCAGAAGCCACACTGCAACTCCCAATGCATTTGGGATCCTTTGGAAAGAAAGGATCATGTAGCCCTCATTATCATTGACAATGATAATGTCAATGACAATGTTAATCACCCTTTCTGGTGATCTAAACCTGAGGGGCTTAGAGACTCAGAACTAATCTTTAAGCTCTTTCTTACTTCCTTGCTACCTTCATCTTGTTTGTACCTTCCCAGACTTATTATATCATTTACATGTTACACAAATCTATATCAGTAAAGCTTTAAGCTATGCCTCATCCACTTTTTTCTCTGTATGAATAAATATCTCCTGGTTAAAAAAATGTTTTTAAAATACAGTTCATCTCCTCTAAAAGAGCATACTACCCTGCTTTTGGTAGACAACATACATATTGCATTTTGTGAATTCTACCTTTATGATGATGGCAACATAAAATTGTCACCAGATATATTAATTTGTGTTAATGCCTACTATATTAATTTCATTCACTATTATTCACAATGGACAGCTTAATCATAAATTAAATCCATCCTTTAAATATATAACAGCATTAGAACATTCTTCCAATAATTAACATTTCTGATTGCTTACTTTTTATGTTTCAGCAATTGTAGCCATCCTCAGGATAAAAAGCAAAGGTAATTGGTAGTATATTAACTGCCTGAATTGCTTCTTTGTGAAGGGTAATGAGTGAGATTAAATAATCACTCATTTTTATAGTATTTTATTCTCTTTCTCATATCTTGATAATGACAGAGACTTCTGCCACAGGTTGCTTCAGGGTAGGACAGGATTCAGCTGTTACTGGAAGCAAGCATCATTCTCTGCCCAGGCCTCATATACAGTTATCCAAACAGCAGGAGTTTATCTATTGTTTTCTATTTTAGTGTTAGTATTGTAGGTTAATCTGACTGTCACATATATTTAGAGTCACTTGATGTGACTAAGTATAAAACCCTCTCATTCTATATTAAAAAAATTACCACTCTACAGAATTCAATTATTCAAGCCAAAATTTTTCCTATTAGTGCTACCCCTCAGGCTGACTTCTTAACGCTTTAGCTAAAACAGCCTTTTAAGAAAAGATTACTACAAAATAGACAACTCTATCAAATTTATGACTTTGCTACCAATTTTTTTAAGGAAACTTTAAGCACAAACAAACATCTGAAATATGTCTTTATTTCCTGTAAAAAAAAATCCATCTTTTTAAGCAGAATCGCAATGATTCCTTAGCACACATCTAGTAGAGATATTAAAAGCATCATGTTTTGATGGTAATTGTCAATACTCCTCAAATGCCAACATGCTCATCAGTCTACAAGGAAAGTTTTCTGTAAGATCTGAGGGTCAGCCAACAGTGGTAATACCTCAATGCCTTTCAGTCAAAAGCACAAGTACTGGGCAGTGTTTTTCTGGCTGCCAGAACAGGCAATAAGATTTTGTCTCAGCTCTTACTGATGTATGTCATTATTTCTTAATACTATTTAGCCCTTCCTACTGAATAAAGCTTCTTTATGTAGCTTAAAAATCACACCAGACTGACTTCCACAGAATTCCTTCCTCTCCATTTTACATACAGAGCAGCAAGGAGCTGCAAAGTCAAATAACCAGACACCCTTCAGTGTGGCAGACAGACCTTTTTCCACGTATTCACACTGCTTTTCAAAATATGTGTGTTGAATCTATAATTTGGCTAAACATTTATTCTTGTTCTTCCATTGAAAAGGCATCTCATCAAAAGCTGTGAAGGTTGTCTGGGTTCCTTTAGTCTTCAAATTAATGTCAATTTCTTCATTAGGTGAGGTGTTTCAGAGGTGAAGGTTGTTTACCACAGCGATCTTGGGTACAGATATTTTTAAATCTACCTTTTTCAAGGAAATATCCAAAGTAATTTTACCTATCATATGGGTGCTCTGCAGTTAGTTTCTGCATCTCATTTCACCATCTTCATTTTGCATGCAAAATGTACAACCCATTAATTCTCGTAAAATGTAAACAGAAGGCAAAGTTTAACAGAAGCCTGTCTTATCAGTATTCTGAATCCTAGATTATGACTTAATATTCAATTTTCAATCAATCAATTTAGATCTAGCTTTGCTTCCAGAGATAGCTATTATAATTCCCATATGAGTGAATTACTAGTTTTCACTGCATTGAGTGGGAATATATAATTTTCAATGGCCAAATATGGGATAATTGCACTAAAAATGAATGCATCTGGAAAAACTCTGTTAGAAGAAGAAAAGGGTAAGGCATTGGTACTTTTTTTGTCCTGTCCTGCCTATATGCAAGCACATGCTATTTTGTACAATCCTTGTTGCTCCTATCCATTTCCACAAACTGTGAATTACAAGCCCCGAAATGCCTGTGGAAGGAATGTTTCCATCAGTCCTATAGTCAGTGGCTTCCTTCAGTTCCCTGCTGATGCCCACACGCCCAGCAGTGAATCCCTGATCAGAGTGAGTGTGGTGCCAAGTGCTGCCTGCCATTCCTGACCTGTCAGTCAGAGCCAGTCAAGGCAGGCATCCACTGGGGCTGACTTAGCACGCCCTTTGCATACTTGCTTAACATTTTAAGCTCCAATTAGTTGCAATTTATGTCCAGTATCACCCTATTAATTCACACGAATACCTGAGATAACCTTTCTACCCAGCCAAATCTTTCAAATTAGCAAGCAAGTCAAGTGAAAAAAGTGCAATGGTTCTAAACAGCAATACGCAAAAGTCATTGGCAAACATCTGTGTTGGTCAGACATCTGGAAGAGTTCCCATGTTTTCAAGACACAAAAAATTTCTTCATTGTATGAATTTCAGAATATTTACCTTCAGTGGGAACATTCTTGAGAGCAGTGGAGGCTGTTGACTATTCCTTAACAGATTCACAGGTTAATAAAGTTGTATTTTATTATATGAAGGCACATTTGCAGCAACATTTCAGTAATACTGTGTGCACTATTAAAATGAGTATTTCACATTTATGTTTAAATGTTGGTATTGTTAAAATTTAATTTTTGTTTGCCTAAAATATTTAAATGAATGTCCATATTGTGAAATGTTTTATATGTCATGTTTATGTTTAAATTTCTTTATAATTGACAATACCATCCAACTTCTCTGCCCAACCCCAAAAATATCGAGAAATATTTTAATATTTTGATTGCAAGGAGATGCTAGGAAATTACAGTGGTCCTGCAGTAAAATGCCACCTAATGATACGTAAATTAGGGGCAAACATTAAATATATCTTCATCTTTTTGAAAAGAGTAAAATTGGTTCAATATAATTACGGATCACATCTAATTACTATTTTTAATGCCTTTCAAGAAAATAAGAGCAAAGAGGAACAGAAAGTTTCCCAAAAAAAGTGTAAATTTTTTTTTAATTAACATTGGATTATAAAGTTAGCATAAAGTCTTATATTTTCAAACAGCTCTGATGAAACTCAGCTAACTACACACACAGTTTGATACATGCTTTAACTGATTTCCCAACTCAAACTTGGGCATATTCCGGTCTGTACATAGTGGAATGTAAGACACTGACTGGTTCCACTACTTTTATGAAAATGTCCCAGATCATTCTGTACTTCCCTTTTTAGCTCCTACTTTTTGAAAAAAGTCAAAGAGCTCAGTTTAAGAAGTCTTGGTGAGGAACACAAACGGCCACAGAAGTGTGCAGTTTATGATTGTAGTATCTGGGTCAAATAGCAAAGAAAGGATAGCAAAGATTAAGGATTAAAAATCGCCTAAGATATATGAATGATGACGTGAAAATAATTGTGATTGTAACAATTCTGGGTTTATACAATACAAGTTTGATTCCTGCGCATTAGTACAATAAAGATTTCACTTCTTTATCTCTGGCTTTGAAGAGATAGGGGAAGATTAGTAAGCTGTCAGTTTCAATTAATGTTTTGTCATAAATATTTATAGCCCATGGAAAACAATTGCATGAGTCTTTAGGATTGAGCTAATTATTTATAAATCACACTCTAAATGTATTAACATAATTCTTTTACAGAAGCTTTGGCTTTTAATAAATGAATATTAAAATGTCTGGCTTACAATAAATGGCATAGAAGAATCTTTCTTAAGTGAGTGAGTGAGTATGAGAGGTTTCCTTTCACTTTTTCCACTTACTGGGTCAGCCCTAAGGCTTTTTCTTTATAAGCCTTGAAATATATTGCTTCTTTTGTTCCAAATTTCAAAATTAAAACTATAGGGTGTAAATTCTTACTAACAGAAAACCATGACCTAACATGCATGCATCAGTTAGGACATGGATGCAGTAAAAGTATTCATAGGTCTGATGGGAGTTTCCAAATCCCAGGGGTTTAGTCTCATTTTTCTGACCAAAAAATACTTGAAATAAGACAAAAGACAATATTTTGTAGGTTGCAAGTCCCAGATCTCGTTTATTTATAAAGCAATAAATATTAGAAGCACAAATAAATTGCACGGGTGTGTAAACAAACTGTACAATGACTGAAGAGTTCGGGAAGGTTTGCCAGAAGACTCCAAGAAGCATATTGTCGTCATCCTGAGTGGGAAGTAAATTGAGGGGGGAGTGCTTAGAAGCACTTGCGGTGTACAATGGATGGACCAGCTTCATCATACTCCTGTTTGCTGATCCACATTTGCTGGAAGGTGGACAGAGATGCTAGAATGGAGCCACCAATCCAGACAGAGTACTTGCGTTCAGGAGGAGCAATGATCTAGGATAAAGAAAAGCAACAAAATCCTCAATTCTGAACAGTGAATGCGTATTGTCATTGCTACACACCACTAGATATTTCCTCAAGCAAGTAAAGAACATTTCTATAATGGTATTGATCTTCAGCAGCTCTTAAAATACATGTAATGTATTAAAAAAATCTGTAATCATATTTTCTTCTCTTCTAACCAAGATAATTATTCTGATTAAATGGAATTTCTGCTCATCTGCCCATCAGCCCTTGATCTCATTTTTGAGTTGTTCCCATATCCCAGTTTAATGAAGCTGACATTGTCTCCACCTTTATCCACATTTTATAACAGAGAGTCAAGTTCCTTACCTTGATCTTCATAGTGCTAGGAGCAAGTGCAGTGATTTCTTTCTGCATGCGGTCAGCGATGCCAGGGTACATTGTTGTACCACCCGAGAGGACATTGTTAGCATAGAGGTCCTTACGGATATCAATATCACACTTCATGATGCTGTTATAGGTAGTTTCATGGATACCAGCAGATTCCATACCTTGAGAAAAAAAAAAAAACAGTAGGCCAGTGAATTATACAAGGGGTCTCCATGAAATGAAACGTTGGCATTCCTGATCATCGTTAACTTGAACTTCTTTGGCCTTTTTCTTGTAAAAATGTTTCCTGATTATAAAGTGTTACAGAAAAATATTAAAAAATAGAATTACAAAACTAATTTAGGAAGTGAACATTATTTGTTAGAAAAGGTAAGAATCATAATGCATGTGCAAAGGCAACAGACTCAAAATATAACAAGTAAGATAACAAGTAGACATGTGAGATAAACTCATTTAGTAAATGTCAGTGGAAGAAGGGTATCAAGAACAGAAAACGTGACTATTGGTTTATGTCAGTCTCACTGAAAGCATTAGCTGAATATAGTAAAGACAGCAAATGAAGACAATAAAAATAGTTGAAGTAGAACTAAAGAAGACAATAGTAACTTCTTCAGTCTACTCAAAATATAGTCTATACCACTCAGAATCATCAAGGCAAGACATAACTGTGACACAGAATTAAGATATTAGTACTTGATGGTAAGAAAAAAGAAACAAGAAGCAAGTGGTTGTAGGTTGCATTCCAATTTGTTAATTTTAACAGGTGCTTCCTGAAAGGGCTGACACTGGATCCACAGTAAGAAGTCAGCTGATGAACAACTGCATGTACTACTTGGGACTTAAGGGTGTAACATTTGCTGCATCCGTCAGCTGCATGCATGACCAGCAAGGCTTACCATCTCGACCATGGCAATGTTAATTAGAGTGTATATAAATACACACACACCTTCACTCCATGTCCTTCCCCTCTCTGACACTTTACTTCTTCATGGAAATAGATACTGTTTCGAGTGTAAGCCTTACAAATACAGCTCTGAAGGCTATTCTTGCCATCAGTGACACAGAATCATAAAATGTCTTGAGATGGAAGGGACCCATAAAGATCACGGAGTTCAACTCCTTAATGATGGTATTGTAACTGTATGTTTTATCATTAAAAAACTGTGACCCTAAAACTTGATCTAAACCTTGCAGCAAAGAGCCTGGAACTCAGCTAATTACCACATGAGCTCACATCAAGCCCATCTTACAGGAACCAAATGATCTAAATTATTATTCATTCATGTCGGATTTTGTGCCACATTTAGGTAAGCAGGAAGAGGAGCAGGGCAGCTTCCAAATCTTCTGATTAATTCATACCTCCTACAGAAAGGAGAATTTCCTGGGAACACTTACCAATAAAGGATGGCTGGAATAAGGTTTCAGGGCAGCGGAAACGTTCGTTACCAATTGTGATCACTTGACCATCAGGCAATTCATAGCTCTTTTCCAGAGAGGAGGAAGAGGCAGCAGTGGCCATTTCATTCTCAAAGTCCAGTGCAACATAGCACAATTTCTCTTTGATGTCACGAACAATCTCACGTTCCGCTGTAGATATAGGAGAATCAAATCAAGCTTTGGATTAGCACAACACTAGAGAAGATGGTGGGCCAAGAGAGACGTGAGGATTTTCACAGCAGAGAAAAGCTGAAGGACTGACCTGTTGTCACAAAGGAGTAGCCACGCTCCGTGAGGATCTTCATGAGGTAGTCAGTCAGATCCCTGCCTGCCAGATCCAGACGCATGATGGCATGAGGCAAGGCATACCCTTCATAGATAGGTACATTGTGGGTGACACCATCTCCAGAATCGAGAACAATACCTGGGAGAGAAATGTCAGAGAGCAGCTGCAATCACCTAGTGAATGCTTAGAGCCCTTACACACAGGAAGCAGCAAGAAACACAACAAAATAAAGGATTTTTCAGGCAGTATAAAGTAGCGTAATTCTTTTTCAGTCACAAAGATCTTTCCAATTCTTTCTGCCTTTGCTTGCCTGGACATTCATGAGGGGTGTGAATTTTCACACAGAATACTTGCTCCACACATATTTTAGGATAATCCATAAAACCTGACTTCCACCACTACTATACTGAGCAGTAAGAATATTTGCAATAGTGATTGTCTTGGTCTGATAATGGGCATCTTTGGTCCAGTCTAAACCCTTAAACAGGTTTAACACTTTTGTGACTGCAGTATCCCTACAGGAATGTCTCCTCATTTGCACCACAACAAGCAGTGGCACAGCCAGTTCCATGGTGCCTCTCCAAAAGCAATGCAAATTGTCTGTGGAAGGAACAATGTGGACCTATTTTGTACTGGCTTTTATGCTACTGTTATCATTAATTGCTATAAACCAAAAAGACCTATTTTTCTGTAAATTTAATGTGTTTTCCTATTTAGAATGGAAAGGAAGGAGAGTTCCTGAAAGGAAACAGAATCTAAACTGTGTTTATTTGTTTGTTTTACCTGTTGTACGACCAGAAGCATACAGGGAGAGGACAGCCTGGATTGCCACATACATAGCAGGTACGTTGAAGGTCTCAAACATGATCTGGGTCATCTTTTCACGATTAGCTTTAGGGTTCAAGGGGGCTTCTGTGAGCAAAGTAGGGTGTTCCTCAGGGGCCACACGGAGTTCATTGTAGAAAGTGTGGTGCCAGATCTTTTCCATATCATCCCAGTTGGTGATGATGCCGTGTTCAATTGGGTATTTCAAAGTAAGGATACCTCTTTTGCTCTGAGCTTCATCACCCACATAGGAATCTTTTTGACCCATACCAACCATAACACCCTAAGAGAAGAAAACACAGAAAAGCATTATTTGAGGAAGACGACATCACAGAGCCCAAACAACTACATCACAGACAGCTAGCCTGAAGCTGAGTCAGAAGAGGTTTATGCTGAATATTAGAAAAAGGTTCTTCACCCAGACGGTGATTGGGCACTGAACAGGCTCCCCAGGGAAGGGGTCATAGCACCAGTCCTGACAGGATTCAAGAAGAATTTGGGCAACTGTCTGAGGCACATGGTGTGACTCCCAGGGCTGTCCCATGTAGGACCAGGAATTGGACTTTGATTATTCTTGTTGGTCCCTTCCAAGTCAGGATATTCTATGATTCTACAATTCTAACTATCTTATTTTCAAGAAAGGTACTAGCAGTCACACCCCTGAAAGGCTGTTTGGGAAAATAAATTTAACATTAATAAAATATTAAGTCAACAGAATCTGAGGTGTTCTCATAAAATCTTTTTTTCCTTCCATGAGATTAATAGATTTTCCCCCATTTATAATACATCTCTTATATTCATATTCTTTTTTCTTATTTGTTTCTTTCTGATTTCAAAAATTTGACTGAAGGTGAACTGCACAATATCATGAGCAGGAAAAGGAGTTTCTAAACAGGACAATACAGAGGGAAACTAGCATTCTACTGATCAAAGATACTTCATTTTACTATGAAACCTTAGCAGTAATTTATCCAGGATTAAAAAAAAAATACAAATTGTAAATGTTTTCATTTAAAAACCCATTTTTATGGAGTGTCCTGCCTCTGAATTTACCTGGTGCCTCGGGCGACCGACGATGGACGGGAAAACGGCCCTGGGGGCATCGTCCCCGGCAAAGCCCGCCTTGACCAGCCCCGAGCCATTGTCGCACACCAGTGCGGTGGTTTCCTCGTCGTCACACATCTTCGGGCGGAAGCACGGACCTGGAAAACAGCAGGGCGACACGTTCAGAGCCCCGCGGGCAGCCCCTCCGCGCCCTCCCGCCCGCCATCCCGGGCAGCACGGCCGGATCGCTGCGGCGGGAGCGGGAAATTTGAGTCGTCCCGGGAGGATGCTCGACGGCTCGTGGGCAGAGCTCTGAACGGGATCCGTCAGCCGCTTTCTTCTCCGCGCTTTAAAAGCCGCCCCAGCTTGCAAGACTCTCAATTAGGGCGTCATTAGCGGATCCCTCCGGCCGCAGATCGAGAAGGGAGGGAAAGCTTTTTAAATCGCAGAGATGTCGCTTCGCGGGCGGTGTCCCCGGCAGGAGCAGCGCCCAGCCGGGAGCTGCACGGCCCCAGACCCGGCTGCGCCTGCACGACCGGCGTCCGCCGCCCGGCGGTGCCTCCCGTCCATCCCTCCTGTGTATTCCATCCCTCCCGTGTATTCCATCCCTCCCGTGTATTCCATCCCGTCCCGTCCCGTCCCACCCAAAGCCTCCCGGCCCGCCCCTCGGGGCTGCGGGCGCCGCCGCGCTACTCACCAGACCAGCACCGGCGGCGGGGGGGCAGCGGAAGAGACCCGGGCTGCTGGCTCGGCGGAGACGCCCCAATTTATACCCCCCGAGGGGCAGCGTCGTGCGGGGCCGCGGCGGACCGGGGCAGCCACCTTCTCCTTATTTGGTCGCTCCCGCGGCCCCGAGCGGCCGCGCAGCCATGAATGGAGCTGGGCCAGCCCCGGCGCGGCGCGGCCTCCCGGCCCATGTAAGGCAGGCGCGGGGCAGCGCGGCCCCGGCCGCCGCATGGCCAAATAGGGAGCCCAGCGCAGCCCCCGGGGGTCAGCGCCGCCGGGCAGGGGCTGCAAGGGGCCGGGAAGGGGCCGCAGCCCGGCTCGGCCCCCGGGGTCAGCAGCCGCCGGTGCCCGGCCAGGTGCGGCGCCTCCAACTCGTGATGCTCGGGCTTGGCGGAGGGTGCGAGGGAAGCCGCACGGGTGTTCTCGCCCCCGGCTTTTCATTTTTCCATCGGAAAGAAAAGGCCAGTCGAGCTTCTATTTAATCAACGAGTGATAAGGTTACTTCGGTGCCAACAACTGAGGCTCCTCTCCTGCATGGGGGCGGCATCTGCTCTTCTCTGCTGCCTTAGGAAGGAGCAGTGCACACTCAATTTCTTTTAAACTTTGATGAGCACATGCTGTAAAGATCACCCTTTTCTCTGCTTTTGGCTGACATCTATAGCACAAAATGGGATGTACTCGCTTAGGTTAATATGCATATGCTGAAACTCCTCGTCTTTGCTCTTTTAATGCACACCAGATCAGCGACAGATAGTGATATGTCTAGTGCAGAGGACGAGATATGGAAATAGCTTGGACAAAACCCAGCTATGGTATTAATGTAATGTGACAGTTGTTTTCCTGCTCAATTGTTGAAACATCCACATTGATAATTTGTTGCAGCGGTGGAACCTAGCAAATCCATGTGTCTTCAGGACTTTTTTTTATTTGTTAAAAATAGAAAGACTGGAGAGGCATCCCTTGAGTGGGTTTGGCCTGGTATGTGAAAGCAGACATTGTCAACTCATGTCCCAGAGAGACTCATTATAATGTGGAGTACAGTGTCCTCCAGGAGCTCATCTTGTAAAGTGCCCCATGTCTGCCTGTGAAACAATGCTGCGATGCAGTGGGGAGAACTGAGGTTTGGGACAGGAGGGAATGGTGAGATTCAAAGTCAAGAGAGGAACAACACTCAAGTGGATCAGCTGCTTAAACACAGGTCCAGTTCATGAGATGCCACACAAAGGCTGGCAGACATCACATGGGTGTATACATCTTAAATTATGTGGAAGGAAAGAGCTTGTGAATGCTACACAACCTTCAGTCTGGGAGCTTTGAGAAATGTTCAGGGAAGAGCAGTCTGTGCGGTGGTTTAGCTCTGACAAAGCGTGCAACAACTGGAAATCACTATTTGTTTCTAAACGATATCCAAAGGGGGCGTCAGAGACCCTCAGACTTTGATTTCTTCTGAAATCAGCAGTTGTGGCATCAGTTTCCCCGTTTCTAGCACAATTAATGAGGTGGTTAGCTCCACCCCAACCCCAGTTTATCTTGGGTTTGTGCCAACTTATGAGCACAGCTCTGAAAGAGATGGTAGCAGCAAACTTCTTGGATAAGCTCCTGCTTTTCTTTAAGTGCTGCAAGGAAAGAGAACCTGTTCCAGGTGAGACACCATTTTTGTACAGAGTTGTGTATGTTTATTTAATACATCAGTATATATAAATATATATGCCCATATATATTTTATATGCATGTATTTATCTGTGTGTATATGTATTTATTTATATATTGTTTTTTTTTTCTTTTTCTTAGCTACCTAAGAAAGGCTGTGTAGGACTGTGAAATGCAGTGACCTCAAAAGGTCAAAGCAGCAAAACACTGTGATTCAATGCTTCTGCTCTGGACAAGCTTTGGCTCTTTCTTTGCTTTGTCTTGATGGAAAATCAACCAAAATCAATACTGGTGGGATAAGGACCCCAAGCAAGAATATGTTTATCTAAATTGATCAGGCCCACGTAACAGACACTTGGAAATGTTTTGGTGATAGTGATGCCTGTTTATACAAGAATTCATACATGAATTCTTGAATTCTTGTATCTTACATTCTTGAATTCTATACAAGATGCAGGGATTTCTAAGTATGTACACCCTGGCACAGAGCACCTTTTCAAAGAGAAAAATACCATATGCTGCTTTCAATTTTAAAAAGTCAGCATATTTTACCCCATGGTAAGTTGCCATATATAGTTTAAATCTGCTTATTTTTTTTCCCTAGCACATCTTTTCTGCAGAAACCATATAATGTGAGGGATTGACCAGCTTTGCCAGCACTAGAGATTAGTTTACAGTGTTATCTCAGCTGTTGCTCAGTTCAGAGGTGTTGCAGTATTTACATAGAAGTCCACTGCTGATAACTGCATTGAATTCCTCCCCAATCAGACCCTCTCTGACACATCCTACATTCCCTCTGGCTAGGGAGAGACAGACTCTCCTGAAACTGAGACAGAGCCAGCTCTTACTGAAAAAATCTATGAAACAGTTTGTATTTTCTTGTTTACTGCCTAACCAAATTTATGTTTTCTGTACTATCTCCTCAAGTTTTACGTTTCTAATCCAGCAGGACTCACAGTTAGGATCCCGCTGCACTTGAGAACTCATCAGTCCACAGACCAACACACTCCCATTTATTGCAAGGTCAAATGAAAAGGGCACAACACAACATATGTCATCGCAAAATACCATTTCCTGCCTTGTAGCCACTTGAAAATTGCCCAGCTAAAGTTATTACTTAGGCCAAAATAATCCACAGACTTGAGTAAACCAGAGAAGGAAAAACCTACTGAGGTGTGTTATGCAATGTCATCTACAGGAATAACACTCCAGCAGCTCTGGCTGACCAGGGCCTCCACATGCTGTGTACACTTTTCATGACTTAGCTGTTGGGAGTGACCCCAGGGACAAGGGAAACACAGGCAGTACAGGGTGTTGGAGAGCAGACAGACATGATCTGCATGTCCCTAGAACAGCCCGAACACACAGGAGCATGAAGCCTCAGTGTGTATGATTATTAATAGGAGAGCAAAATTAAATACATGTATGTCTGTATATATAGAGAGAGATGTGTATATATATATATATATATATATATATATATATATATATATAGGAGACACATGCATATGGGCAATACTGGATGTGTTGTTCAACCAACAACACACTATTGTGGCTGCAGCCGAAATGAGAGCATGAGTCCTTACCTCTGCATCTCTGCATGGTAAAAATGTGAACCAAAAAATCACATTGTGATCTTATGATGCCTAGAAATCCTCAAAACTGCAATTCAGCTTTTGACTAAAAAAAAAATACAAAAGCTTAAAAATATAGCCATGATTCTTTAAAAGTTTTAAAGCATAGAACACTTACTACAACAGACTTCAGATTATTTACAGTATTTAGCAATGCATTCAGAAATTGGAGATGTGTAGGATTGGGTCCTCTCTGTATTTTTAGTTCAGCTTTTCAGCTTTTTTTTTTTTTTTTTTTTTTTTGTAAATTTCCCAATAAAATCAATAAATTTTTCATAATATACCAAACAATTTTATGTACAGTATATCCTGACCTATCACATTCTACAGCAACTTCTCACTTAAAATCTGCTCTTTCTAAATCCAATGGATGTTGACATATAAAATCTGTCCTAGCAGAGAGCCAAATGTTACCTCTCTTAAGCCTCAGGCCAGTGTAGTCTTTGAAAGAAATTTAACATTTTCAAGAATAAGAAGCAAATGCCATTCTGACAGGTTTTCTTTTGTCTCACAACAGCTGTTTGGAGCTATATGGTCTTTAGAAATATAAGCAGCATTGCAGTAAAGTCTTGTTGATGGGCAGAAGTCCTGATGAGATAAGAATGCCAAACATGCAATATATGATGAAAATCACTGTCATGAAGGAGTCACTGTCACAAAGGAGCCATGGGTTGTTATCAGTGTCTGTGCAATTATGAATCTCCCTGTGAATGCAGACATACCAAGAGAAGCCAGAGAAGACAGTTCTGCAGTCACCACAAATCTGAAATTATTCCCTATGAAACTATTGAAGTCTTGAGCCTTCCAAGTGAGAAATCTTTCTCCTAGAAGAGTCTCCCAGTTTAATAATTACATTGTCTGGTAAACTTTTCCAGAGAATTCACTGGGTGTTCCCTTTTCTTAATTATGTCTCATCCACCCAAGTACTAGCCCATGTTTCATGCTTTATATATTCCTTGTCTCCTCAGCATTTAAACCCTTCACATAATTGCAGGCTCTTATCATCTCCCTGCAAGTCTCTCTCACTCGCTCATGTGCTGCTCCACTTCTATAATTACCCTAAAACATCTTAAGTGTGCGCTGAAAGGGTAAATCATGGGGTGGGCACTGGGAGTCAGATGTGCAGCTGAAACATGTTGTTGCAAAGCTGAGAGGTTTAGCCACGGGCAGCCTAAGTGGAGGTGAGTGGCAGTCAAAGGAGTTCATTCTTCTGAGTCTCTTATCCTCCAGGAGTATTATTTGCCATATGTCAGTTCCAAAGAAAGGATGAGATTCTTACTTCCATTCTGCACCTCTCCTGTGAGGAAAAGCTGAGAGAATTGGGAGTGCTCAGCCTGAAAAAAGGAAGGCTTCGGGGTGACCAAATTGCGGCCTTCCTTCTTGCGGTTACTTCCTGGAAGTAGCCTAAAAGAAAAATAGAGAGGGACTTCTTACAGTGGTCTAGAGTGAGAGGAAAGGGGGGAATGACTTCAAACTGAAAGAGAGTAGATTTAGATTACATATTAGGAAGAAATTGTTTTAATTTGAAACTAAAGAAACCTGAATCGATCACCTGCTGCAAAATAAGGTGAGACTATCCAGATTGGTTCTCAGCTGCCTTTTCATTTTACAGAATCAGAGACAGATGTCTCATGATTACAACAGAAACAGCACTTTAAGAGTTTTTTAATCAAATTCTCACTAAAGAATTACCCTTTAAGAGAGGGAACCATCAAATCCTTCCTTATCTCCTGATAATTTTACATACATTTCCTCCACCTCTGTATGAAACCAGGCGGACCAACACTTCTTAACCTGCATAGACTAAAGAACACACCATAGAGGGGAAGATACAATAGACATGACATGGATAATTAAAAAAAAAAAAAAAAAAAAAAAATCTTCCCCAAACACATCAAAAGGCAAAGCATGACATCAATTGCAGGAACATGCACCAAAGAATACCAAAAATGATCCGTGCCGAAGGCCAAAGGAGAAAAGAAGGACTTGCTAACACTCTGGAATGGAGATACCATCAAAGGAATTGCAATTGGAGGAGAAAAAAAAGAAATTTTGGACATTTACTGACTACAAGGAAATGGACCGGGATTATATCCAGTGCAGTGCAAAAGACCAAAAGAGGCCAAAACTAAGCTCACAGATGCTGCAAAAGCAGGAGAAAAAGTCAGGGAGGAAGACACAATGTGGAGGGGAAGATATGGGCGACGTGGCATGGATCCTTAAAAAACAGAAAAAAACAAGGAAAAAATCTTCCGCAAACGTAAAGCCCTCCAAAGGCATGGCATGCCCATCAAGTGCAGGGATATGCACCAAAGATTCCCCTTTTAGTCCCCATTGAAATCGCAAGATTCCGTTTCCCTTCCCGAAAGGAAATTTCATTTCCTTTCGGGAAGGGAAACGGAATCTTGCGACCCTGAAAAGAAAGCCTTCCAAACACTCTGGAAAGGAGATAGGATCAAATGAAATGCAACTGAAAAAAACCGAAAAATACCAGAATATCAGGAGATTTAGTGTCTTCAAAAAATGGTCTGAGAGGAAAAGAGTTGCAGTGCAAAGGACCAAAACAGGCCCAAACTAAGCCCACAGATGCTGCAAAAGCAGGAGAAAAAGTCAAGGAGGAAGACACAGCTTGGAGGGGAAGATATGAGGGGCATGGCAGGGATAATTAAAAAAAAAAAAAGAAGGCTGTGCCAAAGTCATCCAAAGGCATGGCATGCCCATCAAGTGCAGGGACATGCATTAAGCTTGCCCAAATTGATCGATGCTGAAGGCCAAAAGATAGAAGAAGGACTTCCAAACCCTCTGGAATGGAGATACCATCAAAGGAATTGCAATTGGAGGAGAAAAAAAAGAAATTTGGGAAATTTTGTGACTACAAGGAAATGGACCGGGATTATATCCAGTGCAGCGCAAAAGACCAAAAGAGGCCAAAACTAAGCTCACAGATGCTGCAAAAGCAGGAGAAAACCTCAAAGGAAAAGACAAACCCTGAAAGGGAAGATATGAGGGACATGGCATGGAAAATTAAAAAAAAAAAAAAAAAAAAAAGAAAAAAAATCTTCCCCAAAATGAAAGCCATCCAAAGGCATGGCATGCCCATCGATTGCAGGGACATGCTCTAAAGCTTGCCCCAATTGATCCGTGCTGAAGGTCAAAAGAGAGAAGAAGGACTTCCAAACCCTCTGGAATGGAGATACCATCAAAGGAATTGCAATTGGAGGAGAAAAAAAAGAAATTTGGGAAATTTTGTGACTACAAGGAAACGGACCAGGATTATATCCAATGCAGTGCAAAAGACCAAAAGAGGCCAAAACAAAGCTCACAGATGCTGCAAAAGCAGGAGAAAAAGTCAGGGAGGAAGACACAACGTGGAGGGGAAGATATGGGCGACGTGGCATGGATCCTTAAAAAACAGAAAAAAACAAGGAAAAAATCTTCCGCAAACGTAAAGCCCTCCAAAGGCATGGCATGCCCATCAAGTGCAGGGATATGCACCAAAGATTCCCCTTTTAGTCCCCATTGAAATCGCAAGATTCCGTTTCCCTTCCCGAAAGGAAATTTCATTTCCTTTCGGGAAGGGAAACGGAATCTTGCGACCCTGAAAAGAAAGCCTTCCAAACACTCTGGAAAGGAGATAGGATCAAATGAAATGCAACTGAAAAAAACTGAAAAATACCAGAATATCAGGAGATTTAGTGTCTTCAAAAAATGGTCTGAGAGGAAAAGAGTTGCAGTGCAAAGGACCAAAAGAGGCCAAAACTAAGCCCACAGATGCTGCAAAAGCAGGAGAAAAAGTCAAGGAGGAAGACACAGCTTGGAGGGGAAGATATGAGGGGCATGGCAGGGATAATTAAAAAAAAAAAAAAAGAAGGCTGTCCCAAAGTTATCCAAAGGCATGGCATGCCCATCAAGTGCAGGGACATGCATTAAGCTTGCCCAAATTGATCCATGCTGAAGGTCAAAAGATAGAAGAAGGACTTCCAAACCCTCTGGAATGGAGACACCAGCAAAAGAATTGCAATTGGAGGAGAAAAAAAAGAAATTTTTGAAATTTTGTGACTACAAGGAAATGGACCGGGATTATATCCAGTGCAGTGCAAAAGACCAAAAGAGGCCAAAACTAAGCTCACAGAGGCTGCAAAAGCAGGAGAAAACCGCAAAGAAAAAGACAAACCCTGAAAGGGAAGATATGAGGGACATGGCATGGAAAATTTAAAAAAAAAAAAAAAAAAAAGAAAAAAAATCTTCCCCAAAATGAAAGCCATCCAAAGGCATGGCATGCCCATCAATTGCAGGGACATGCTCTAAAGCTTGCCCCAATTGATCCGTGCTGAAGGTCAAAAGAGAGAAGAAGGACTTCCAAACCCTCTGGAATGGAGATACCATCAAAGGAATTGCAATTGGAGGAGAAAAAAAAGAAATTTGGGAAATTTTGTGACTACAAGGAAATGGACCAGGATTATATCCAATGCAGTGCAAAAGACCAAAAGAGGCCAAAACAAAGCTCACAGATGCTGCAAAAGCAGGAGAAAAAGTCAGGGAGGAAGACACAACGTGGAGGGGAAGATATGGGCGACGTGGCATGGATCCTTAAAAAACAGAAAAAAACAAGGAAAAAATCTTCCGCAAACGTAAAGCCCTCCAAAGGCATGGCATGCCCATCAAGTGCAGGGATATGCACCAAAGATTCCCCTTTTAGTCCCCATTGAAATCGCAAGATTCCGTTTCCCTTCCCGAAAGGAAATTTCATTTCCTTTCGGGAAGGGAAACGGAATCTTGCGACCCTGAAAAGAAAGCCTTCCAAACACTCTTGAAAGGAGATAGGATCAAATGAAATGCAACTGAAAAAAACTGAAAAATACCAGAATATCAGGAGATTTAGTGTCTTCAAAAAATGGTCTGAGAGGAAAAGAGTTGCAGTGCAAAGGACCAAAACAGGCCAAAACTAAGCCCACAGATGCTGCAAAAGCAGGAGAAAAAGTCAAGGAGGAAGACACAGCTTGGAGGGGAAGATATGAGGGGCATGGCAGGGATAATTAAAAAAAAAAAAAAAAGAAGGCTGTCCCAAAGTTATCCAAAGGCATGGCATGCCCATCAAGTGCAGGGACATGCATTAAGCTTGCCCAAATTGATCCATGATGAAGGTCAAAAGATAGAAGAAGGACTTCCAAACCCTCTGGAATGGAGACACCAGCAAAAGAATTGCAATTGGAGGAGAAAAAAAAGAAATTTGGGAAATTTTGTGACTACAAGGAAATGGACCGGGATTATATCCAGTGTAGTGCAAAAGACCAAAAGAGGCCTAAAGAAAGCTCACAGATGCTGCAAAAGCAGGAGAAAACCTCAAAGAAAAAGACAAACCCTGAAAGGGAAGATATGGGCGACATGGCATGGAAAATTAAAAAAAAAAAAAAAAAAGAAAAAAATCTTCCCCAAAATGAAAGCCATCCAAAGGCATGGCATGCCCATCAATTGCAGGGACATGCTCTAAAGCTTGCCCCAATTGATCCGTGCTGAAGGTCAAAAGAGAGAAGAAGGACTTCCAAACACTCTGGAATGGAGATACCATCAAAGGAATTGCAATTGGAGGAGAAAAAAAAGAAATTTGGGAAATTTTGTGACTACAAGGAAATGGACCGGGATTATATCCAGTGCAGCGCAAAAGACCAAAAGAGGCCAAAACTAAGCTCACAGATGCTGCAAAAGCAGGAGAAAACCGCAAAGAAAAAGACAAACCCTGAAAGGGAAGATATGAGGGACATGGCATGGAAAATTTAAAAAAAAAAAAAAAAAAAAGAAAAAAATCTTCCCCAAAATGAAAGCCATCCAAAGGCATGGCATGCCCATCGATTGCAGGGACATGCTCTAAAGCTTGCCCCAATTGATCCGTGCTGAAGGTCAAAAGAGAGAAGAAGGACTTCCAAACACTCTGGAATGGAGATACCATCAAAGGAATTGCAATTGGAGGAGAAAAAAAAGAAATTTGGGAAATTTTGTGACTACAAGGAAACGGACCAGGATTATATCCAATGCAGTGCAAAAGACCAAAAGAGGCCAAAACAAAGCTCACAGATGCTGCAAAAGCAGGAGAAAAAGTCAGGGAGGAAGACACAACGTGGAGGGGAAGATATGGGCGACGTGGCATGGATCCTTAAAAAACAGAAAAAAACAAGGAAAAAATCTTCCGCAAACGTAAAGCCCTCCAAAGGCATGGCATGCCCATCAAGTGCAGGGATATGCACCAAAGATTCCCCTTTTAGTCCCCATTGAAATCGCAAGATTCCGTTTCCCTTCCCGAAAGGAAATTTCATTTCCTTTCGGGAAGGGAAACGGAATCTTGCGACCCTGAAAAGAAAGCCTTCCAAACACTCTGGAAAGGAGATAGGATCAAATGAAATGCAACTGAAAAAAACCGAAAAATACCAGAATATCAGGAGATTTAGTGTCTTCAAAAAATGGTCTGAGAGGAAAAGAGTTGCAGTGCAAAGGACCAAAACAGGCCCAAACTAAGCCCGCAGATGCTGCAAAAGCAGGAGAAAAAGTCAAGGAGGAAGACACAGCTTGGAGGGGAAGATATGAGGGGCATGGCAGGGATAATTAAAAAAAAAAAAAAGAAGGCTGTGCCAAAGTCATCCAAAGGCATGGCATGCCCATCGATTGCAGGGACATGCACTAAAGCTTGCCCAAATTGATCCATGCTGAAGGCCAAAAGATAGAAGAAGGACTTCCAAACCCTCTGGAATGGAGATACCATCAAAGGAATTGCAATTGGAGGAGAAAAAAAAGAAATTTGGGAAATTTTGTGACTACAAGGAAATGGACCGGGATTATATCCGGTGCAGTGCAAAAGACCAAAAGAGGCCAAAACTAAGCTCACAGATGCTGCAAAAGCAGGAGAAAACCGCAAAGAAAAAGACAAACCCTGAAAGGGAAGATATGAGGGACATGGCATGGAAAATTTAAAAAAAAAAAAAAAAAAGAAAGAAAAAAAATCTTCCCTAAAATGAAAGCCATCCAAAGGCATGGCATGCCCATCGATTGCAGGGACATGCTCTAAAGCTTGCCCCAATTGATCCGTGCTGAAGGTCAAAAGAGAGAAGAAGGACTTCCAAACCCTCTGGAATGGAGATACCATCAAAGGAATTGCAATTGGAGGAGAAAAAAAAGAAATTTGGGAAATTTTGTGACTACAAGGAAATGGACCAGGATTATATCCAATGCAGTGCAAAAGACCAAAAGAGGCCAAAACAAAGCTCACAGATGCTGCAAAAGCAGGAGAAAAAGTCAGGGAGGAAGACACAACGTGGAGGGGAAGATATGGGCGACGTGGCATGGATCCTTAAAAAACAGAAAAAAACAAGGAAAAAATCTTCCGCAAACGTAAAGCCCTCCAAAGGCATGGCATGCCCATCAAGTGCAGGGATATGCACCAAAGATTCCCCTTTTAGTCCCCATTGAAATCGCAAGATTCCGTTTCCCTTCCCGAAAGGAAATTTCATTTCCTTTCGGGAAGGGAAACGGAATCTTGCGACCCTGAAAAGAAAGCCTTCCAAACACTCTGGAAAGGAGATAGGATCAAATGAAATGCAACTGAAAAAAACCGAAAAATACCAGAATATCAGGAGATTTAGTGTCTTCAAAAAATGGTCTGAGAGGAAAAGAGTTGCAGTGCAAAGGACCAAAACAGGCCCAAACTAAGCCCACAGATGCTGCAAAAGCAGGAGAAAAAGTCAAGGAGGAAGACACAGCTTGGAGGGGAAGATATGAGGGGCATGGCAGGGATAATTAAAAAAAAAAAAAGAAGGCTGTGCCAAAGTCATCCAAAGGCATGGCATGCCCATCAAGTGCAGGGACATGCACTAAAGCTTGCCCAAATTGATCCATGCTGAAGGCCAAAAGATAGAAGAAGGACTTCCAAACCCTCTGGAATGGAGATACCATCAAAGGAATTGCAATTGGAGGAGAAAAAAAAGAAATTTGGGAAATTTTGTGACTACAAGGAAATGGACCGGGATTATATCCAGTGCAGCGCAAAAGACCAAAAGAGGCCAAAACTAAGCTCACAGATGCTGCAAAAGCAGGAGAAAACCGCAAAGAAAAAGACAAACCCTGAAAGGGAAGATATGAGGGACATGGCATGGAAAATTTAAAAAAAAAAAAAAAAAAAAGAAAAAAATCTTCCCCAAAATGAAAGCCATCCAAAGGCATGGCATGCCCATCGATTGCAGGGACATGCTCTAAAGCTTGCCCCAATTGATCCGTGCTGAAGGTCAAAAGAGAGAAGAAGGACTTCCAAACACTCTGGAATGGAGATACCATCAAAGGAATTGCAATTGGAGGAGAAAAAAAAGAAATTTGGGAAATTTTGTGACTACAAGGAAACGGACCAGGATTATATCCAATGCAGTGCAAAAGACCAAAAGAGGCCAAAACAAAGCTCACAGATGCTGCAAAAGCAGGAGAAAAAGTCAGGGAGGAAGACACAACGTGGAGGGGAAGATATGGGCGACGTGGCATGGATCCTTAAAAAACAGAAAAAAACAAGGAAAAAATCTTCCGCAAACGTAAAGCCCTCCAAAGGCATGGCATGCCCATCACGTGCAGGGATATGCACCAAAGATACCCCTTTTAGTCCCCATTGAAATCGCAAGATTCCGTTTCCCTTCCCGAAAGGAAATTTCATTTCCTTTCGGGAAGGGAAACGGAATCTTGCGACCCTGAAAAGAAAGCCTTCCAAACACTCTGGAAAGGAGATAGGATCAAATGAAATGCAACTGAAAAAAACCGAAAAATACCAGAATATCAGGAGATTTAGTGTCTTCAAAAAATGGTCTGAGAGGAAAAGAGTTGCAGTGCAAAGGACCAAAACAGGCCCAAACTAAGCCCACAGATGCTGCAAAAGCAGGAGAAAAAGTCAAGGAGGAAGACACAGCTTGGAGGGGAAGATATGAGGGGCATGGCAGGGATAATTAAAAAAAAAAAAAAGAAGGCTGTGCCAAAGTCATCCAAAGGCATGGCATGCCCATCGATTGCAGGGACATGCACTAAAGCTTGCCCAAATTGATCCATGCTGAAGGCCAAAAGATAGAAGAAGGACTTCCAAACCCTCTGGAATGGAGATACCATCAAAGGAATTGCAATTGGAGGAGAAAAAAAAGAAATTTGGGAAATTTTGTGACTACAAGGAAATGGACCGGGATTATATCCGGTGCAGTGCAAAAGACCAAAAGAGGCCAAAACTAAGCTCACAGATGCTGCAAAAGCAGGAGAAAACCGCAAAGAAAAAGACAAACCCTGAAAGGGAAGATATGAGGGACATGGCATGGAAAATTTAAAAAAAAAAAAAAAAAAGAAAGAAAAAAAATCTTCCCTAAAATGAAAGCCATCCAAAGGCATGGCATGCCCATCGATTGCAGGGACATGCTCTAAAGCTTGCCCCAATTGATCCGTGCTGAAGGTCAAAAGAGAGAAGAAGGACTTCCAAACCCTCTGGAATGGAGATACCATCAAAGGAATTGCAATTGGAGGAGAAAAAAAAGAAATTTGGGAAATTTTGTGACTACAAGGAAATGGACCAGGATTATATCCAATGCAGTGCAAAAGACCAAAAGAGGCCAAAACAAAGCTCACAGATGCTGCAAAAGCAGGAGAAAAAGTCAGGGAGGAAGACACAACGTGGAGGGGAAGATATGGGCGACGTGGCATGGATCCTTAAAAAACAGAAAAAAACAAGGAAAAAATCTTCCGCAAACGTAAAGCCCTCCAAAGGCATGGCATGCCCATCAAGTGCAGGGATATGCACCAAAGATTCCCCTTTTAGTCCCCATTGAAATCGCAAGATTCCGTTTCCCTTCCCGAAAGGAAATTTCATTTCCTTTCGGGAAGGGAAACGGAATCTTGCGACCCTGAAAAGAAAGCCTTCCAAACACTCTGGAAAGGAGATAGGATCAAATGAAATGCAACTGAAAAAAACCGAAAAATACCAGAATATCAGGAGATTTAGTGTCTTCAAAAAATGGTCTGAGAGGAAAAGAGTTGCAGTGCAAAGGACCAAAACAGGCCCAAACTAAGCCCACAGATGCTGCAAAAGCAGGAGAAAAAGTCAAGGAGGAAGACACAGCTTGGAGGGGAAGATATGAGGGGCATGGCAGGGATAATTAAAAAAAAAAAAAGAAGGCTGTGCCAAAGTCATCCAAAGGCATGGCATGCCCATCAAGTGCAGGGACATGCACTAAAGCTTGCCCAAATTGATCCATGCTGAAGGCCAAAAGATAGAAGAAGGACTTCCAAACCCTCTGGAATGGAGATACCATCAAAGGAATTGCAATTGGAGGAGAAAAAAAAGAAATTTGGGAAATTTTGTGACTACAAGGAAATGGACCGGGATTATATCCAGTGCAGCGCAAAAGACCAAAAGAGGCCAAAACTAAGCTCACAGATGCTGCAAAAGCAGGAGAAAACCGCAAAGAAAAAGACAAACCCTGAAAGGGAAGATATGAGGGACATGGCATGGAAAATTTAAAAAAAAAAAAAAAAAAAAGAAAAAAATCTTCCCCAAAATGAAAGCCATCCAAAGGCATGGCATGCCCATCGATTGCAGGGACATGCTCTAAAGCTTGCCCCAATTGATCCGTGCTGAAGGTCAAAAGAGAGAAGAAGGACTTCCAAACCCTCTGGAATGGAGATACCATCAAAGGAATTGCAATTGGAGGAGAAAAAAAAGAAATTTGGGAAATTTTGTGACTACAAGGAAACGGACCAGGATTATATCCAATGCAGTGCAAAAGACCAAAAGAGGCCAAAACAAAGCTCACAGATGCTGCAAAAGCAGGAGAAAAAGTCAGGGAGGAAGACACAACGTGGAGGGGAAGATATGGGCGACGTGGCATGGATCCTTAAAAAACAGAAAAAAACAAGGAAAAAATCTTCCGCAAACGTAAAGCCCTCCAAAGGCATGGCATGCCCATCACGTGCAGGGATATGCACCAAAGATACCCCTTTTAGTCCCCATTGAAATCGCAAGATTCCGTTTCCCTTCCCGAAAGGAAATTTCATTTCCTTTCGGGAAGGGAAACGGAATCTTGCGACCCTGAAAAGAAAGCCTTCCAAACACTCTGGAAAGGAGATAGGATCAAATGAAATGCAACTGAAAAAAACCGAAAAATACCAGAATATCAGGAGATTTAGTGTCTTCAAAAAATGGTCTGAGAGGAAAAGAGTTGCAGTGCAAAGGACCAAAACAGGCCCAAACTAAGCCCACAGATGCTGCAAAAGCAGGAGAAAAAGTCAAGGAGGAAGACACAGCTTGGAGGGGAAGATATGAGGGGCATGGCAGGGATAATTAAAAAAAAAAAAAAGAAGGCTGTGCCAAAGTCATCCAAAGGCATGGCATGCCCATCGATTGCAGGGACATGCACTAAAGCTTGCCCAAATTGATCCATGCTGAAGGCCAAAAGATAGAAGAAGGACTTCCAAACCCTCTGGAATGGAGATACCATCAAAGGAATTGCAATTGGAGGAGAAAAAAAAGAAATTTGGGAAATTTTGTGACTACAAGGAAATGGACCGGGATTATATCCAGTGCAGTGCAAAAGACCAAAAGAGGCCAAAACTAAGCTCACAGATGCTGCAAAAGCAGGAGAAAACCGCAAAGAAAAAGACAAACCCTGAAAGGGAAGATATGAGGGACATGGCATGGAAAATTTAAAAAAAAAAAAAAAAAAGAAAGAAAAAAAATCTTCCCTAAAATGAAAGCCATCCAAAGGCATGGCATGCCCATCGATTGCAGGGACATGCTCTAAAGCTTGCCCCAATTGATCCGTGCTGAAGGTCAAAAGAGAGAAGAAGGACTTCCAAACCCTCTGGAATGGAGATACCATCAAAGGAATTGCAATTGGAGGAGAAAAAAAAGAAATTTGGGAAATTTTGTGACTACAAGGAAACGGACCAGGATTATATCCAATGCAGTGCAAAAGACCAAAAGAGGCCAAAACAAAGCTCACAGATGCTGCAAAAGCAGGAGAAAAAGTCAGGGAGGAAGACACAACGTGGAGGGGAAGATATGGGCGACGTGGCATGGATCCTTAAAAAACAGAAAAAAACAAGGAAAAAATCTTCCGCAAACGTAAAGCCCTCCAAAGGCATGGCATGCCCATCACGTGCAGGGATATGCACCAAAGATACCCCTTTTAGTCCCCATTGAAATCGCAAGATTCCGTTTCCCTTCCCGAAAGGAAATTTCATTTCCTTTCGGGAAGGGAAACGGAATCTTGCGACCCTGAAAAGAAAGCCTTCCAAACACTCTGGAAAGGAGATAGGATCAAATGAAATGCAACTGAAAAAAACCGAAAAATACCAGAATATCAGGAGATTTAGTGTCTTCAAAAAATGGTCTGAGAGGAAAAGAGTTGCAGTGCAAAGGACCAAAACAGGCCCAAACTAAGCCCACAGATGCTGCAAAAGCAGGAGAAAAAGTCAAGGAGGAAGACACAGCTTGGAGGGGAAGATATGAGGGGCATGGCAGGGATAATTAAAAAAAAAAAAAGAAGGCTGTGCCAAAGTCATCCAAAGGCATGGCATGCCCATCAAGTGCAGGGACATGCACTAAAGCTTGCCCAAATTGATCCATGCTGAAGGCCAAAAGATAGAAGAAGGACTTCCAAACCCTCTGGAATGGAGATATCATCAAAGGAATTGCAATTGGAGGAGAAAAAAAAGAAATTTGGGAAATTTTGTGACTACAAGGAAATGGACCGGGATTATATCCGGTGCAGTGCAAAAGACCAAAAGAGGCCAAAACTAAGCTCACAGATGCTGCAAAAGCAGGAGAAAACCTCAAAGGAAAAGACAAACCCTGAAAGGGAAGATATGAGGGACATGGCATGGAAAATTTAAAAAAAAAAAAAAAAAAGAAAGAAAAAAAATCTTCCCTAAAATGAAAGCCATCCAAAGGCATGGCATGCCCATCGATTGCAGGGACATGCTCTAAAGCTTGCCCCAATTGATCCGTGCTGAAGGTCAAAAGAGAGAAGAAGGACTTCCAAACCCTCTGGAATGGAGATACCATCAAAGGAATTGCAATTGGAGGAGAAAAAAAAGAAATTTGGGAAATTTTGTGACTACAAGGAAATGGACCGGGATTATATCCAATGCAGTGCAAAAGACCAAAAGAGGCCAAAACAAAGCTCACAGATGCTGCAAAAGCAGGAGAAAAAGTCAGGGAGGAAGACACAATGTGGAGGGGAAGATATGGGCGACGTGGCATGGATCCTTAAAAAACAGAAAAAAAAAAAAGGAAAAAATCTTCCGCAAACGTAAAGCCCTCCAAAGGCATGGCATGCCCATCAAGTGCAGGGATATGCACCAAAGATTCCCCTTTTAGTCCCCATTGAAATCGCAAGATTCCGTTTCCCTTCCCGAAAGGAAATTTCATTTCCTTTCGGGAAGGGAAACGGAATCTTGCGACCCTGAAAAGAAAGCCTTCCAAACACTCTGGAAAGGAGATAGGATCAAATGAAATGCAACTGAAAAAAACCGAAAAATACCAGAATATCAGGAGATTTAGTGTCTTCAAAAAATGGTCTGAGAGGAAAAGAGTTGCAGTGCAAAGGACCAAAACAGGCCCAAACTAAGCCCACAGATGCTGCAAAAGCAGGAGAAAAAGTCAAGGAGGAAGACACAGCTTGGAGGGGAAGATATGAGGGGCATGGCAGGGATAATTAAAAAAAAAAAAAAGAAGGCTGTGCCAAAGTCATCCAAAGGCATGGCATGCCCATCAAGTGCAGGGACATGCACTAAAGCTTGCCCAAATTGATCCATGCTGAAGGCCAAAAGATAGAAGAAGGACTTCCAAACCCTCTGGAATGGAGATACCATCAAAGGAATTGCAATTGGAGGAGAAAAAAAAGAAATTTGGGAAATTTTGTGACTACAAGGAAATGGACCGGGATTATATCCAGTGCAGCGCAAAAGACCAAAAGAGGCCAAAACTAAGCTCACAGATGCTGCAAAAGCAGGAGAAAACCGCAAAGAAAAAGACAAACCCTGAAAGGGAAGATATGAGGGACATGGCATGGAAAATTTAAAAAAAAAAAAAAAAAAAAGAAAAAAATCTTCCCCAAAATGAAAGCCATCCAAAGGCATGGCATGCCCATCGATTGCAGGGACATGCTCTAAAGCTTGCCCCAATTGATCCGTGCTGAAGGTCAAAAGAGAGAAGAAGGACTTCCAAACCCTCTGGAATGGAGATACCATCAAAGGAATTGCAATTGGAGGAGAAAAAAAAGAAATTTGGGAAATTTTGTGACTACAAGGAAACGGACCAGGATTATATCCAATGCAGTGCAAAAGACCAAAAGAGGCCAAAACAAAGCTCACAGATGCTGCAAAAGCAGGAGAAAAAGTCAGGGAGGAAGACACAACGTGGAGGGGAAGATATGGGCGACGTGGCATGGATCCTTAAAAAACAGAAAAAAACAAGGAAAAAATCTTCCGCAAACGTAAAGCCCTCCAAAGGCATGGCATGCCCATCAAGTGCAGGGATATGCACCAAAGATTCCCCTTTTAGTCCCCATTGAAATCGCAAGATTCCGTTTCCCTTCCCGAAAGGAAATTTCATTTCCTTTCGGGAAGGGAAACGGAATCTTGCGACCCTGAAAAGAAAGCCTTCCAAACACTCTGGAAAGGAGATAGGATCAAATGAAATGCAACTGAAAAAAACCGAAAAATACCAGAATATCAGGAGATTTAGTGTCTTCAAAAAATGGTCTGAGAGGAAAAGAGTTGCAGTGCAAAGGACCAAAACAGGCCCAAACTAAGCCCACAGATGCTGCAAAAGCAGGAGAAAAAGTCAAGGAGGAAGACACAGCTTGGAGGGGAAGATATGAGGGGCATGGCAGGGATAATTAAAAAAAAAAAAAAGAAGGCTGTGCCAAAGTCATCCAAAGGCATGGCATGCCCATCAAGTGCAGGGACATGCACTAAAGCTTGCCCAAATTGATCCATGCTGAAGGCCAAAAGATAGAAGAAGGACTTCCAAACCCTCTGGAATGGAGATACCATCAAAGGAATTGCAATTGGAGGAGAAAAAAAAGAAATTTGGGAAATTTTGTGACTACAAGGAAATGGACCGGGATTATATCCAGTGCAGCGCAAAAGACCAAAAGAGGCCAAAACTAAGCTCACAGATGCTGCAAAAGCAGGAGAAAACCGCAAAGAAAAAGACAAACCCTGAAAGGGAAGATATGAGGGACATGGCATGGAAAATTTAAAAAAAAAAAAAAAAAAAAGAAAAAAATCTTCCCCAAAATGAAAGCCATCCAAAGGCATGGCATGCCCATCGATTGCAGGGACATGCTCTAAAGCTTGCCCCAATTGATCCGTGCTGAAGGTCAAAAGAGAGAAGAAGGACTTCCAAACACTCTGGAATGGAGATACCATCAAAGGAATTGCAATTGGAGGAGAAAAAAAAGAAATTTGGGAAATTTTGTGACTACAAGGAAACGGACCAGGATTATATCCAATGCAGTGCAAAAGACCAAAAGAGGCCAAAACAAAGCTCACAGATGCTGCAAAAGCAGGAGAAAAAGTCAGGGAGGAAGACACAACGTGGAGGGGAAGATATGGGCGACGTGGCATGGATCCTTAAAAAACAGAAAAAAACAAGGAAAAAATCTTCCGCAAACGTAAAGCCCTCCAAAGGCATGGCATGCCCATCAAGTGCAGGGATATGCACCAAAGATTCCCCTTTTAGTCCCCATTGAAATCGCAAGATTCCGTTTCCCTTCCCGAAAGGAAATTTCATTTCCTTTCGGGAAGGGAAACGGAATCTTGCGACCCTGAAAAGAAAGCCTTCCAAACACTTTGGAAAGGAGATAGGATCAAATGAAATGCAACTGAAAAAAACCGAAAAATACCAGAATATCAGGAGATTTAGTGTCTTCAAAAAATGGTCTGAGAGGAAAAGAGTTGCAGTGCAAAGGACCAAAACAGGCCCAAACTAAGCCCGCAGATGCTGCAAAAGCAGGAGAAAAAGTCAAGGAGGAAGACACAGCTTGGAGGGGAAGATATGAGGGGCATGGCAGGGATAATTAAAAAAAAAAAAAAGAAGGCTGTGCCAAAGTCATCCAAAGGCATGGCATGCCCATCGATTGCAGGGACATGCACTAAAGCTTGCCCAAATTGATCCATGCTGAAGGCCAAAAGATAGAAGAAGGACTTCCAAACCCTCTGGAATGGAGATACCATCAAAGGAATTGCAATTGGAGGAGAAAAAAAAGAAATTTGGGAAATTTTGTGACTACAAGGAAATGGACCGGGATTATATCCAGTGCAGCGCAAAAGACCAAAAGAGGCCAAAACTAAGCTCACAGATGCTGCAAAAGCAGGAGAAAACCGCAAAGAAAAAGACAAACCCTGAAAGGGAAGATATGAGGGACATGGCATGGAAAATTTAAAAAAAAAAAAAAAAAAAAGAAAAAAATCTTCCCCAAAATGAAAGCCATCCAAAGGCATGGCATGCCCATCGATTGCAGGGACATGCTCTAAAGCTTGCCCCAATTGATCCGTGCTGAAGGTCAAAAGAGAGAAGAAGGACTTCCAAACACTCTGGAATGGAGATACCATCAAAGGAATTGCAATTGGAGGAGAAAAAAAAGAAATTTGGGAAATTTTGTGACTACAAGGAAACGGACCAGGATTATATCCAATGCAGTGCAAAAGACCAAAAGAGGCCAAAACAAAGCTCACAGATGCTGCAAAAGCAGGAGAAAAAGTCAGGGAGGAAGACACAACGTGGAGGGGAAGATATGGGCGACGTGGCATGGATCCTTAAAAAACAGAAAAAAACAAGGAAAAAATCTTCCGCAAACGTAAAGCCCTCCAAAGGCATGGCATGCCCATCAAGTGCAGGGATATGCACCAAAGATTCCCCTTTTAGTCCCCATTGAAATCGCAAGATTCCGTTTCCCTTCCCGAAAGGAAATTTCATTTCCTTTCGGGAAGGGAAACGGAATCTTGCGACCCTGAAAAGAAAGCCTTCCAAACACTTTGGAAAGGAGATAGGATCAAATGAAATGCAACTGAAAAAAACCGAAAAATACCAGAATATCAGGAGATTTAGTGTCTTCAAAAAATGGTCTGAGAGGAAAAGAGTTGCAGTGCAAAGGACCAAAACAGGCCCAAACTAAGCCCGCAGATGCTGCAAAAGCAGGAGAAAAAGTCAAGGAGGAAGACACAGCTTGGAGGGGAAGATATGAGGGGCATGGCAGGGATAATTAAAAAAAAAAAAAAGAAGGCTGTGCCAAAGTCATCCAAAGGCATGGCATGCCCATCGATTGCAGGGACATGCACTAAAGCTTGCCCAAATTGATCCATGCTGAAGGCCAAAAGATAGAAGAAGGACTTCCAAACCCTCTGGAATGGAGATACCATCAAAGGAATTGCAATTGGAGGAGAAAAAAAAGAAATTTGGGAAATTTTGTGACTACAAGGAAATGGACCGGGATTATATCCGGTGCAGTGCAAAAGACCAAAAGAGGCCAAAACTAAGCTCACAGATGCTGCAAAAGCAGGAGAAAACCGCAAAGAAAAAGACAAACCCTGAAAGGGAAGATATGAGGGACATGGCATGGAAAATTTAAAAAAAAAAAAAAAAAGAAAGAAAAAAAATCTTCCCTAAAATGAAAGCCATCCAAAGGCATGGCATGCCCATCGATTGCAGGGACATGCTCTAAAGCTTGCCCCAATTGATCCGTGCTGAAGGTCAAAAGAGAGAAGAAGGACTTCCAAACCCTCTGGAATGGAGATACCATCAAAGGAATTGCAATTGGAGGAGAAAAAAAAGAAATTTGGGAAATTTTGTGACTACAAGGAAATGGACCAGGATTATATCCAATGCAGTGCAAAAGACCAAAAGAGGCCAAAACAAAGCTCACAGATGCTGCAAAAGCAGGAGAAAAAGTCAGGGAGGAAGACACAACGTGGAGGGGAAGATATGGGCGACGTGGCATGGATCCTTAAAAAACAGAAAAAAACAAGGAAAAAATCTTCCGCAAACGTAAAGCCCTCCAAAGGCATGGCATGCCCATCAAGTGCAGGGATATGCACCAAAGATTCCCCTTTTAGTCCCCATTGAAATCGCAAGATTCCGTTTCCCTTCCCGAAAGGAAATTTCATTTCCTTTCGGGAAGGGAAACGGAATCTTGCGACCCTGAAAAGAAAGCCTTCCAAACACTCTGGAAAGGAGATAGGATCAAATGAAATGCAACTGAAAAAAACCGAAAAATACCAGAATATCAGGAGATTTAGTGTCTTCAAAAAATGGTCTGAGAGGAAAAGAGTTGCAGTGCAAAGGACCAAAACAGGCCCAAACTAAGCCCACAGATGCTGCAAAAGCAGGAGAAAAAGTCAAGGAGGAAGACACAGCTTGGAGGGGAAGATATGAGGGGCATGGCAGGGATAATTAAAAAAAAAAAAAGAAGGCTGTGCCAAAGTCATCCAAAGGCATGGCATGCCCATCAAGTGCAGGGACATGCACTAAAGCTTGCCCAAATTGATCCATGCTGAAGGCCAAAAGATAGAAGAAGGACTTCCAAACCCTCTGGAATGGAGATACCATCAAAGGAATTGCAATTGGAGGAGAAAAAAAAGAAATTTGGGAAATTTTGTGACTACAAGGAAATGGACCGGGATTATATCCAGTGCAGCGCAAAAGACCAAAAGAGGCCAAAACTAAGCTCACAGATGCTGCAAAAGCAGGAGAAAACCGCAAAGAAAAAGACAAACCCTGAAAGGGAAGATATGAGGGACATGGCATGGAAAATTTAAAAAAAAAAAAAAAAAAAAGAAAAAAATCTTCCCCAAAATGAAAGCCATCCAAAGGCATGGCATGCCCATCGATTGCAGGGACATGCTCTAAAGCTTGCCCCAATTGATCCGTGCTGAAGGTCAAAAGAGAGAAGAAGGACTTCCAAACACTCTGGAATGGAGATACCATCAAAGGAATTGCAATTGGAGGAGAAAAAAAAGAAATTTGGGAAATTTTGTGACTACAAGGAAACGGACCAGGATTATATCCAATGCAGTGCAAAAGACCAAAAGAGGCCAAAACAAAGCTCACAGATGCTGCAAAAGCAGGAGAAAAAGTCAGGGAGGAAGACACAACGTGGAGGGGAAGATATGGGCGACGTGGCATGGATCCTTAAAAAACAGAAAAAAACAAGGAAAAAATCTTCCGCAAACGTAAAGCCCTCCAAAGGCATGGCATGCCCATCACGTGCAGGGATATGCACCAAAGATACCCCTTTTAGTCCCCATTGAAATCGCAAGATTCCGTTTCCCTTCCCGAAAGGAAATTTCATTTCCTTTCGGGAAGGGAAACGGAATCTTGCGACCCTGAAAAGAAAGCCTTCCAAACACTCTGGAAAGGAGATAGGATCAAATGAAATGCAACTGAAAAAAACCGAAAAATACCAGAATATCAGGAGATTTAGTGTCTTCAAAAAATGGTCTGAGAGGAAAAGAGTTGCAGTGCAAAGGACCAAAACAGGCCCAAACTAAGCCCACAGATGCTGCAAAAGCAGGAGAAAAAGTCAAGGAGGAAGACACAGCTTGGAGGGGAAGATATGAGGGGCATGGCAGGGATAATTAAAAAAAAAAAAAGAAGGCTGTGCCAAAGTCATCCAAAGGCATGGCATGCCCATCAAGTGCAGGGACATGCACTAAAGCTTGCCCAAATTGATCCATGCTGAAGGCCAAAAGATAGAAGAAGGACTTCCAAACCCTCTGGAATGGAGATATCATCAAAGGAATTGCAATTGGAGGAGAAAAAAAAGAAATTTGGGAAATTTTGTGACTACAAGGAAATGGACCGGGATTATATCCGGTGCAGTGCAAAAGACCAAAAGAGGCCAAAACAAAGCTCACAGATGCTGCAAAAGCAGGAGAAAACCTCAAAGGAAAAGACAAACCCTGAAAGGGAAGATATGAGGGACATGGCATGGAAAATTTAAAAAAAAAAAAAAAAAAGAAAGAAAAAAAATCTTCCCTAAAATGAAAGCCATCCAAAGGCATGGCATGCCCATCGATTGCAGGGACATGCTCTAAAGCTTGCCCCAATTGATCCGTGCTGAAGGTCAAAAGAGAGAAGAAGGACTTCCAAACCCTCTGGAATGGAGATACCATCAAAGGAATTGCAATTGGAGGAGAAAAAAAAGAAATTTGGGAAATTTTGTGACTACAAGGAAATGGACCGGGATTATATCCAATGCAGTGCAAAAGACCAAAAGAGGCCAAAACAAAGCTCACAGATGCTGCAAAAGCAGGAGAAAAAGTCAGGGAGGAAGACACAATGTGGAGGGGAAGATATGGGCGACGTGGCATGGATCCTTAAAAAACAGAAAAAAAAAAAAGGAAAAAATCTTCCGCAAACGTAAAGCCCTCCAAAGGCATGGCATGCCCATCAAGTGCAGGGATATGCACCAAAGATTCCCCTTTTAGTCCCCATTGAAATCGCAAGATTCCGTTTCCCTTCCCGAAAGGAAATTTCATTTCCTTTCGGGAAGGGAAACGGAATCTTGCGACCCTGAAAAGAAAGCCTTCCAAACACTCTGGAAAGGAGATAGGATCAAATGAAATGCAACTGAAAAAAACCGAAAAATACCAGAATATCAGGAGATTTAGTGTCTTCAAAAAATGGTCTGAGAGGAAAAGAGTTGCAGTGCAAAGGACCAAAACAGGCCCAAACTAAGCCCACAGATGCTGCAAAAGCAGGAGAAAAAGTCAAGGAGGAAGACACAGCTTGGAGGGGAAGATATGAGGGGCATGGCAGGGATAATTAAAAAAAAAAAAAAGAAGGCTGTGCCAAAGTCATCCAAAGGCATGGCATGCCCATCAAGTGCAGGGACATGCACTAAAGCTTGCCCAAATTGATCCATGCTGAAGGCCAAAAGATAGAAGAAGGACTTCCAAACCCTCTGGAATGGAGATACCATCAAAGGAATTGCAATTGGAGGAGAAAAAAAAGAAATTTGGGAAATTTTGTGACTACAAGGAAATGGACCGGGATTATATCCAGTGCAGCGCAAAAGACCAAAAGAGGCCAAAACTAAGCTCACAGATGCTGCAAAAGCAGGAGAAAACCGCAAAGAAAAAGACAAACCCTGAAAGGGAAGATATGAGGGACATGGCATGGAAAATTTAAAAAAAAAAAAAAAAAAAGAAAAAAATCTTCCCCAAAATGAAAGCCATCCAAAGGCATGGCATGCCCATCGATTGCAGGGACATGCTCTAAAGCTTGCCCCAATTGATCCGTGCTGAAGGTCAAAAGAGAGAAGAAGGACTTCCAAACCCTCTGGAATGGAGATACCATCAAAGGAATTGCAATTGGAGGAGAAAAAAAAGAAATTTGGGAAATTTTGTGACTACAAGGAAACGGACCAGGATTATATCCAATGCAGTGCAAAAGACCAAAAGAGGCCAAAACAAAGCTCACAGATGCTGCAAAAGCAGGAGAAAAAGTCAGGGAGGAAGACACAACGTGGAGGGGAAGATATGGGCGACGTGGCATGGATCCTTAAAAAACAGAAAAAAACAAGGAAAAAATCTTCCGCAAACGTAAAGCCCTCCAAAGGCATGGCATGCCCATCAAGTGCAGGGATATGCACCAAAGATTCCCCTTTTAGTCCCCATTGAAATCGCAAGATTCCGTTTCCCTTCCCGAAAGGAAATTTCATTTCCTTTCGGGAAGGGAAACGGAATCTTGCGACCCTGAAAAGAAAGCCTTCCAAACACTCTGGAAAGGAGATAGGATCAAATGAAATGCAACTGAAAAAAACCGAAAAATACCAGAATATCAGGAGATTTAGTGTCTTCAAAAAATGGTCTGAGAGGAAAAGAGTTGCAGTGCAAAGGACCAAAACAGGCCCAAACTAAGCCCACAGATGCTGCAAAAGCAGGAGAAAAAGTCAAGGAGGAAGACACAGCTTGGAGGGGAAGATATGAGGGGCATGGCAGGGATAATTAAAAAAAAAAAAAAGAAGGCTGTGCCAAAGTCATCCAAAGGCATGGCATGCCCATCAAGTGCAGGGACATGCACTAAAGCTTGCCCAAATTGATCCATGCTGAAGGCCAAAAGATAGAAGAAGGACTTCCAAACCCTCTGGAATGGAGATACCATCAAAGGAATTGCAATTGGAGGAGAAAAAAAAGAAATTTGGGAAATTTTGTGACTACAAGGAAATGGACCGGGATTATATCCAGTGCAGCGCAAAAGACCAAAAGAGGCCAAAACTAAGCTCACAGATGCTGCAAAAGCAGGAGAAAACCGCAAAGAAAAAGACAAACCCTGAAAGGGAAGATATGAGGGACATGGCATGGAAAATTTAAAAAAAAAAAAAAAAAAAAGAAAAAAATCTTCCCCAAAATGAAAGCCATCCAAAGGCATGGCATGCCCATCGATTGCAGGGACATGCTCTAAAGCTTGCCCCAATTGATCCGTGCTGAAGGTCAAAAGAGAGAAGAAGGACTTCCAAACCCTCTGGAATGGAGATACCATCAAAGGAATTGCAATTGGAGGAGAAAAAAAAGAAATTTGGGAAATTTTGTGACTACAAGGAAACGGACCAGGATTATATCCAATGCAGTGCAAAAGACCAAAAGAGGCCAAAACAAAGCTCACAGATGCTGCAAAAGCAGGAGAAAAAGTCAGGGAGGAAGACACAACGTGGAGGGGAAGATATGGGCGACGTGGCATGGATCCTTAAAAAACAGAAAAAAACAAGGAAAAAATCTTCCGCAAACGTAAAGCCCTCCAAAGGCATGGCATGCCCATCAAGTGCAGGGATATGCACCAAAGATTCCCCTTTTAGTCCCCATTGAAATCGCAAGATTCCGTTTCCCTTCCCGAAAGGAAATTTCATTTCCTTTCGGGAAGGGAAACGGAATCTTGCGACCCTGAAAAGAAAGCCTTCCAAACACTCTGGAAAGGAGATAGGATCAAATGAAATGCAACTGAAAAAAACCGAAAAATACCAGAATATCAGGAGATTTAGTGTCTTCAAAAAATGGTCTGAGAGGAAAAGAGTTGCAGTGCAAAGGACCAAAACAGGCCCAAACTAAGCCCACAGATGCTGCAAAAGCAGGAGAAAAAGTCAAGGAGGAAGACACAGCTTGGAGGGGAAGATATGAGGGGCATGGCAGGGATAATTAAAAAAAAAAAAAAGAAGGCTGTGCCAAAGTCATCCAAAGGCATGGCATGCCCATCAAGTGCAGGGACATGCACTAAAGCTTGCCCAAATTGATCCATGCTGAAGGCCAAAAGATAGAAGAAGGACTTCCAAACCCTCTGGAATGGAGATACCATCAAAGGAATTGCAATTGGAGGAGAAAAAAAAGAAATTTGGGAAATTTTGTGACTACAAGGAAATGGACCGGGATTATATCCAGTGCAGCGCAAAAGACCAAAAGAGGCCAAAACTAAGCTCACAGATGCTGCAAAAGCAGGAGAAAACCGCAAAGAAAAAGACAAACCCTGAAAGGGAAGATATGAGGGACATGGCATGGAAAATTTAAAAAAAAAAAAAAAAAAAAGAAAAAAATCTTCCCCAAAATGAAAGCCATCCAAAGGCATGGCATGCCCATCGATTGCAGGGACATGCTCTAAAGCTTGCCCCAATTGATCCGTGCTGAAGGTCAAAAGAGAGAAGAAGGACTTCCAAACACTCTGGAATGGAGATACCATCAAAGGAATTGCAATTGGAGGAGAAAAAAAAGAAATTTGGGAAATTTTGTGACTACAAGGAAACGGACCAGGATTATATCCAATGCAGTGCAAAAGACCAAAAGAGGCCAAAACAAAGCTCACAGATGCTGCAAAAGCAGGAGAAAAAGTCAGGGAGGAAGACACAACGTGGAGGGGAAGATATGGGCGACGTGGCATGGATCCTTAAAAAACAGAAAAAAACAAGGAAAAAATCTTCCGCAAACGTAAAGCCCTCCAAAGGCATGGCATGCCCATCAAGTGCAGGGATATGCACCAAAGATTCCCCTTTTAGTCCCCATTGAAATCGCAAGATTCCGTTTCCCTTCCCGAAAGGAAATTTCAATTCCTTTCGGGAAGGGAAACGGAATCTTGCGACCCTGAAAAGAAAGCCTTCCAAACACTCTGGAAAGGAGATAGGATCAAATGAAATGCAACTGAAAAAAACCGAAAAATACCAGAATATCAGGAGATTTAGTGTCTTCAAAAAATGGTCTGAGAGGAAAAGAGTTGCAGTGCAAAGGACCAAAACAGGCCCAAACTAAGCCCACAGATGCTGCAAAAGCAGGAGAAAAAGTCAAGGAGGAAGACACAGCTTGGAGGGGAAGATATGAGGGGCATGGCAGGGATAATTAAAAAAAAAAAAAGAAGGCTGTGCCAAAGTCATCCAAAGGCATGGCATGCCCATCAAGTGCAGGGACATGCACTAAAGCTTGCCCAAATTGATCCATGCTGAAGGCCAAAAGATAGAAGAAGGACTTCCAAACCCTCTGGAATGGAGATATCATCAAAGGAATTGCAATTGGAGGAGAAAAAAAAGAAATTTGGGAAATTTTGTGACTACAAGGAAATGGACCGGGATTATATCCGGTGCAGTGCAAAAGACCAAAAGAGGCCAAAACTAAGCTCACAGATGCTGCAAAAGCAGGAGAAAACCGCAAAGAAAAAGACAAACCCTGAAAGGGAAGATATGAGGGACATGGCATGGAAAATTTAAAAAAAAAAAAAAAAAAGAAAGAAAAAAAATCTTCCCTAAAATGAAAGCCATCCAAAGGCATGGCATGCCCATCGATTGCAGGGACATGCTCTAAAGCTTGCCCCAATTGATCCGTGCTGAAGGTCAAAAGAGAGAAGAAGGACTTCCAAACCCTCTGGAATGGAGATACCATCAAAGGAATTGCAATTGGAGGAGAAAAAAAAGAAATTTGGGAAATTTTGTGACTACAAGGAAATGGACCAGGATTATATCCAATGCAGTGCAAAAGACCAAAAGAGGCCAAAACAAAGCTCACAGATGCTGCAAAAGCAGGAGAAAAAGTCAGGGAGGAAGACACAACGTGGAGGGGAAGATATGGGCGACGTGGCATGGATCCTTAAAAAACAGAAAAAAACAAGGAAAAAATCTTCCGCAAACGTAAAGCCCTCCAAAGGCATGGCATGCCCATCAAGTGCAGGGATATGCACCAAAGATTCCCCTTTTAGTCCCCATTGAAATCGCAAGATTCCGTTTCCCTTCCCGAAAGGAAATTTCATTTCCTTTCGGGAAGGGAAACGGAATCTTGCGACCCTGAAAAGAAAGCCTTCCAAACACTCTGGAAAGGAGATAGGATCAAATGAAATGCAACTGAAAAAAACCGAAAAATACCAGAATATCAGGAGATTTAGTGTCTTCAAAAAATGGTCTGAGAGGAAAAGAGTTGCAGTGCAAAGGACCAAAACAGGCCCAAACTAAGCCCACAGATGCTGCAAAAGCAGGAGAAAAAGTCAAGGAGGAAGACACAGCTTGGAGGGGAAGATATGAGGGGCATGGCAGGGATAATTAAAAAAAAAAAAAGAAGGCTGTGCCAAAGTCATCCAAAGGCATGGCATGCCCATCAAGTGCAGGGACATGCACTAAAGCTTGCCCAAATTGATCCATGCTGAAGGCCAAAAGATAGAAGAAGGACTTCCAAACCCTCTGGAATGGAGATACCATCAAAGGAATTGCAATTGGAGGAGAAAAAAAAGAAATTTGGGAAATTTTGTGACTACAAGGAAATGGACCGGGATTATATCCAGTGCAGCGCAAAAGACCAAAAGAGGCCAAAACTAAGCTCACAGATGCTGCAAAAGCAGGAGAAAACCGCAAAGAAAAAGACAAACCCTGAAAGGGAAGATATGAGGGACATGGCATGGAAAATTTAAAAAAAAAAAAAAAAAAAGAAAAAAATCTTCCCCAAAATGAAAGCCATCCAAAGGCATGGCATGCCCATCGATTGCAGGGACATGCTCTAAAGCTTGCCCCAATTGATCCGTGCTGAAGGTCAAAAGAGAGAAGAAGGACTTCCAAACACTCTGGAATGGAGATACCATCAAAGGAATTGCAATTGGAGGAGAAAAAAAAGAAATTTGGGAAATTTTGTGACTACAAGGAAACGGACCAGGATTATATCCAATGCAGTGCAAAAGACCAAAAGAGGCCAAAACAAAGCTCACAGATGCTGCAAAAGCAGGAGAAAAAGTCAGGGAGGAAGACACAACGTGGAGGGGAAGATATGGGCGACGTGGCATGGATCCTTAAAAAACAGAAAAAAACAAGGAAAAAATCTTCCGCAAACGTAAAGCCCTCCAAAGGCATGGCATGCCCATCACGTGCAGGGATATGCACCAAAGATACCCCTTTTAGTCCCCATTGAAATCGCAAGATTCCGTTTCCCTTCCCGAAAGGAAATTTCATTTCCTTTCGGGAAGGGAAACGGAATCTTGCGACCCTGAAAAGAAAGCCTTCCAAACACTCTGGAAAGGAGATAGGATCAAATGAAATGCAACTGAAAAAAACCGAAAAATACCAGAATATCAGGAGATTTAGTGTCTTCAAAAAATGGTCTGAGAGGAAAAGAGTTGCAGTGCAAAGGACAAAAACAGGCCCAAACTAAGCCCGCAGATGCTGCAAAAGCAGGAGAAAAAGTCAAGGAGGAAGACACAGCTTGGAGGGGAAGATATGAGGGGCATGGCAGGGATAATTAAAAAAAAAAAAAGAAGGCTGTGCCAAAGTCATCCAAAGGCATGGCATGCCCATCGATTGCAGGGACATGCACTAAAGCTTGCCCAAATTGATCCATGCTGAAGGCCAAAAGATAGAAGAAGGACTTCCAAACCCTCTGGAATGGAGATACCATCAAAGGAATTGCAATTGGAGGAGAAAAAAAAGAAATTTGGGAAATTTTGTGACTACAAGGAAATGGACCGGGATTATATCCAGTGCAGTGCAAAAGACCAAAAGAGGCCAAAACTAAGCTCACAGATGCTGCAAAAGCAGGAGAAAACCGCAAAGAAAAAGACAAACCCTAAAAGGGAAGATATGAGGGACATGGCATGGAAAATTTAAAAAAAAAAAAAAAAAAGAAAGAAAAAAAATCTTCCCTAAAATGAAAGCCATCCAAAGGCATGGCATGCCCATCGATTGCAGGGACATGCTCTAAAGCTTGCCCCAATTGATCCGTGCTGAAGGTCAAAAGAGAGAAGAAGGACTTCCAAACCCTCTGGAATGGAGATACCATCAAAGGAATTGCAATTGGAGGAGAAAAAAAAGAAATTTGGGAAATTTTGTGACTACAAGGAAACGGACCAGGATTATATCCAATGCAGTGCAAAAGACCAAAAGAGGCCAAAACAAAGCTCACAGATGCTGCAAAAGCAGGAGAAAAAGTCAGGGAGGAAGACACAACGTGGAGGGGAAGATATGGGCGACGTGGCATGGATCCTTAAAAAACAGAAAAAAACAAGGAAAAAATCTTCCGCAAACGTAAAGCCCTCCAAAGGCATGGCATGCCCATCAAGTGCAGGGATATGCACCAAAGATTCCCCTTTTAGTCCCCATTGAAATCGCAAGATTCCGTTTCCCTTCCCGAAAGGAAATTTCATTTCCTTTCGGGAAGGGAAACGGAATCTTGCGACCCTGAAAAGAAAGCCTTCCAAACACTCTGGAAAGGAGATAGGATCAAATGAAATGCAACTGAAAAAAACCGAAAAATACCAGAATATCAGGAGATTTAGTGTCTTCAAAAAATGGTCTGAGAGGAAAAGAGTTGCAGTGCAAAGGACCAAAACAGGCCCAAACTAAGCCCACAGATGCTGCAAAAGCAGGAGAAAAAGTCAAGGAGGAAGACACAGCTTGGAGGGGAAGATATGAGGGGCATGGCAGGGATAATTAAAAAAAAAAAAAGAAGGCTGTGCCAAAGTCATCCAAAGGCATGGCATGCCCATCAAGTGCAGGGACATGCACTAAAGCTTGCCCAAATTGATCCATGCTGAAGGCCAAAAGATAGAAGAAGGACTTCCAAACCCTCTGGAATGGAGATACCATCAAAGGAATTGCAATTGGAGGAGAAAAAAAAGAAATTTGGGAAATTTTGTGACTACAAGGAAATGGACCGGGATTATATCCAGTGCAGCGCAAAAGACCAAAAGAGGCCAAAACTAAGCTCACAGATGCTGCAAAAGCAGGAGAAAACCGCAAAGAAAAAGACAAACCCTGAAAGGGAAGATATGAGGGACATGGCATGGAAAATTTAAAAAAAAAAAAAAAAAAAAGAAAAAAATCTTCCCCAAAATGAAAGCCATCCAAAGGCATGGCATGCCCATCGATTGCAGGGACATGCTCTAAAGCTTGCCCCAATTGATCCGTGCTGAAGGTCAAAAGAGAGAAGAAGGACTTCCAAACACTCTGGAATGGAGATACCATCAAAGGAATTGCAATTGGAGGAGAAAAAAAAGAAATTTGGGAAATTTTGTGACTACAAGGAAACGGACCAGGATTATATCCAATGCAGTGCAAAAGACCAAAAGAGGCCAAAACAAAGCTCACAGATGCTGCAAAAGCAGGAGAAAAAGTCAGGGAGGAAGACACAACGTGGAGGGGAAGATATGGGCGACGTGGCATGGATCCTTAAAAAACAGAAAAAAACAAGGAAAAAATCTTCCGCAAACGTAAAGCCCTCCAAAGGCATGGCATGCCCATCAAGTGCAGGGATATGCACCAAAGATTCCCCTTTTAGTCCCCATTGAAATCGCAAGATTCCGTTTCCCTTCCCGAAAGGAAATTTCATTTCCTTTCGGGAAGGGAAACGGAATCTTGCGACCCTGAAAAGAAAGCCTTCCAAACACTCTGGAAAGGAGATAGGATCAAATGAAATGCAACTGAAAAAAACCGAAAAATACCAGAATATCAGGAGATTTAGTGTCTTCAAAAAATGGTCTGAGAGGAAAAGAGTTGCAGTGCAAAGGACCAAAACAGGCCCAAACTAAGCCCACAGATGCTGCAAAAGCAGGAGAAAAAGTCAAGGAGGAAGACACAGCTTGGAGGGGAAGATATGAGGGGCATGGCAGGGATAATTAAAAAAAAAAAAAGAAGGCTGTGCCAAAGTCATCCAAAGGCATGGCATGCCCATCAAGTGCAGGGACATGCACTAAAGCTTGCCCAAATTGATCCATGCTGAAGGCCAAAAGATAGAAGAAGGACTTCCAAACCCTCTGGAATGGAGATATCATCAAAGGAATTGCAATTGGAGGAGAAAAAAAAGAAATTTGGGAAATTTTGTGACTACAAGGAAATGGACCGGGATTATATCCGGTGCAGTGCAAAAGACCAAAAGAGGCCAAAACTAAGCTCACAGATGCTGCAAAAGCAGGAGAAAACCTCAAAGGAAAAGACAAACCCTGAAAGGGAAGATATGAGGGACATGGCATGGAAAATTTAAAAAAAAAAAAAAAAAAGAAAGAAAAAAAATCTTCCCTAAAATGAAAGCCATCCAAAGGCATGGCATGCCCATCGATTGCAGGGACATGCTCTAAAGCTTGCCCCAATTGATCCGTGCTGAAGGTCAAAAGAGAGAAGAAGGACTTCCAAACCCTCTGGAATGGAGATACCATCAAAGGAATTGCAATTGGAGGAGAAAAAAAAGAAATTTGGGAAATTTTGTGACTACAAGGAAATGGACCGGGATTATATCCAATGCAGTGCAAAAGACCAAAAGAGGCCAAAACAAAGCTCACAGATGCTGCAAAAGCAGGAGAAAAAGTCAGGGAGGAAGACACAATGTGGAGGGGAAGATATGGGCGACGTGGCATGGATCCTTAAAAAACAGAAAAAAAAAAAAGGAAAAAATCTTCCGCAAACGTAAAGCCCTCCAAAGGCATGGCATGCCCATCAAGTGCAGGGATATGCACCAAAGATTCCCCTTTTAGTCCCCATTGAAATCGCAAGATTCCGTTTCCCTTCCCGAAAGGAAATTTCATTTCCTTTCGGGAAGGGAAACGGAATCTTGCGACCCTGAAAAGAAAGCCTTCCAAACACTCTGGAAAGGAGATAGGATCAAATGAAATGCAACTGAAAAAAACCGAAAAATACCAGAATATCAGGAGATTTAGTGTCTTCAAAAAATGGTCTGAGAGGAAAAGAGTTGCAGTGCAAAGGACCAAAACAGGCCCAAACTAAGCCCACAGATGCTGCAAAAGCAGGAGAAAAAGTCAAGGAGGAAGACACAGCTTGGAGGGGAAGATATGAGGGGCATGGCAGGGATAATTAAAAAAAAAAAAAAGAAGGCTGTGCCAAAGTCATCCAAAGGCATGGCATGCCCATCAAGTGCAGGGACATGCACTAAAGCTTGCCCAAATTGATCCATGCTGAAGGCCAAAAGATAGAAGAAGGACTTCCAAACCCTCTGGAATGGAGATACCATCAAAGGAATTGCAATTGGAGGAGAAAAAAAAGAAATTTGGGAAATTTTGTGACTACAAGGAAATGGACCGGGATTATATCCAGTGCAGCGCAAAAGACCAAAAGAGGCCAAAACTAAGCTCACAGATGCTGCAAAAGCAGGAGAAAACCGCAAAGAAAAAGACAAACCCTGAAAGGGAAGATATGAGGGACATGGCATGGAAAATTTAAAAAAAAAAAAAAAAAAAAGAAAAAAATCTTCCCCAAAATGAAAGCCATCCAAAGGCATGGCATGCCCATCGATTGCAGGGACATGCTCTAAAGCTTGCCCCAATTGATCCGTGCTGAAGGTCAAAAGAGAGAAGAAGGACTTCCAAACCCTCTGGAATGGAGATACCATCAAAGGAATTGCAATTGGAGGAGAAAAAAAAGAAATTTGGGAAATTTTGTGACTACAAGGAAACGGACCAGGATTATATCCAATGCAGTGCAAAAGACCAAAAGAGGCCAAAACAAAGCTCACAGATGCTGCAAAAGCAGGAGAAAAAGTCAGGGAGGAAGACACAACGTGGAGGGGAAGATATGGGCGACGTGGCATGGATCCTTAAAAAACAGAAAAAAACAAGGAAAAAATCTTCCGCAAACGTAAAGCCCTCCAAAGGCATGGCATGCCCATCAAGTGCAGGGATATGCACCAAAGATTCCCCTTTTAGTCCCCATTGAAATCGCAAGATTCCGTTTCCCTTCCCGAAAGGAAATTTCATTTCCTTTCGGGAAGGGAAACGGAATCTTGCGACCCTGAAAAGAAAGCCTTCCAAACACTCTGGAAAGGAGATAGGATCAAATGAAATGCAACTGAAAAAAACCGAAAAATACCAGAATATCAGGAGATTTAGTGTCTTCAAAAAATGGTCTGAGAGGAAAAGAGTTGCAGTGCAAAGGACCAAAACAGGCCCAAACTAAGCCCACAGATGCTGCAAAAGCAGGAGAAAAAGTCAAGGAGGAAGACACAGCTTGGAGGGGAAGATATGAGGGGCATGGCAGGGATAATTAAAAAAAAAAAAAAGAAGGCTGTGCCAAAGTCATCCAAAGGCATGGCATGCCCATCAAGTGCAGGGACATGCACTAAAGCTTGCCCAAATTGATCCATGCTGAAGGCCAAAAGATAGAAGAAGGACTTCCAAACCCTCTGGAATGGAGATACCATCAAAGGAATTGCAATTGGAGGAGAAAAAAAAGAAATTTGGGAAATTTTGTGACTACAAGGAAATGGACCGGGATTATATCCAGTGCAGCGCAAAAGACCAAAAGAGGCCAAAACTAAGCTCACAGATGCTGCAAAAGCAGGAGAAAACCGCAAAGAAAAAGACAAACCCTGAAAGGGAAGATATGAGGGACATGGCATGGAAAATTTAAAAAAAAAAAAAAAAAAAAGAAAAAAATCTTCCCCAAAATGAAAGCCATCCAAAGGCATGGCATGCCCATCGATTGCAGGGACATGCTCTAAAGCTTGCCCCAATTGATCCGTGCTGAAGGTCAAAAGAGAGAAGAAGGACTTCCAAACACTCTGGAATGGAGATACCATCAAAGGAATTGCAATTGGAGGAGAAAAAAAAGAAATTTGGGAAATTTTGTGACTACAAGGAAACGGACCAGGATTATATCCAATGCAGTGCAAAAGACCAAAAGAGGCCAAAACAAAGCTCACAGATGCTGCAAAAGCAGGAGAAAAAGTCAGGGAGGAAGACACAACGTGGAGGGGAAGATATGGGCGACGTGGCATGGATCCTTAAAAAACAGAAAAAAACAAGGAAAAAATCTTCCGCAAACGTAAAGCCCTCCAAAGGCATGGCATGCCCATCAAGTGCAGGGATATGCACCAAAGATTCCCCTTTTAGTCCCCATTGAAATCGCAAGATTCCGTTTCCCTTCCCGAAAGGAAATTTCATTTCCTTTCGGGAAGGGAAACGGAATCTTGCGACCCTGAAAAGAAAGCCTTCCAAACACTCTGGAAAGGAGATAGGATCAAATGAAATGCAACTGAAAAAAACCGAAAAATACCAGAATATCAGGAGATTTAGTGTCTTCAAAAAATGGTCTGAGAGGAAAAGAGTTGCAGTGCAAAGGACCAAAACAGGCCCAAACTAAGCCCACAGATGCTGCAAAAGCAGGAGAAAAAGTCAAGGAGGAAGACACAGCTTGGAGGGGAAGATATGAGGGGCATGGCAGGGATAATTAAAAAAAAAAAAAGAAGGCTGTGCCAAAGTCATCCAAAGGCATGGCATGCCCATCAAGTGCAGGGACATGCACTAAAGCTTGCCCAAATTGATCCATGCTGAAGGCCAAAAGATAGAAGAAGGACTTCCAAACCCTCTGGAATGGAGATACCATCAAAGGAATTGCAATTGGAGGAGAAAAAAAAGAAATTTGGGAAATTTTGTGACTACAAGGAAATGGACCGGGATTATATCCAGTGCAGCGCAAAAGACCAAAAGAGGCCAAAACTAAGCTCACAGATGCTGCAAAAGCAGGAGAAAACCGCAAAGAAAAAGACAAACCCTGAAAGGGAAGATATGAGGGACATGGCATGGAAAATTTAAAAAAAAAAAAAAAAAAAAGAAAAAAATCTTCCCCAAAATGAAAGCCATCCAAAGGCATGGCATGCCCATCGATTGCAGGGACATGCTCTAAAGCTTGCCCCAATTGATCCGTGCTGAAGGTCAAAAGAGAGAAGAAGGACTTCCAAACCCTCTGGAATGGAGATACCATCAAAGGAATTGCAATTGGAGGAGAAAAAAAAGAAATTTGGGAAATTTTGTGACTACAAGGAAACGGACCAGGATTATATCCAATGCAGTGCAAAAGACCAAAAGAGGCCAAAACAAAGCTCACAGATGCTGCAAAAGCAGGAGAAAAAGTCAGGGAGGAAGACACAACGTGGAGGGGAAGATATGGGCGACGTGGCATGGATCCTTAAAAAACAGAAAAAAACAAGGAAAAAATCTTCCGCAAACGTAAAGCCCTCCAAAGGCATGGCATGCCCATCAAGTGCAGGGATATGCACCAAAGATTCCCCTTTTAGTCCCCATTGAAATCGCAAGATTCCGTTTCCCTTCCCGAAAGGAAATTTCATTTCCTTTCGGGAAGGGAAACGGAATCTTGCGACCCTGAAAAGAAAGCCTTCCAAACACTCTGGAAAGGAGATAGGATCAAATGAAATGCAACTGAAAAAAACCGAAAAATACCAGAATATCAGGAGATTTAGTGTCTTCAAAAAATGGTCTGAGAGGAAAAGAGTTGCAGTGCAAAGGACCAAAACAGGCCCAAACTAAGCCCACAGATGCTGCAAAAGCAGGAGAAAAAGTCAAGGAGGAAGACACAGCTTGGAGGGGAAGATATGAGGGGCATGGCAGGGATAATTAAAAAAAAAAAAAGAAGGCTGTGCCAAAGTCATCCAAAGGCATGGCATGCCCATCAAGTGCAGGGACATGCACTAAAGCTTGCCCAAATTGATCCATGCTGAAGGCCAAAAGATAGAAGAAGGACTTCCAAACCCTCTGGAATGGAGATACCATCAAAGGAATTGCAATTGGAGGAGAAAAAAAAGAAATTTGGGAAATTTTGTGACTACAAGGAAATGGACCGGGATTATATCCAGTGCAGCGCAAAAGACCAAAAGAGGCCAAAACTAAGCTCACAGATGCTGCAAAAGCAGGAGAAAACCGCAAAGAAAAAGACAAACCCTGAAAGGGAAGATATGAGGGACATGGCATGGAAAATTTAAAAAAAAAAAAAAAAAAAAGAAAAAAATCTTCCCCAAAATGAAAGCCATCCAAAGGCATGGCATGCCCATCGATTGCAGGGACATGCTCTAAAGCTTGCCCCAATTGATCCGTGCTGAAGGTCAAAAGAGAGAAGAAGGACTTCCAAACCCTCTGGAATGGAGATACCATCAAAGGAATTGCAATTGGAGGAGAAAAAAAAGAAATTTGGGAAATTTTGTGACTACAAGGAAACGGACCAGGATTATATCCAATGCAGTGCAAAAGACCAAAAGAGGCCAAAACAAAGCTCACAGATGCTGCAAAAGCAGGAGAAAAAGTCAGGGAGGAAGACACAACGTGGAGGGGAAGATATGGGCGACGTGGCATGGATCCTTAAAAAACAGAAAAAAACAAGGAAAAAATCTTCCGCAAACGTAAAGCCCTCCAAAGGCATGGCATGCCCATCACGTGCAGGGATATGCACCAAAGATACCCCTTTTAGTCCCCATTGAAATCGCAAGATTCCGTTTCCCTTCCCGAAAGGAAATTTCATTTCCTTTCGGGAAGGGAAACGGAATCTTGCGACCCTGAAAAGAAAGCCTTCCAAACACTCTGGAAAGGAGATAGGATCAAATGAAATGCAACTGAAAAAAACCGAAAAATACCAGAATATCAGGAGATTTAGTGTCTTCAAAAAATGGTCTGAGAGGAAAAGAGTTGCAGTGCAAAGGACCAAAACAGGCCCAAACTAAGCCCACAGATGCTGCAAAAGCAGGAGAAAAAGTCAAGGAGGAAGACACAGCTTGGAGGGGAAGATATGAGGGGCATGGCAGGGATAATTAAAAAAAAAAAAAAGAAGGCTGTGCCAAAGTCATCCAAAGGCATGGCATGCCCATCGATTGCAGGGACATGCACTAAAGCTTGCCCAAATTGATCCATGCTGAAGGCCAAAAGATAGAAGAAGGACTTCCAAACCCTCTGGAATGGAGATACCATCAAAGGAATTGCAATTGGAGGAGAAAAAAAAGAAATTTGGGAAATTTTGTGACTACAAGGAAATGGACCGGGATTATATCCAGTGCAGTGCAAAAGACCAAAAGAGGCCAAAACTAAGCTCACAGATGCTGCAAAAGCAGGAGAAAACCGCAAAGAAAAAGACAAACCCTGAAAGGGAAGATATGAGGGACATGGCATGGAAAATTTAAAAAAAAAAAAAAAAAGAAAGAAAAAAAATCTTCCCTAAAATGAAAGCCATCCAAAGGCATGGCATGCCCATCGATTGCAGGGACATGCTCTAAAGCTTGCCCCAATTGATCCGTGCTGAAGGTCAAAAGAGAGAAGAAGGACTTCCAAACCCTCTGGAATGGAGATACCATCAAAGGAATTGCAATTGGAGGAGAAAAAAAAGAAATTTGGGAAATTTTGTGACTACAAGGAAACGGACCAGGATTATATCCAATGCAGTGCAAAAGACCAAAAGAGGCCAAAACAAAGCTCACAGATGCTGCAAAAGCAGGAGAAAAAGTCAGGGAGGAAGACACAACGTGGAGGGGAAGATATGGGCGACGTGGCATGGATCCTTAAAAAACAGAAAAAAACAAGGAAAAAATCTTCCGCAAACGTAAAGCCCTCCAAAGGCATGGCATGCCCATCACGTGCAGGGATATGCACCAAAGATACCCCTTTTAGTCCCCATTGAAATCGCAAGATTCCGTTTCCCTTCCCGAAAGGAAATTTCATTTCCTTTCGGGAAGGGAAACGGAATCTTGCGACCCTGAAAAGAAAGCCTTCCAAACACTCTGGAAAGGAGATAGGATCAAATGAAATGCAACTGAAAAAAACCGAAAAATACCAGAATATCAGGAGATTTAGTGTCTTCAAAAAATGGTCTGAGAGGAAAAGAGTTGCAGTGCAAAGGACCAAAACAGGCCCAAACTAAGCCCACAGATGCTGCAAAAGCAGGAGAAAAAGTCAAGGAGGAAGACACAGCTTGGAGGGGAAGATATGAGGGGCATGGCAGGGATAATTAAAAAAAAAAAAAGAAGGCTGTGCCAAAGTCATCCAAAGGCATGGCATGCCCATCAAGTGCAGGGACATGCACTAAAGCTTGCCCAAATTGATCCATGCTGAAGGCCAAAAGATAGAAGAAGGACTTCCAAACCCTCTGGAATGGAGATATCATCAAAGGAATTGCAATTGGAGGAGAAAAAAAAGAAATTTGGGAAATTTTGTGACTACAAGGAAATGGACCGGGATTATATCCGGTGCAGTGCAAAAGACCAAAAGAGGCCAAAACTAAGCTCACAGATGCTGCAAAAGCAGGAGAAAACCTCAAAGGAAAAGACAAACCCTGAAAGGGAAGATATGAGGGACATGGCATGGAAAATTTAAAAAAAAAAAAAAAAAAGAAAGAAAAAAAATCTTCCCTAAAATGAAAGCCATCCAAAGGCATGGCATGCCCATCGATTGCAGGGACATGCTCTAAAGCTTGCCCCAATTGATCCGTGCTGAAGGTCAAAAGAGAGAAGAAGGACTTCCAAACCCTCTGGAATGGAGATACCATCAAAGGAATTGCAATTGGAGGAGAAAAAAAAGAAATTTGGGAAATTTTGTGACTACAAGGAAATGGACCGGGATTATATCCAATGCAGTGCAAAAGACCAAAAGAGGCCAAAACAAAGCTCACAGATGCTGCAAAAGCAGGAGAAAAAGTCAGGGAGGAAGACACAATGTGGAGGGGAAGATATGGGCGACGTGGCATGGATCCTTAAAAAACAGAAAAAAAAAAAAGGAAAAAATCTTCCGCAAACGTAAAGCCCTCCAAAGGCATGGCATGCCCATCAAGTGCAGGGATATGCACCAAAGATTCCCCTTTTAGTCCCCATTGAAATCGCAAGATTCCGTTTCCCTTCCCGAAAGGAAATTTCATTTCCTTTCGGGAAGGGAAACGGAATCTTGCGACCCTGAAAAGAAAGCCTTCCAAACACTCTGGAAAGGAGATAGGATCAAATGAAATGCAACTGAAAAAAACCGAAAAATACCAGAATATCAGGAGATTTAGTGTCTTCAAAAAATGGTCTGAGAGGAAAAGAGTTGCAGTGCAAAGGACCAAAACAGGCCCAAACTAAGCCCACAGATGCTGCAAAAGCAGGAGAAAAAGTCAAGGAGGAAGACACAGCTTGGAGGGGAAGATATGAGGGGCATGGCAGGGATAATTAAAAAAAAAAAAAAGAAGGCTGTGCCAAAGTCATCCAAAGGCATGGCATGCCCATCAAGTGCAGGGACATGCACTAAAGCTTGCCCAAATTGATCCATGCTGAAGGCCAAAAGATAGAAGAAGGACTTCCAAACCCTCTGGAATGGAGATACCATCAAAGGAATTGCAATTGGAGGAGAAAAAAAAGAAATTTGGGAAATTTTGTGACTACAAGGAAATGGACCGGGATTATATCCAGTGCAGCGCAAAAGACCAAAAGAGGCCAAAACTAAGCTCACAGATGCTGCAAAAGCAGGAGAAAACCGCAAAGAAAAAGACAAACCCTGAAAGGGAAGATATGAGGGACATGGCATGGAAAATTTAAAAAAAAAAAAAAAAAAAAGAAAAAAATCTTCCCCAAAATGAAAGCCATCCAAAGGCATGGCATGCCCATCGATTGCAGGGACATGCTCTAAAGCTTGCCCCAATTGATCCGTGCTGAAGGTCAAAAGAGAGAAGAAGGACTTCCAAACCCTCTGGAATGGAGATACCATCAAAGGAATTGCAATTGGAGGAGAAAAAAAAGAAATTTGGGAAATTTTGTGACTACAAGGAAACGGACCAGGATTATATCCAATGCAGTGCAAAAGACCAAAAGAGGCCAAAACAAAGCTCACAGATGCTGCAAAAGCAGGAGAAAAAGTCAGGGAGGAAGACACAACGTGGAGGGGAAGATATGGGCGACGTGGCATGGATCCTTAAAAAACAGAAAAAAACAAGGAAAAAATCTTCCGCAAACGTAAAGCCCTCCAAAGGCATGGCATGCCCATCAAGTGCAGGGATATGCACCAAAGATTCCCCTTTTAGTCCCCATTGAAATCGCAAGATTCCGTTTCCCTTCCCGAAAGGAAATTTCATTTCCTTTCGGGAAGGGAAACGGAATCTTGCGACCCTGAAAAGAAAGCCTTCCAAACACTCTGGAAAGGAGATAGGATCAAATGAAATGCAACTGAAAAAAACCGAAAAATACCAGAATATCAGGAGATTTAGTGTCTTCAAAAAATGGTCTGAGAGGAAAAGAGTTGCAGTGCAAAGGACCAAAACAGGCCCAAACTAAGCCCACAGATGCTGCAAAAGCAGGAGAAAAAGTCAAGGAGGAAGACACAGCTTGGAGGGGAAGATATGAGGGGCATGGCAGGGATAATTAAAAAAAAAAAAAAGAAGGCTGTGCCAAAGTCATCCAAAGGCATGGCATGCCCATCAAGTGCAGGGACATGCACTAAAGCTTGCCCAAATTGATCCATGCTGAAGGCCAAAAGATAGAAGAAGGACTTCCAAACCCTCTGGAATGGAGATACCATCAAAGGAATTGCAATTGGAGGAGAAAAAAAAGAAATTTGGGAAATTTTGTGACTACAAGGAAATGGACCGGGATTATATCCAGTGCAGCGCAAAAGACCAAAAGAGGCCAAAACTAAGCTCACAGATGCTGCAAAAGCAGGAGAAAACCGCAAAGAAAAAGACAAACCCTGAAAGGGAAGATATGAGGGACATGGCATGGAAAATTTAAAAAAAAAAAAAAAAAAAAGAAAAAAATCTTCCCCAAAATGAAAGCCATCCAAAGGCATGGCATGCCCATCGATTGCAGGGACATGCTCTAAAGCTTGCCCCAATTGATCCGTGCTGAAGGTCAAAAGAGAGAAGAAGGACTTCCAAACACTCTGGAATGGAGATACCATCAAAGGAATTGCAATTGGAGGAGAAAAAAAAGAAATTTGGGAAATTTTGTGACTACAAGGAAACGGACCAGGATTATATCCAATGCAGTGCAAAAGACCAAAAGAGGCCAAAACAAAGCTCACAGATGCTGCAAAAGCAGGAGAAAAAGTCAGGGAGGAAGACACAACGTGGAGGGGAAGATATGGGCGACGTGGCATGGATCCTTAAAAAACAGAAAAAAACAAGGAAAAAATCTTCCGCAAACGTAAAGCCCTCCAAAGGCATGGCATGCCCATCAAGTGCAGGGATATGCACCAAAGATTCCCCTTTTAGTCCCCATTGAAATCGCAAGATTCCGTTTCCCTTCCCGAAAGGAAATTTCATTTCCTTTCGGGAAGGGAAACGGAATCTTGCGACCCTGAAAAGAAAGCCTTCCAAACACTTTGGAAAGGAGATAGGATCAAATGAAATGCAACTGAAAAAAAACGAAAAATACCAGAATATCAGGAGATTTAGTGTCTTCAAAAAATGGTCTGAGAGGAAAAGAGTTGCAGTGCAAAGGACCAAAACAGGCCCAAACTAAGCCCGCAGATGCTGCAAAAGCAGGAGAAAAAGTCAAGGAGGAAGACACAGCTTGGAGGGGAAGATATGAGGGGCATGGCAGGGAAAATTAAAAAAAAAAAAAAGAAGGCTGTGCCAAAGTCATCCAAAGGCATGGCATGCCCATCGATTGCAGGGACATGCACTAAAGCTTGCCCAAATTGATCCATGCTGAAGGCCAAAAGATAGAAGAAGGACTTCCAAACCCTCTGGAATGGAGATACCATCAAAGGAATTGCAATTGGAGGAGAAAAAAAAGAAATTTGGGAAATTTTGTGACTACAAGGAAATGGACCGGGATTATATCCAGTGCAGCGCAAAAGACCAAAAGAGGCCAAAACTAAGCTCACAGATGCTGCAAAAGCAGGAGAAAACCGCAAAGAAAAAGACAAACCCTGAAAGGGAAGATATGAGGGACATGGCATGGAAAATTTAAAAAAAAAAAAAAAAAAAGAAAAAAATCTTCCCCAAAATGAAAGCCATCCAAAGGCATGGCATGCCCATCGATTGCAGGGACATGCTCTAAAGCTTGCCCCAATTGATCCGTGCTGAAGGTCAAAAGAGAGAAGAAGGACTTCCAAACACTCTGGAATGGAGATACCATCAAAGGAATTGCAATTGGAGGAGAAAAAAAAGAAATTTGGGAAATTTTGTGACTACAAGGAAACGGACCAGGATTATATCCAATGCAGTGCAAAAGACCAAAAGAGGCCAAAACAAAGCTCACAGATGCTGCAAAAGCAGGAGAAAAAGTCAGGGAGGAAGACACAACGTGGAGGGGAAGATATGGGCGACGTGGCATGGATCCTTAAAAAACAGAAAAAAACAAGGAAAAAATCTTCCGCAAACGTAAAGCCCTCCAAAGGCATGGCATGCCCATCAAGTGCAGGGATATGCACCAAAGATTCCCCTTTTAGTCCCCATTGAAATCGCAAGATTCCGTTTCCCTTCCCGAAAGGAAATTTCATTTCCTTTCGGGAAGGGAAACGGAATCTTGCGACCCTGAAAAGAAAGCCTTCCAAACACTTTGGAAAGGAGATAGGATCAAATGAAATGCAACTGAAAAAAACCGAAAAATACCAGAATATCAGGAGATTTAGTGTCTTCAAAAAATGGTCTGAGAGGAAAAGAGTTGCAGTGCAAAGGACCAAAACAGGCCCAAACTAAGCCCGCAGATGCTGCAAAAGCAGGAGAAAAAGTCAAGGAGGAAGACACAGCTTGGAGGGGAAGATATGAGGGGCATGGCAGGGATAATTAAAAAAAAAAAAAAGAAGGCTGTGCCAAAGTCATCCAAAGGCATGGCATGCCCATCGATTGCAGGGACATGCACTAAAGCTTGCCCAAATTGATCCATGCTGAAGGCCAAAAGATAGAAGAAGGACTTCCAAACCCTCTGGAATGGAGATACCATCAAAGGAATTGCAATTGGAGGAGAAAAAAAAGAAATTTGGGAAATTTTGTGACTACAAGGAAATGGACCGGGATTATATCCGGTGCAGTGCAAAAGACCAAAAGAGGCCAAAACTAAGCTCACAGATGCTGCAAAAGCAGGAGAAAACCGCAAAGAAAAAGACAAACCCTGAAAGGGAAGATATGAGGGACATGGCATGGAAAATTTAAAAAAAAAAAAAAAAAAGAAAGAAAAAAAATCTTCCCTAAAATGAAAGCCATCCAAAGGCATGGCATGCCCATCGATTGCAGGGACATGCTCTAAAGCTTGCCCCAATTGATCCGTGCTGAAGGTCAAAAGAGAGAAGAAGGACTTCCAAACCCTCTGGAATGGAGATACCATCAAAGGAATTGCAATTGGAGGAGAAAAAAAAGAAATTTGGGAAATTTTGTGACTACAAGGAAATGGACCAGGATTATATCCAATGCAGTGCAAAAGACCAAAAGAGGCCAAAACAAAGCTCACAGATGCTGCAAAAGCAGGAGAAAAAGTCAGGGAGGAAGACACAACGTGGAGGGGAAGATATGGGCGACGTGGCATGGATCCTTAAAAAACAGAAAAAAACAAGGAAAAAATCTTCCGCAAACGTAAAGCCCTCCAAAGGCATGGCATGCCCATCAAGTGCAGGGATATGCACCAAAGATTCCCCTTTTAGTCCCCATTGAAATCGCAAGATTCCGTTTCCCTTCCCGAAAGGAAATTTCATTTCCTTTCGGGAAGGGAAACGGAATCTTGCGACCCTGAAAAGAAAGCCTTCCAAACACTCTGGAAAGGAGATAGGATCAAATGAAATGCAACTGAAAAAAACCGAAAAATACCAGAATATCAGGAGATTTAGTGTCTTCAAAAAATGGTCTGAGAGGAAAAGAGTTGCAGTGCAAAGGACCAAAACAGGCCCAAACTAAGCCCACAGATGCTGCAAAAGCAGGAGAAAAAGTCAAGGAGGAAGACACAGCTTGGAGGGGAAGATATGAGGGGCATGGCAGGGATAATTAAAAAAAAAAAAAGAAGGCTGTGCCAAAGTCATCCAAAGGCATGGCATGCCCATCAAGTGCAGGGACATGCACTAAAGCTTGCCCAAATTGATCCATGCTGAAGGCCAAAAGATAGAAGAAGGACTTCCAAACCCTCTGGAATGGAGATACCATCAAAGGAATTGCAATTGGAGGAGAAAAAAAAGAAATTTGGGAAATTTTGTGACTACAAGGAAATGGACCGGGATTATATCCAGTGCAGCGCAAAAGACCAAAAGAGGCCAAAACTAAGCTCACAGATGCTGCAAAAGCAGGAGAAAACCGCAAAGAAAAAGACAAACCCTGAAAGGGAAGATATGAGGGACATGGCATGGAAAATTTAAAAAAAAAAAAAAAAAAAAGAAAAAAATCTTCCCCAAAATGAAAGCCATCCAAAGGCATGGCATGCCCATCGATTGCAGGGACATGCTCTAAAGCTTGCCCCAATTGATCCGTGCTGAAGGTCAAAAGAGAGAAGAAGGACTTCCAAACACTCTGGAATGGAGATACCATCAAAGGAATTGCAATTGGAGGAGAAAAAAAAGAAATTTGGGAAATTTTGTGACTACAAGGAAACGGACCAGGATTATATCCAATGCAGTGCAAAAGACCAAAAGAGGCCAAAACAAAGCTCACAGATGCTGCAAAAGCAGGAGAAAAAGTCAGGGAGGAAGACACAACGTGGAGGGGAAGATATGGGCGACGTGGCATGGATCCTTAAAAAACAGAAAAAAACAAGGAAAAAATCTTCCGCAAACGTAAAGCCCTCCAAAGGCATGGCATGCCCATCACGTGCAGGGATATGCACCAAAGATACCCCTTTTAGTCCCCATTGAAATCGCAAGATTCCGTTTCCCTTCCCGAAAGGAAATTTCATTTCCTTTCGGGAAGGGAAACGGAATCTTGCGACCCTGAAAAGAAAGCCTTCCAAACACTCTGGAAAGGAGATAGGATCAAATGAAATGCAACTGAAAAAAACCGAAAAATACCAGAATATCAGGAGATTTAGTGTCTTCAAAAAATGGTCTGAGAGGAAAAGAGTTGCAGTGCAAAGGACCAAAACAGGCCCAAACTAAGCCCACAGATGCTGCAAAAGCAGGAGAAAAAGTCAAGGAGGAAGACACAGCTTGGAGGGGAAGATATGAGGGGCATGGCAGGGATAATTAAAAAAAAAAAAAGAAGGCTGTGCCAAAGTCATCCAAAGGCATGGCATGCCCATCAAGTGCAGGGACATGCACTAAAGCTTGCCCAAATTGATCCATGCTGAAGGCCAAAAGATAGAAGAAGGACTTCCAAACCCTCTGGAATGGAGATATCATCAAAGGAATTGCAATTGGAGGAGAAAAAAAAGAAATTTGGGAAATTTTGTGACTACAAGGAAATGGACCGGGATTATATCCGGTGCAGTGCAAAAGACCAAAAGAGGCCAAAACAAAGCTCACAGATGCTGCAAAAGCAGGAGAAAACCTCAAAGGAAAAGACAAACCCTGAAAGGGAAGATATGAGGGACATGGCATGGAAAATTTAAAAAAAAAAAAAAAAAAGAAAGAAAAAAAATCTTCCCTAAAATGAAAGCCATCCAAAGGCATGGCATGCCCATCGATTGCAGGGACATGCTCTAAAGCTTGCCCCAATTGATCCGTGCTGAAGGTCAAAAGAGAGAAGAAGGACTTCCAAACCCTCTGGAATGGAGATACCATCAAAGGAATTGCAATTGGAGGAGAAAAAAAAGAAATTTGGGAAATTTTGTGACTACAAGGAAATGGACCGGGATTATATCCAATGCAGTGCAAAAGACCAAAAGAGGCCAAAACAAAGCTCACAGATGCTGCAAAAGCAGGAGAAAAAGTCAGGGAGGAAGACACAATGTGGAGGGGAAGATATGGGCGACGTGGCATGGATCCTTAAAAAACAGAAAAAAAAAAAAGGAAAAAATCTTCCGCAAACGTAAAGCCCTCCAAAGGCATGGCATGCCCATCAAGTGCAGGGATATGCACCAAAGATTCCCCTTTTAGTCCCCATTGAAATCGCAAGATTCCGTTTCCCTTCCCGAAAGGAAATTTCATTTCCTTTCGGGAAGGGAAACGGAATCTTGCGACCCTGAAAAGAAAGCCTTCCAAACACTCTGGAAAGGAGATAGGATCAAATGAAATGCAACTGAAAAAAACCGAAAAATACCAGAATATCAGGAGATTTAGTGTCTTCAAAAAATGGTCTGAGAGGAAAAGAGTTGCAGTGCAAAGGACCAAAACAGGCCCAAACTAAGCCCACAGATGCTGCAAAAGCAGGAGAAAAAGTCAAGGAGGAAGACACAGCTTGGAGGGGAAGATATGAGGGGCATGGCAGGGATAATTAAAAAAAAAAAAAAGAAGGCTGTGCCAAAGTCATCCAAAGGCATGGCATGCCCATCAAGTGCAGGGACATGCACTAAAGCTTGCCCAAATTGATCCATGCTGAAGGCCAAAAGATAGAAGAAGGACTTCCAAACCCTCTGGAATGGAGATACCATCAAAGGAATTGCAATTGGAGGAGAAAAAAAAGAAATTTGGGAAATTTTGTGACTACAAGGAAATGGACCGGGATTATATCCAGTGCAGCGCAAAAGACCAAAAGAGGCCAAAACTAAGCTCACAGATGCTGCAAAAGCAGGAGAAAACCGCAAAGAAAAAGACAAACCCTGAAAGGGAAGATATGAGGGACATGGCATGGAAAATTTAAAAAAAAAAAAAAAAAAAAGAAAAAAATCTTCCCCAAAATGAAAGCCATCCAAAGGCATGGCATGCCCATCGATTGCAGGGACATGCTCTAAAGCTTGCCCCAATTGATCCATGCTGAAGGTCAAAAGAGAGAAGAAGGACTTCCAAACACTCTGGAATGGAGATACCATCAAAGGAATTGCAATTGGAGGAGAAAAAAAAGAAATTTGGGAAATTTTGTGACTACAAGGAAACGGACCAGGATTATATCCAATGCAGTGCAAAAGACCAAAAGAGGCCAAAACAAAGCTCACAGATGCTGCAAAAGCAGGAGAAAAAGTCAGGGAGGAAGACACAACGTGGAGGGGAAGATATGGGCGACGTGGCATGGATCCTTAAAAAACAGAAAAAAACAAGGAAAAAATCTTCCGCAAACGTAAAGCCCTCCAAAGGCATGGCATGCCCATCAAGTGCAGGGATATGCACCAAAGATTCCCCTTTTAGTCCCCATTGAAATCGCAAGATTCCGTTTCCCTTCCCGAAAGGAAATTTCATTTCCTTTCGGGAAGGGAAACGGAATCTTGCGACCCTGAAAAGAAAGCCTTCCAAACACTCTGGAAAGGAGATAGGATCAAATGAAATGCAACTGAAAAAAACCGAAAAATACCAGAATATCAGGAGATTTAGTGTCTTCAAAAAATGGTCTGAGAGGAAAAGAGTTGCAGTGCAAAGGACCAAAACAGGCCCAAACTAAGCCCACAGATGCTGCAAAAGCAGGAGAAAAAGTCAAGGAGGAAGACACAGCTTGGAGGGGAAGATATGAGGGGCATGGCAGGGATAATTAAAAAAAAAAAAAAGAAGGCTGTGCCAAAGTCATCCAAAGGCATGGCATGCCCATCAAGTGCAGGGACATGCACTAAAGCTTGCCCAAATTGATCCATGCTGAAGGCCAAAAGATAGAAGAAGGACTTCCAAACCCTCTGGAATGGAGATACCATCAAAGGAATTGCAATTGGAGGAGAAAAAAAAGAAATTTGGGAAATTTTGTGACTACAAGGAAATGGACCGGGATTATATCCAGTGCAGCGCAAAAGACCAAAAGAGGCCAAAACTAAGCTCACAGATGCTGCAAAAGCAGGAGAAAACCGCAAAGAAAAAGACAAACCCTGAAAGGGAAGATATGAGGGACATGGCATGGAAAATTTAAAAAAAAAAAAAAAAAAAAGAAAAAAATCTTCCCCAAAATGAAAGCCATCCAAAGGCATGGCATGCCCATCGATTGCAGGGACATGCTCTAAAGCTTGCCCCAATTGATCCGTGCTGAAGGTCAAAAGAGAGAAGAAGGACTTCCAAACCCTCTGGAATGGAGATACCATCAAAGGAATTGCAATTGGAGGAGAAAAAAAAGAAATTTGGGAAATTTTGTGACTACAAGGAAACGGACCAGGATTATATCCAATGCAGTGCAAAAGACCAAAAGAGGCCAAAACAAAGCTCACAGATGCTGCAAAAGCAGGAGAAAAAGTCAGGGAGGAAGACACAACGTGGAGGGGAAGATATGGGCGACGTGGCATGGATCCTTAAAAAACAGAAAAAAACAAGGAAAAAATCTTCCGCAAACGTAAAGCCCTCCAAAGGCATGGCATGCCCATCAAGTGCAGGGATATGCACCAAAGATTCCCCTTTTAGTCCCCATTGAAATCGCAAGATTCCGTTTCCCTTCCCGAAAGGAAATTTCATTTCCTTTCGGGAAGGGAAACGGAATCTTGCGACCCTGAAAAGAAAGCCTTCCAAACACTCTGGAAAGGAGATAGGATCAAATGAAATGCAACTGAAAAAAACCGAAAAATACCAGAATATCAGGAGATTTAGTGTCTTCAAAAAATGGTCTGAGAGGAAAAGAGTTGCAGTGCAAAGGACCAAAACAGGCCCAAACTAAGCCCACAGATGCTGCAAAAGCAGGAGAAAAAGTCAAGGAGGAAGACACAGCTTGGAGGGGAAGATATGAGGGGCATGGCAGGGATAATTAAAAAAAAAAAAAAGAAGGCTGTGCCAAAGTCATCCAAAGGCATGGCATGCCCATCAAGTGCAGGGACATGCACTAAAGCTTGCCCAAATTGATCCATGCTGAAGGCCAAAAGATAGAAGAAGGACTTCCAAACCCTCTGGAATGGAGATACCATCAAAGGAATTGCAATTGGAGGAGAAAAAAAAGAAATTTGGGAAATTTTGTGACTACAAGGAAATGGACCGGGATTATATCCAGTGCAGCGCAAAAGACCAAAAGAGGCCAAAACTAAGCTCACAGATGCTGCAAAAGCAGGAGAAAACCGCAAAGAAAAAGACAAACCCTGAAAGGGAAGATATGAGGGACATGGCATGGAAAATTTAAAAAAAAAAAAAAAAAAAGAAAAAAATCTTCCCCAAAATGAAAGCCATCCAAAGGCATGGCATGCCCATCGATTGCAGGGACATGCTCTAAAGCTTGCCCCAATTGATCCGTGCTGAAGGTCAAAAGAGAGAAGAAGGACTTCCAAACACTCTGGAATGGAGATACCATCAAAGGAATTGCAATTGGAGGAGAAAAAAAAGAAATTTGGGAAATTTTGTGACTACAAGGAAACGGACCAGGATTATATCCAATGCAGTGCAAAAGACCAAAAGAGGCCAAAACAAAGCTCACAGATGCTGCAAAAGCAGGAGAAAAAGTCAGGGAGGAAGACACAACGTGGAGGGGAAGATATGGGCGACGTGGCATGGATCCTTAAAAAACAGAAAAAAACAAGGAAAAAATCTTCCGCAAACGTAAAGCCCTCCAAAGGCATGGCATGCCCATCAAGTGCAGGGATATGCACCAAAGATTCCCCTTTTAGTCCCCATTGAAATCGCAAGATTCCGTTTCCCTTCCCGAAAGGAAATTTCAATTCCTTTCGGGAAGGGAAACGGAATCTTGCGACCCTGAAAAGAAAGCCTTCCAAACACTCTGGAAAGGAGATAGGATCAAATGAAATGCAACTGAAAAAAACCGAAAAATACCAGAATATCAGGAGATTTAGTGTCTTCAAAAAATGGTCTGAGAGGAAAAGAGTTGCAGTGCAAAGGACCAAAACAGGCCCAAACTAAGCCCACAGATGCTGCAAAAGCAGGAGAAAAAGTCAAGGAGGAAGACACAGCTTGGAGGGGAAGATATGAGGGGCATGGCAGGGATAATTAAAAAAAAAAAAAGAAGGCTGTGCCAAAGTCATCCAAAGGCATGGCATGCCCATCAAGTGCAGGGACATGCACTAAAGCTTGCCCAAATTGATCCATGCTGAAGGCCAAAAGATAGAAGAAGGACTTCCAAACCCTCTGGAATGGAGATATCATCAAAGGAATTGCAATTGGAGGAGAAAAAAAAGAAATTTGGGAAATTTTGTGACTACAAGGAAATGGACCGGGATTATATCCGGTGCAGTGCAAAAGACCAAAAGAGGCCAAAACTAAGCTCACAGATGCTGCAAAAGCAGGAGAAAACCGCAAAGAAAAAGACAAACCCTGAAAGGGAAGATATGAGGGACATGGCATGGAAAATTTAAAAAAAAAAAAAAAAAGAAAGAAAAAAAATCTTCCCTAAAATGAAAGCCATCCAAAGGCATGGCATGCCCATCGATTGCAGGGACATGCTCTAAAGCTTGCCCCAATTGATCCGTGCTGAAGGTCAAAAGAGAGAAGAAGGACTTCCAAACCCTCTGGAATGGAGATACCATCAAAGGAATTGCAATTGGAGGAGAAAAAAAAGAAATTTGGGAAATTTTGTGACTACAAGGAAATGGACCAGGATTATATCCAATGCAGTGCAAAAGACCAAAAGAGGCCAAAACAAAGCTCACAGATGCTGCAAAAGCAGGAGAAAAAGTCAGGGAGGAAGACACAACGTGGAGGGGAAGATATGGGCGACGTGGCATGGATCCTTAAAAAACAGAAAAAAACAAGGAAAAAATCTTCCGCAAACGTAAAGCCCTCCAAAGGCATGGCATGCCCATCAAGTGCAGGGATATGCACCAAAGATTCCCCTTTTAGTCCCCATTGAAATCGCAAGATTCCGTTTCCCTTCCCGAAAGGAAATTTCATTTCCTTTCGGGAAGGGAAACGGAATCTTGCGACCCTGAAAAGAAAGCCTTCCAAACACTCTGGAAAGGAGATAGGATCAAATGAAATGCAACTGAAAAAAACCGAAAAATACCAGAATATCAGGAGATTTAGTGTCTTCAAAAAATGGTCTGAGAGGAAAAGAGTTGCAGTGCAAAGGACCAAAACAGGCCCAAACTAAGCCCACAGATGCTGCAAAAGCAGGAGAAAAAGTCAAGGAGGAAGACACAGCTTGGAGGGGAAGATATGAGGGGCATGGCAGGGATAATTAAAAAAAAAAAAAGAAGGCTGTGCCAAAGTCATCCAAAGGCATGGCATGCCCATCAAGTGCAGGGACATGCACTAAAGCTTGCCCAAATTGATCCATGCTGAAGGCCAAAAGATAGAAGAAGGACTTCCAAACCCTCTGGAATGGAGATACCATCAAAGGAATTGCAATTGGAGGAGAAAAAAAAGAAATTTGGGAAATTTTGTGACTACAAGGAAATGGACCGGGATTATATCCAGTGCAGCGCAAAAGACCAAAAGAGGCCAAAACTAAGCTCACAGATGCTGCAAAAGCAGGAGAAAACCGCAAAGAAAAAGACAAACCCTGAAAGGGAAGATATGAGGGACATGGCATGGAAAATTTAAAAAAAAAAAAAAAAAAAAGAAAAAAATCTTCCCCAAAATGAAAGCCATCCAAAGGCATGGCATGCCCATCGATTGCAGGGACATGCTCTAAAGCTTGCCCCAATTGATCCGTGCTGAAGGTCAAAAGAGAGAAGAAGGACTTCCAAACACTCTGGAATGGAGATACCATCAAAGGAATTGCAATTGGAGGAGAAAAAAAAGAAATTTGGGAAATTTTGTGACTACAAGGAAACGGACCAGGATTATATCCAATGCAGTGCAAAAGACCAAAAGAGGCCAAAACAAAGCTCACAGATGCTGCAAAAGCAGGAGAAAAAGTCAGGGAGGAAGACACAACGTGGAGGGGAAGATATGGGCGACGTGGCATGGATCCTTAAAAAACAGAAAAAAACAAGGAAAAAATCTTCCGCAAACGTAAAGCCCTCCAAAGGCATGGCATGCCCATCACGTGCAGGGATATGCACCAAAGATACCCCTTTTAGTCCCCATTGAAATCGCAAGATTCCGTTTCCCTTCCCGAAAGGAAATTTCATTTCCTTTCGGGAAGGGAAACGGAATCTTGCGACCCTGAAAAGAAAGCCTTCCAAACACTCTGGAAAGGAGATAGGATCAAATGAAATGCAACTGAAAAAAACCGAAAAATACCAGAATATCAGGAGATTTAGTGTCTTCAAAAAATGGTCTGAGAGGAAAAGAGTTGCAGTGCAAAGGACAAAAACAGGCCCAAACTAAGCCCGCAGATGCTGCAAAAGCAGGAGAAAAAGTCAAGGAGGAAGACACAGCTTGGAGGGGAAGATATGAGGGGCATGGCAGGGATAATTAAAAAAAAAAAAAAGAAGGCTGTGCCAAAGTCATCCAAAGGCATGGCATGCCCATCGATTGCAGGGACATGCACTAAAGCTTGCCCAAATTGATCCATGCTGAAGGCCAAAAGATAGAAGAAGGACTTCCAAACCCTCTGGAATGGAGATACCATCAAAGGAATTGCAATTGGAGGAGAAAAAAAAGAAATTTGGGAAATTTTGTGACTACAAGGAAATGGACCGGGATTATATCCAGTGCAGTGCAAAAGACCAAAAGAGGCCAAAACTAAGCTCACAGATGCTGCAAAAGCAGGAGAAAACCGCAAAGAAAAAGACAAACCCTAAAAGGGAAGATATGAGGGACATGGCATGGAAAATTTAAAAAAAAAAAAAAAAAAGAAAGAAAAAAAATCTTCCCTAAAATGAAAGCCATCCAAAGGCATGGCATGCCCATCGATTGCAGGGACATGCTCTAAAGCTTGCCCCAATTGATCCGTGCTGAAGGTCAAAAGAGAGAAGAAGGACTTCCAAACCCTCTGGAATGGAGATACCATCAAAGGAATTGCAATTGGAGGAGAAAAAAAAGAAATTTGGGAAATTTTGTGACTACAAGGAAACGGACCAGGATTATATCCAATGCAGTGCAAAAGACCAAAAGAGGCCAAAACAAAGCTCACAGATGCTGCAAAAGCAGGAGAAAAAGTCAGGGAGGAAGACACAACGTGGAGGGGAAGATATGGGCGACGTGGCATGGATCCTTAAAAAACAGAAAAAAACAAGGAAAAAATCTTCCGCAAACGTAAAGCCCTCCAAAGGCATGGCATGCCCATCAAGTGCAGGGATATGCACCAAAGATTCCCCTTTTAGTCCCCATTGAAATCGCAAGATTCCGTTTCCCTTCCCGAAAGGAAATTTCATTTCCTTTCGGGAAGGGAAACGGAATCTTGCGACCCTGAAAAGAAAGCCTTCCAAACACTCTGGAAAGGAGATAGGATCAAATGAAATGCAACTGAAAAAAACCGAAAAATACCAGAATATCAGGAGATTTAGTGTCTTCAAAAAATGGTCTGAGAGGAAAAGAGTTGCAGTGCAAAGGACCAAAACAGGCCCAAACTAAGCCCACAGATGCTGCAAAAGCAGGAGAAAAAGTCAAGGAGGAAGACACAGCTTGGAGGGGAAGATATGAGGGGCATGGCAGGGATAATTAAAAAAAAAAAAAGAAGGCTGTGCCAAAGTCATCCAAAGGCATGGCATGCCCATCAAGTGCAGGGACATGCACTAAAGCTTGCCCAAATTGATCCATGCTGAAGGCCAAAAGATAGAAGAAGGACTTCCAAACCCTCTGGAATGGAGATACCATCAAAGGAATTGCAATTGGAGGAGAAAAAAAAGAAATTTGGGAAATTTTGTGACTACAAGGAAATGGACCGGGATTATATCCAGTGCAGCGCAAAAGACCAAAAGAGGCCAAAACTAAGCTCACAGATGCTGCAAAAGCAGGAGAAAACCGCAAAGAAAAAGACAAACCCTGAAAGGGAAGATATGAGGGACATGGCATGGAAAATTTAAAAAAAAAAAAAAAAAAAAGAAAAAAATCTTCCCCAAAATGAAAGCCATCCAAAGGCATGGCATGCCCATCGATTGCAGGGACATGCTCTAAAGCTTGCCCCAATTGATCCGTGCTGAAGGTCAAAAGAGAGAAGAAGGACTTCCAAACACTCTGGAATGGAGATACCATCAAAGGAATTGCAATTGGAGGAGAAAAAAAAGAAATTTGGGAAATTTTGTGACTACAAGGAAACGGACCAGGATTATATCCAATGCAGTGCAAAAGACCAAAAGAGGCCAAAACAAAGCTCACAGATGCTGCAAAAGCAGGAGAAAAAGTCAGGGAGGAAGACACAACGTGGAGGGGAAGATATGGGCGACGTGGCATGGATCCTTAAAAAACAGAAAAAAACAAGGAAAAAATCTTCCGCAAACGTAAAGCCCTCCAAAGGCATGGCATGCCCATCAAGTGCAGGGATATGCACCAAAGATTCCCCTTTTAGTCCCCATTGAAATCGCAAGATTCCGTTTCCCTTCCCGAAAGGAAATTTCATTTCCTTTCGGGAAGGGAAACGGAATCTTGCGACCCTGAAAAGAAAGCCTTCCAAACACTCTGGAAAGGAGATAGGATCAAATGAAATGCAACTGAAAAAAACCGAAAAATACCAGAATATCAGGAGATTTAGTGTCTTCAAAAAATGGTCTGAGAGGAAAAGAGTTGCAGTGCAAAGGACCAAAACAGGCCCAAACTAAGCCCACAGATGCTGCAAAAGCAGGAGAAAAAGTCAAGGAGGAAGACACAGCTTGGAGGGGAAGATATGAGGGGCATGGCAGGGATAATTAAAAAAAAAAAAAGAAGGCTGTGCCAAAGTCATCCAAAGGCATGGCATGCCCATCAAGTGCAGGGACATGCACTAAAGCTTGCCCAAATTGATCCATGCTGAAGGCCAAAAGATAGAAGAAGGACTTCCAAACCCTCTGGAATGGAGATATCATCAAAGGAATTGCAATTGGAGGAGAAAAAAAAGAAATTTGGGAAATTTTGTGACTACAAGGAAATGGACCGGGATTATATCCGGTGCAGTGCAAAAGACCAAAAGAGGCCAAAACTAAGCTCACAGATGCTGCAAAAGCAGGAGAAAACCTCAAAGGAAAAGACAAACCCTGAAAGGGAAGATATGAGGGACATGGCATGGAAAATTTAAAAAAAAAAAAAAAAAGAAAGAAAAAAAATCTTCCCTAAAATGAAAGCCATCCAAAGGCATGGCATGCCCATCGATTGCAGGGACATGCTCTAAAGCTTGCCCCAATTGATCCGTGCTGAAGGTCAAAAGAGAGAAGAAGGACTTCCAAACCCTCTGGAATGGAGATACCATCAAAGGAATTGCAATTGGAGGAGAAAAAAAAGAAATTTGGGAAATTTTGTGACTACAAGGAAATGGACCGGGATTATATCCAATGCAGTGCAAAAGACCAAAAGAGGCCAAAACAAAGCTCACAGATGCTGCAAAAGCAGGAGAAAAAGTCAGGGAGGAAGACACAATGTGGAGGGGAAGATATGGGCGACGTGGCATGGATCCTTAAAAAACAGAAAAAAAAAAAAGGAAAAAATCTTCCGCAAACGTAAAGCCCTCCAAAGGCATGGCATGCCCATCAAGTGCAGGGATATGCACCAAAGATTCCCCTTTTAGTCCCCATTGAAATCGCAAGATTCCGTTTCCCTTCCCGAAAGGAAATTTCATTTCCTTTCGGGAAGGGAAACGGAATCTTGCGACCCTGAAAAGAAAGCCTTCCAAACACTCTGGAAAGGAGATAGGATCAAATGAAATGCAACTGAAAAAAACCGAAAAATACCAGAATATCAGGAGATTTAGTGTCTTCAAAAAATGGTCTGAGAGGAAAAGAGTTGCAGTGCAAAGGACCAAAACAGGCCCAAACTAAGCCCACAGATGCTGCAAAAGCAGGAGAAAAAGTCAAGGAGGAAGACACAGCTTGGAGGGGAAGATATGAGGGGCATGGCAGGGATAATTAAAAAAAAAAAAAAGAAGGCTGTGCCAAAGTCATCCAAAGGCATGGCATGCCCATCAAGTGCAGGGACATGCACTAAAGCTTGCCCAAATTGATCCATGCTGAAGGCCAAAAGATAGAAGAAGGACTTCCAAACCCTCTGGAATGGAGATACCATCAAAGGAATTGCAATTGGAGGAGAAAAAAAAGAAATTTGGGAAATTTTGTGACTACAAGGAAATGGACCGGGATTATATCCAGTGCAGCGCAAAAGACCAAAAGAGGCCAAAACTAAGCTCACAGATGCTGCAAAAGCAGGAGAAAACCGCAAAGAAAAAGACAAACCCTGAAAGGGAAGATATGAGGGACATGGCATGGAAAATTTAAAAAAAAAAAAAAAAAAAAGAAAAAAATCTTCCCCAAAATGAAAGCCATCCAAAGGCATGGCATGCCCATCGATTGCAGGGACATGCTCTAAAGCTTGCCCCAATTGATCCGTGCTGAAGGTCAAAAGAGAGAAGAAGGACTTCCAAACCCTCTGGAATGGAGATACCATCAAAGGAATTGCAATTGGAGGAGAAAAAAAAGAAATTTGGGAAATTTTGTGACTACAAGGAAACGGACCAGGATTATATCCAATGCAGTGCAAAAGACCAAAAGAGGCCAAAACAAAGCTCACAGATGCTGCAAAAGCAGGAGAAAAAGTCAGGGAGGAAGACACAACGTGGAGGGGAAGATATGGGCGACGTGGCATGGATCCTTAAAAAACAGAAAAAAACAAGGAAAAAATCTTCCGCAAACGTAAAGCCCTCCAAAGGCATGGCATGCCCATCAAGTGCAGGGATATGCACCAAAGATTCCCCTTTTAGTCCCCATTGAAATCGCAAGATTCCGTTTCCCTTCCCGAAAGGAAATTTCATTTCCTTTCGGGAAGGGAAACGGAATCTTGCGACCCTGAAAAGAAAGCCTTCCAAACACTCTGGAAAGGAGATAGGATCAAATGAAATGCAACTGAAAAAAACCGAAAAATACCAGAATATCAGGAGATTTAGTGTCTTCAAAAAATGGTCTGAGAGGAAAAGAGTTGCAGTGCAAAGGACCAAAACAGGCCCAAACTAAGCCCACAGATGCTGCAAAAGCAGGAGAAAAAGTCAAGGAGGAAGACACAGCTTGGAGGGGAAGATATGAGGGGCATGGCAGGGATAATTAAAAAAAAAAAAAAGAAGGCTGTGCCAAAGTCATCCAAAGGCATGGCATGCCCATCAAGTGCAGGGACATGCACTAAAGCTTGCCCAAATTGATCCATGCTGAAGGCCAAAAGATAGAAGAAGGACTTCCAAACCCTCTGGAATGGAGATACCATCAAAGGAATTGCAATTGGAGGAGAAAAAAAAGAAATTTGGGAAATTTTGTGACTACAAGGAAATGGACCGGGATTATATCCAGTGCAGCGCAAAAGACCAAAAGAGGCCAAAACTAAGCTCACAGATGCTGCAAAAGCAGGAGAAAACCGCAAAGAAAAAGACAAACCCTGAAAGGGAAGATATGAGGGACATGGCATGGAAAATTTAAAAAAAAAAAAAAAAAAAAGAAAAAAATCTTCCCCAAAATGAAAGCCATCCAAAGGCATGGCATGCCCATCGATTGCAGGGACATGCTCTAAAGCTTGCCCCAATTGATCCGTGCTGAAGGTCAAAAGAGAGAAGAAGGACTTCCAAACCCTCTGGAATGGAGATACCATCAAAGGAATTGCAATTGGAGGAGAAAAAAAAGAAATTTGGGAAATTTTGTGACTACAAGGAAACGGACCAGGATTATATCCAATGCAGTGCAAAAGACCAAAAGAGGCCAAAACAAAGCTCACAGATGCTGCAAAAGCAGGAGAAAAAGTCAGGGAGGAAGACACAACGTGGAGGGGAAGATATGGGCGACGTGGCATGGATCCTTAAAAAACAGAAAAAAACAAGGAAAAAATCTTCCGCAAACGTAAAGCCCTCCAAAGGCATGGCATGCCCATCAAGTGCAGGGATATGCACCAAAGATTCCCCTTTTAGTCCCCATTGAAATCGCAAGATTCCGTTTCCCTTCCCGAAAGGAAATTTCATTTCCTTTCGGGAAGGGAAACGGAATCTTGCGACCCTGAAAAGAAAGCCTTCCAAACACTCTGGAAAGGAGATAGGATCAAATGAAATGCAACTGAAAAAAACCGAAAAATACCAGAATATCAGGAGATTTAGTGTCTTCAAAAAATGGTCTGAGAGGAAAAGAGTTGCAGTGCAAAGGACCAAAACAGGCCCAAACTAAGCCCACAGATGCTGCAAAAGCAGGAGAAAAAGTCAAGGAGGAAGACACAGCTTGGAGGGGAAGATATGAGGGGCATGGCAGGGATAATTAAAAAAAAAAAAAGAAGGCTGTGCCAAAGTCATCCAAAGGCATGGCATGCCCATCAAGTGCAGGGACATGCACTAAAGCTTGCCCAAATTGATCCATGCTGAAGGCCAAAAGATAGAAGAAGGACTTCCAAACCCTCTGGAATGGAGATACCATCAAAGGAATTGCAATTGGAGGAGAAAAAAAAGAAATTTGGGAAATTTTGTGACTACAAGGAAATGGACCGGGATTATATCCAGTGCAGCGCAAAAGACCAAAAGAGGCCAAAACTAAGCTCACAGATGCTGCAAAAGCAGGAGAAAACCGCAAAGAAAAAGACAAACCCTGAAAGGGAAGATATGAGGGACATGGCATGGAAAATTTAAAAAAAAAAAAAAAAAAAAGAAAAAAATCTTCCCCAAAATGAAAGCCATCCAAAGGCATGGCATGCCCATCGATTGCAGGGACATGCTCTAAAGCTTGCCCCAATTGATCCGTGCTGAAGGTCAAAAGAGAGAAGAAGGACTTCCAAACCCTCTGGAATGGAGATACCATCAAAGGAATTGCAATTGGAGGAGAAAAAAAAGAAATTTGGGAAATTTTGTGACTACAAGGAAACGGACCAGGATTATATCCAATGCAGTGCAAAAGACCAAAAGAGGCCAAAACAAAGCTCACAGATGCTGCAAAAGCAGGAGAAAAAGTCAGGGAGGAAGACACAACGTGGAGGGGAAGATATGGGCGACGTGGCATGGATCCTTAAAAAACAGAAAAAAACAAGGAAAAAATCTTCCGCAAACGTAAAGCCCTCCAAAGGCATGGCATGCCCATCAAGTGCAGGGATATGCACCAAAGATTCCCCTTTTAGTCCCCATTGAAATCGCAAGATTCCGTTTCCCTTCCCGAAAGGAAATTTCATTTCCTTTCGGGAAGGGAAACGGAATCTTGCGACCCTGAAAAGAAAGCCTTCCAAACACTCTGGAAAGGAGATAGGATCAAATGAAATGCAACTGAAAAAAACCGAAAAATACCAGAATATCAGGAGATTTAGTGTCTTCAAAAAATGGTCTGAGAGGAAAAGAGTTGCAGTGCAAAGGACCAAAACAGGCCCAAACTAAGCCCACAGATGCTGCAAAAGCAGGAGAAAAAGTCAAGGAGGAAGACACAGCTTGGAGGGGAAGATATGAGGGGCATGGCAGGGATAATTAAAAAAAAAAAAAAGAAGGCTGTGCCAAAGTCATCCAAAGGCATGGCATGCCCATCGATTGCAGGGACATGCACTAAAGCTTGCCCAAATTGATCCATGCTGAAGGCCAAAAGATAGAAGAAGGACTTCCAAACCCTCTGGAATGGAGATACCATCAAAGGAATTGCAATTGGAGGAGAAAAAAAAGAAATTTGGGAAATTTTGTGACTACAAGGAAATGGACCGGGATTATATCCGGTGCAGCGCAAAAGACCAAAAGAGGCCAAAACTAAGCTCACAGATGCTGCAAAAGCAGGAGAAAACCGCAAAGAAAAAGACAAACCCTGAAAGGGAAGATATGAGGGACATGGCATGGAAAATTTAAAAAAAAAAAAAAAAAAAAGAAAAAAATCTTCCCCAAAATGAAAGCCATCCAAAGGCATGGCATGCCCATCGATTGCAGGGACATGCTCTAAAGCTTGCCCCAATTGATCCGTGCTGAAGGTCAAAAGAGAGAAGAAGGACTTCCAAACCCTCTGGAATGGAGATACCATCAAAGGAATTGCAATTGGAGGAGAAAAAAAAGAAATTTGGGAAATTTTGTGACTACAAGGAAACGGACCAGGATTATATCCAATGCAGTGCAAAAGACCAAAAGAGGCCAAAACAAAGCTCACAGATGCTGCAAAAGCAGGAGAAAAAGTCAGGGAGGAAGACACAACGTGGAGGGGAAGATATGGGCGACGTGGCATGGATCCTTAAAAAACAGAAAAAAACAAGGAAAAAATCTTCCGCAAACGTAAAGCCCTCCAAAGGCATGGCATGCCCATCAAGTGCAGGGATATGCACCAAAGATTCCCCTTTTAGTCCCCATTGAAATCGCAAGATTCCGTTTCCCTTCCCGAAAGGAAATTTCATTTCCTTTCGGGAAGGGAAACGGAATCTTGCGACCCTGAAAAGAAAGCCTTCCAAACACTCTGGAAAGGAGATAGGATCAAATGAAATGCAACTGAAAAAAACCGAAAAATACCAGAATATCAGGAGATTTAGTGTCTTCAAAAAATGGTCTGAGAGGAAAAGAGTTGCAGTGCAAAGGACCAAAACAGGCCCAAACTAAGCCCACAGATGCTGCAAAAGCAGGAGAAAAAGTCAAGGAGGAAGACACAGCTTGGAGGGGAAGATATGAGGGGCATGGCAGGGATAATTAAAAAAAAAAAAAAGAAGGCTGTGCCAAAGTCATCCAAAGGCATGGCATGCCCATCAAGTGCAGGGACATGCACTAAAGCTTGCCCAAATTGATCCATGCTGAAGGCCAAAAGATAGAAGAAGGACTTCCAAACCCTCTGGAATGGAGATACCATCAAAGGAATTGCAATTGGAGGAGAAAAAAAAGAAATTTGGGAAATTTTGTGACTACAAGGAAATGGACCGGGATTATATCCAGTGCAGCGCAAAAGACCAAAAGAGGCCAAAACTAAGCTCACAGATGCTGCAAAAGCAGGAGAAAACCGCAAAGAAAAAGACAAACCCTGAAAGGGAAGATATGAGGGACATGGCATGGAAAATTTAAAAAAAAAAAAAAAAAAAAGAAAAAAATCTTCCCCAAAATGAAAGCCATCCAAAGGCATGGCATGCCCATCGATTGCAGGGACATGCTCTAAAGCTTGCCCCAATTGATCCGTGCTGAAGGTCAAAAGAGAGAAGAAGGACTTCCAAACACTCTGGAATGGAGATACCATCAAAGGAATTGCAATTGGAGGAGAAAAAAAAGAAATTTGGGAAATTTTGTGACTACAAGGAAACGGACCAGGATTATATCCAATGCAGTGCAAAAGACCAAAAGAGGCCAAAACAAAGCTCACAGATGCTGCAAAAGCAGGAGAAAAAGTCAGGGAGGAAGACACAATGTGGAGGGGAAGATATGGGCGACGTGGCATGGATCCTTAAAAAACAGAAAAAAAAAAAAGGAAAAAATCTTCCGCAAACGTAAAGCCCTCCAAAGGCATGGCATGCCCATCAAGTGCAGGGATATGCACCAAAGATTCCCCTTTTAGTCCCCATTGAAATCGCAAGATTCCGTTTCCCTTCCCGAAAGGAAATTTCATTTCCTTTCGGGAAGGGAAACGGAATCTTGCGACCCTGAAAAGAAAGCCTTCCAAACACTCTGGAAAGGAGATAGGATCAAATGAAATGCAACTGAAAAAAACCGAAAAATACCAGAATATCAGGAGATTTAGTGTCTTCAAAAAATGGTCTGAGAGGAAAAGAGTTGCAGTGCAAAGGACCAAAACAGGCCCAAACTAAGCCCACAGATGCTGCAAAAGCAGGAGAAAAAGTCAAGGAGGAAGACACAGCTTGGAGGGGAAGATATGAGGGGCATGGCAGGGATAATTAAAAAAAAAAAAAAGAAGGCTGTGCCAAAGTCATCCAAAGGCATGGCATGCCCATCAAGTGCAGGGACATGCACTAAAGCTTGCCCAAATTGATCCATGCTGAAGGCCAAAAGATAGAAGAAGGACTTCCAAACCCTCTGGAATGGAGATACCATCAAAGGAATTGCAATTGGAGGAGAAAAAAAAGAAATTTGGGAAATTTTGTGACTACAAGGAAATGGACCGGGATTATATCCAGTGCAGCGCAAAAGACCAAAAGAGGCCAAAACTAAGCTCACAGATGCTGCAAAAGCAGGAGAAAACCGCAAAGAAAAAGACAAACCCTGAAAGGGAAGATATGAGGGACATGGCATGGAAAATTTAAAAAAAAAAAAAAAAAAAAGAAAAAAATCTTCCCCAAAATGAAAGCCATCCAAAGGCATGGCATGCCCATCGATTGCAGGGACATGCTCTAAAGCTTGCCCCAATTGATCCGTGCTGAAGGTCAAAAGAGAGAAGAAGGACTTCCAAACCCTCTGGAATGGAGATACCATCAAAGGAATTGCAATTGGAGGAGAAAAAAAAGAAATTTGGGAAATTTTGTGACTACAAGGAAACGGACCAGGATTATATCCAATGCAGTGCAAAAGACCAAAAGAGGCCAAAACAAAGCTCACAGATGCTGCAAAAGCAGGAGAAAAAGTCAGGGAGGAAGACACAACGTGGAGGGGAAGATATGGGCGACGTGGCATGGATCCTTAAAAAACAGAAAAAAACAAGGAAAAAATCTTCCGCAAACGTAAAGCCCTCCAAAGGCATGGCATGCCCATCAAGTGCAGGGATATGCACCAAAGATTCCCCTTTTAGTCCCCATTGAAATCGCAAGATTCCGTTTCCCTTCCCGAAAGGAAATTTCATTTCCTTTCGGGAAGGGAAACGGAATCTTGCGACCCTGAAAAGAAAGCCTTCCAAACACTCTGGAAAGGAGATAGGATCAAATGAAATGCAACTGAAAAAAACCGAAAAATACCAGAATATCAGGAGATTTAGTGTCTTCAAAAAATGGTCTGAGAGGAAAAGAGTTGCAGTGCAAAGGACCAAAACAGGCCCAAACTAAGCCCACAGATGCTGCAAAAGCAGGAGAAAAAGTCAAGGAGGAAGACACAGCTTGGAGGGGAAGATATGAGGGGCATGGCAGGGATAATTAAAAAAAAAAAAAAGAAGGCTGTGCCAAAGTCATCCAAAGGCATGGCATGCCCATCAAGTGCAGGGACATGCACTAAAGCTTGCCCAAATTGATCCATGCTGAAGGCCAAAAGATAGAAGAAGGACTTCCAAACCCTCTGGAATGGAGATACCATCAAAGGAATTGCAATTGGAGGAGAAAAAAAAGAAATTTGGGAAATTTTGTGACTACAAGGAAATGGACCGGGATTATATCCAGTGCAGCGCAAAAGACCAAAAGAGGCCAAAACTAAGCTCACAGATGCTGCAAAAGCAGGAGAAAACCGCAAAGAAAAAGACAAACCCTGAAAGGGAAGATATGAGGGACATGGCATGGAAAATTTAAAAAAAAAAAAAAAAAAAAGAAAAAAATCTTCCCCAAAATGAAAGCCATCCAAAGGCATGGCATGCCCATCGATTGCAGGGACATGCTCTAAAGCTTGCCCCAATTGATCCGTGCTGAAGGTCAAAAGAGAGAAGAAGGACTTCCAAACACTCTGGAATGGAGATACCATCAAAGGAATTGCAATTGGAGGAGAAAAAAAAGAAATTTGGGAAATTTTGTGACTACAAGGAAACGGACCAGGATTATATCCAATGCAGTGCAAAAGACCAAAAGAGGCCAAAACAAAGCTCACAGATGCTGCAAAAGCAGGAGAAAAAGTCAGGGAGGAAGACACAACGTGGAGGGGAAGATATGGGCGACGTGGCATGGATCCTTAAAAAACAGAAAAAAACAAGGAAAAAATCTTCCGCAAACGTAAAGCCCTCCAAAGGCATGGCATGCCCATCAAGTGCAGGGATATGCACCAAAGATTCCCCTTTTAGTCCCCATTGAAATCGCAAGATTCCGTTTCCCTTCCCGAAAGGAAATTTCATTTCCTTTCGGGAAGGGAAACGGAATCTTGCGACCCTGAAAAGAAAGCCTTCCAAACACTCTGGAAAGGAGATAGGATCAAATGAAATGCAACTGAAAAAAACCGAAAAATACCAGAATATCAGGAGATTTAGTGTCTTCAAAAAATGGTCTGAGAGGAAAAGAGTTGCAGTGCAAAGGACCAAAACAGGCCCAAACTAAGCCCACAGATGCTGCAAAAGCAGGAGAAAAAGTCAAGGAGGAAGACACAGCTTGGAGGGGAAGATATGAGGGGCATGGCAGGGATAATTAAAAAAAAAAAAAGAAGGCTGTGCCAAAGTCATCCAAAGGCATGGCATGCCCATCAAGTGCAGGGACATGCACTAAAGCTTGCCCAAATTGATCCATGCTGAAGGCCAAAAGATAGAAGAAGGACTTCCAAACCCTCTGGAATGGAGATACCATCAAAGGAATTGCAATTGGAGGAGAAAAAAAAGAAATTTGGGAAATTTTGTGACTACAAGGAAATGGACCGGGATTATATCCAGTGCAGCGCAAAAGACCAAAAGAGGCCAAAACTAAGCTCACAGATGCTGCAAAAGCAGGAGAAAACCGCAAAGAAAAAGACAAACCCTGAAAGGGAAGATATGAGGGACATGGCATGGAAAATTTAAAAAAAAAAAAAAAAAAAAGAAAAAAATCTTCCCCAAAATGAAAGCCATCCAAAGGCATGGCATGCCCATCGATTGCAGGGACATGCTCTAAAGCTTGCCCCAATTGATCCGTGCTGAAGGTCAAAAGAGAGAAGAAGGACTTCCAAACCCTCTGGAATGGAGATACCATCAAAGGAATTGCAATTGGAGGAGAAAAAAAAGAAATTTGGGAAATTTTGTGACTACAAGGAAACGGACCAGGATTATATCCAATGCAGTGCAAAAGACCAAAAGAGGCCAAAACAAAGCTCACAGATGCTGCAAAAGCAGGAGAAAAAGTCAGGGAGGAAGACACAACGTGGAGGGGAAGATATGGGCGACGTGGCATGGATCCTTAAAAAACAGAAAAAAACAAGGAAAAAATCTTCCGCAAACGTAAAGCCCTCCAAAGGCATGGCATGCCCATCAAGTGCAGGGATATGCACCAAAGATTCCCCTTTTAGTCCCCATTGAAATCGCAAGATTCCGTTTCCCTTCCCGAAAGGAAATTTCATTTCCTTTCGGGAAGGGAAACGGAATCTTGCGACCCTGAAAAGAAAGCCTTCCAAACACTCTGGAAAGGAGATAGGATCAAATGAAATGCAACTGAAAAAAACCGAAAAATACCAGAATATCAGGAGATTTAGTGTCTTCAAAAAATGGTCTGAGAGGAAAAGAGTTGCAGTGCAAAGGACCAAAACAGGCCCAAACTAAGCCCACAGATGCTGCAAAAGCAGGAGAAAAAGTCAAGGAGGAAGACACAGCTTGGAGGGGAAGATATGAGGGGCATGGCAGGGATAATTAAAAAAAAAAAAAAGAAGGCTGTGCCAAAGTCATCCAAAGGCATGGCATGCCCATCGATTGCAGGGACATGCACTAAAGCTTGCCCAAATTGATCCATGCTGAAGGCCAAAAGATAGAAGAAGGACTTCCAAACCCTCTGGAATGGAGATACCATCAAAGGAATTGCAATTGGAGGAGAAAAAAAAGAAATTTGGGAAATTTTGTGACTACAAGGAAATGGACCGGGATTATATCCGGTGCAGCGCAAAAGACCAAAAGAGGCCAAAACTAAGCTCACAGATGCTGCAAAAGCAGGAGAAAACCGCAAAGAAAAAGACAAACCCTGAAAGGGAAGATATGAGGGACATGGCATGGAAAATTTAAAAAAAAAAAAAAAAAAAAGAAAAAAATCTTCCCCAAAATGAAAGCCATCCAAAGGCATGGCATGCCCATCGATTGCAGGGACATGCTCTAAAGCTTGCCCCAATTGATCCGTGCTGAAGGTCAAAAGAGAGAAGAAGGACTTCCAAACCCTCTGGAATGGAGATACCATCAAAGGAATTGCAATTGGAGGAGAAAAAAAAGAAATTTGGGAAATTTTGTGACTACAAGGAAACGGACCAGGATTATATCCAATGCAGTGCAAAAGACCAAAAGAGGCCAAAACAAAGCTCACAGATGCTGCAAAAGCAGGAGAAAAAGTCAGGGAGGAAGACACAACGTGGAGGGGAAGATATGGGCGACGTGGCATGGATCCTTAAAAAACAGAAAAAAACAAGGAAAAAATCTTCCGCAAACGTAAAGCCCTCCAAAGGCATGGCATGCCCATCAAGTGCAGGGATATGCACCAAAGATTCCCCTTTTAGTCCCCATTGAAATCGCAAGATTCCGTTTCCCTTCCCGAAAGGAAATTTCATTTCCTTTCGGGAAGGGAAACGGAATCTTGCGACCCTGAAAAGAAAGCCTTCCAAACACTCTGGAAAGGAGATAGGATCAAATGAAATGCAACTGAAAAAAACCGAAAAATACCAGAATATCAGGAGATTTAGTGTCTTCAAAAAATGGTCTGAGAGGAAAAGAGTTGCAGTGCAAAGGACCAAAACAGGCCCAAACTAAGCCCACAGATGCTGCAAAAGCAGGAGAAAAAGTCAAGGAGGAAGACACAGCTTGGAGGGGAAGATATGAGGGGCATGGCAGGGATAATTAAAAAAAAAAAAAAGAAGGCTGTGCCAAAGTCATCCAAAGGCATGGCATGCCCATCAAGTGCAGGGACATGCACTAAAGCTTGCCCAAATTGATCCATGCTGAAGGCCAAAAGATAGAAGAAGGACTTCCAAACCCTCTGGAATGGAGATACCATCAAAGGAATTGCAATTGGAGGAGAAAAAAAAGAAATTTGGGAAATTTTGTGACTACAAGGAAATGGACCGGGATTATATCCAGTGCAGCGCAAAAGACCAAAAGAGGCCAAAACTAAGCTCACAGATGCTGCAAAAGCAGGAGAAAACCGCAAAGAAAAAGACAAACCCTGAAAGGGAAGATATGAGGGACATGGCATGGAAAATTTAAAAAAAAAAAAAAAAAAAAGAAAAAAATCTTCCCCAAAATGAAAGCCATCCAAAGGCATGGCATGCCCATCGATTGCAGGGACATGCTCTAAAGCTTGCCCCAATTGATCCGTGCTGAAGGTCAAAAGAGAGAAGAAGGACTTCCAAACACTCTGGAATGGAGATACCATCAAAGGAATTGCAATTGGAGGAGAAAAAAAAGAAATTTGGGAAATTTTGTGACTACAAGGAAACGGACCAGGATTATATCCAATGCAGTGCAAAAGACCAAAAGAGGCCAAAACAAAGCTCACAGATGCTGCAAAAGCAGGAGAAAAAGTCAGGGAGGAAGACACAACGTGGAGGGGAAGATATGGGCGACGTGGCATGGATCCTTAAAAAACAGAAAAAAACAAGGAAAAAATCTTCCGCAAACGTAAAGCCCTCCAAAGGCATGGCATGCCCATCAAGTGCAGGGATATGCACCAAAGATTCCCCTTTTAGTCCCCATTGAAATCGCAAGATTCCGTTTCCCTTCCCGAAAGGAAATTTCATTTCCTTTCGGGAAGGGAAACGGAATCTTGCGACCCTGAAAAGAAAGCCTTCCAAACACTCTGGAAAGGAGATAGGATCAAATGAAATGCAACTGAAAAAAACCGAAAAATACCAGAATATCAGGAGATTTAGTGTCTTCAAAAAATGGTCTGAGAGGAAAAGAGTTGCAGTGCAAAGGACCAAAACAGGCCCAAACTAAGCCCACAGATGCTGCAAAAGCAGGAGAAAAAGTCAAGGAGGAAGACACAGCTTGGAGGGGAAGATATGAGGGGCATGGCAGGGATAATTAAAAAAAAAAAAAGAAGGCTGTGCCAAAGTCATCCAAAGGCATGGCATGCCCATCAAGTGCAGGGACATGCACTAAAGCTTGCCCAAATTGATCCATGCTGAAGGCCAAAAGATAGAAGAAGGACTTCCAAACCCTCTGGAATGGAGATATCATCAAAGGAATTGCAATTGGAGGAGAAAAAAAAGAAATTTGGGAAATTTTGTGACTACAAGGAAATGGACCGGGATTATATCCAGTGCAGCGCAAAAGACCAAAAGAGGCCAAAACTAAGCTCACAGATGCTGCAAAAGCAGGAGAAAACCGCAAAGAAAAAGACAAACCCTGAAAGGGAAGATATGAGGGACATGGCATGGAAAATTAAAAAAAAAAAAAAAAAAAAAGAAAAAAATCTTCCCCAAAATGAAAGCCATCCAAAGGCATGGCATGCCCATCGATTGCAGGGACATGCTCTAAAGCTTGCCCCAATTGATCCGTGCTGAAGGTCAAAAGAGAGAAGAAGGACTTCCAAACCCTCTGGAATGGAGATACCATCAAAGGAATTGCAATTGGAGGAGAAAAAAAAGAAATTTGGGAAATTTTGTGACTACAAGGAAACGGACCAGGATTATATCCAATGCAGTGCAAAAGACCAAAAGAGGCCAAAACAAAGCTCACAGATGCTGCAAAAGCAGGAGAAAAAGTCAGGGAGGAAGACACAACGTGGAGGGGAAGATATGGGCGACGTGGCATGGATCCTTAAAAAACAGAAAAAAACAAGGAAAAAATCTTCCGCAAACGTAAAGCCCTCCAAAGGCATGGCATGCCCATCAAGTGCAGGGATATGCACCAAAGATTCCCCTTTTAGTCCCCATTGAAATCGCAAGATTCCGTTTCCCTTCCCGAAAGGAAATTTCATTTCCTTTCGGGAAGGGAAACGGAATCTTGCGACCCTGAAAAGAAAGCCTTCCAAACACTCTGGAAAGGAGATAGGATCAAATGAAATGCAACTGAAAAAAACCGAAAAATACCAGAATATCAGGAGATTTAGTGTCTTCAAAAAATGGTCTGAGAGGAAAAGAGTTGCAGTGCAAATGACCAAAACAGGCCCAAACTAAGCCCACAGATGCTGCAAAAGCAGGAGAAAAAGTCAAGGAGGAAGACACAGCTTGGAGGGGAAGATATGAGGGGCATGGCAGGGATAATTAAAAAAAAAAAAAGAAGGCTGTGCCAAAGTCATCCAAAGGCATGGCATGCCCATCAAGTGCAGGGACATGCACTAAAGCTTGCCCAAATTGATCCATGCTGAAGGCCAAAAGATAGAAGAAGGACTTCCAAACCCTCTGGAATGGAGATATCATCAAAGGAATTGCAATTGGAGGAGAAAAAAAAGAAATTTGGGAAATTTTGTGACTACAAGGAAATGGACCGGGATTATATCCAGTGCAGCGCAAAAGACCAAAAGAGGCCAAAACTAAGCTCACAGATGCTGCAAAAGCAGGAGAAAACCGCAAAGAAAAAGACAAACCCTGAAAGGGAAGATATGAGGGACATGGCATGGAAAATTTAAAAAAAAAAAAAAAAGAAAAAAATCTTCCCCAAAATGAAAGCCATCCAAAGGCATGGCATGCCCATCGATTGCAGGGACATGCTCTAAAGCTTGCCCCAATTGATCCGTGCTGAAGGTCAAAAGAGAGAAGAAGGACTTCCAAACCCTCTGGAATGGAGATACCATCAAAGGAATTGCAATTGGAGGAGAAAAAAAAGAAATTTGGGAAATTTTGTGACTACAAGGAAATGGACCAGGATTATATCCAATGCAGTGCAAAAGACCAAAAGAGGCCAAAACAAAGCTCACAGATGCTGCAAAAGCAGGAGAAAAAGTCAGGGAGGAAGACACAATGTGGAGGGGAAGATATGGGCGACGTGGCATGGATCCTTAAAAAACAGAAAAAAACAAGGAAAAAATCTTCCGCAAACGTAAAGCCCTCCAAAGGCATGGCATGCCCATCAAGTGCAGGGATATGCACCAAAGATTCCCCTTTTAGTCCCCATTGAAATCGCAAGATTCCGTTTCCCTTCCCGAAAGGAAATTTCATTTCCTTTCGGGAAGGGAAACGGAATCTTGCGACCCTGAAAAGAAAGCCTTCCAAACACTCTGGAAAGGAGATAGGATCAAATGAAATGCAACTGAAAAAAACCGAAAAATACCAGAATATCAGGAGATTTAGTGTCTTCAAAAAATGGTCTGAGAGGAAAAGAGTTGCAGTGCAAAGGACCAAAACAGGCCCAAACTAAGCCCACAGATGCTGCAAAAGCAGGAGAAAAAGTCAAGGAGGAAGACACAGCTTGGAGGGGAAGATATGAGGGGCATGGCAGGGATAATTAAAAAAAAAAAAAGAAGGCTGTGCCAAAGTCATCCAAAGGCATGGCATGCCCATCGATTGCAGGGACATGCACTAAAGCTTGCCCAAATTGATCCATGCTGAAGGCCAAAAGATAGAAGAAGGACTTCCAAACCCTCTGGAATGGAGATACCATCAAAGGAATTGCAATTGGAGGAGAAAAAAAAGAAATTTGGGAAATTTTGTGACTACAAGGAAATGGACCGGGATTATATCCGGTGCAGCGCAAAAGACCAAAAGAGGCCAAAACTAAGCTCACAGATGCTGCAAAAGCAGGAGAAAACCGCAAAGAAAAAGACAAACCCTGAAAGGGAAGATATGAGGGACATGGCATGGAAAATTTAAAAAAAAAAAAAAAAAAAGAAAAAAATCTTCCCCAAAATGAAAGCCATCCAAAGGCATGGCATGCCCATCGATTGCAGGGACATGCTCTAAAGCTTGCCCCAATTGATCCGTGCTGAAGGTCAAAAGAGAGAAGAAGGACTTCCAAACCCTCTGGAATGGAGATACCATCAAAGGAATTGCAATTGGAGGAGAAAAAAAAGAAATTTGGGAAATTTTGTGACTACAAGGAAATGGACCAGGATTATATCCAATGCAGTGCAAAAGACCAAAAGAGGCCAAAACAAAGCTCACAGATGCTGCAAAAGCAGGAGAAAAAGTCAGGGAGGAAGACACAATGTGGAGGGGAAGATATGGGCGACGTGGCATGGATCCTTAAAAAACAGAAAAAAACAAGGAAAAAATCTTCCGCAAACGTAAAGCCCTCCAAAGGCATGGCATGCCCATCAAGTGCAGGGATATGCACCAAAGATTCCCCTTTTAGTCCCCATTGAAATCGCAAGATTCCGTTTCCCTTCCCGAAAGGAAATTTCATTTCCTTTCGGGAAGGGAAACGGAATCTTGCGACCCTGAAAAGAAAGCCTTCCAAACACTCTGGAAAGGAGATAGGATCAAATGAAATGCAACTGAAAAAAACCGAAAAATACCAGAATATCAGGAGATTTAGTGTCTTCAAAAAATGGTCTGAGAGGAAAAGAGTTGCAGTGCAAAGGACCAAAACAGGCCCAAACTAAGCCCACAGATGCTGCAAAAGCAGGAGAAAAAGTCAAGGAGGAAGACACAGCTTGGAGGGGAAGATATGAGGGGCATGGCAGGGATAATTAAAAAAAAAAAAAAGAAGGCTGTGCCAAAGTCATCCAAAGGCATGGCATGCCCATCAAGTGCAGGGACATGCACTAAAGCTTGCCCAAATTGATCCATGCTGAAGGCCAAAAGATAGAAGAAGGACTTCCAAACCCTCTGGAATGGAGATACCATCAAAGGAATTGCAATTGGAGGAGAAAAAAAAGAAATTTGGGAAATTTTGTGACTACAAGGAAATGGACCGGGATTATATCCAGTGCAGCGCAAAAGACCAAAAGAGGCCAAAACTAAGCTCACAGATGCTGCAAAAGCAGGAGAAAACCGCAAAGAAAAAGACAAACCCTGAAAGGGAAGATATGAGGGACATGGCATGGAAAATTTAAAAAAAAAAAAAAAAAAAAGAAAAAAATCTTCCCCAAAATGAAAGCCATCCAAAGGCATGGCATGCCCATCGATTGCAGGGACATGCTCTAAAGCTTGCCCCAATTGATCCGTGCTGAAGGTCAAAAGAGAGAAGAAGGACTTCCAAACCCTCTGGAATGGAGATACCATCAAAGGAATTGCAATTGGAGGAGAAAAAAAAGAAATTTGGGAAACTTTGTGACTACAAGGAAACGGACCAGGATTATATCCAATGCAGTGCAAAAGACCAAAAGAGGCCAAAACAAAGCTCACAGATGCTGCAAAAGCAGGAGAAAAAGTCAGGGAGGAAGACACAACGTGGAGGGGAAGATATGGGCGACGTGGCATGGATCCTTAAAAAACAGAAAAAAACAAGGAAAAAATCTTCCGCAAACGTAAAGCCCTCCAAAGGCATGGCATGCCCATCAAGTGCAGGGATATGCACCAAAGATTCCCCTTTTAGTCCCCATTGAAATCGCAAGATTCCGTTTCCCTTCCCGAAAGGAAATTTCATTTCCTTTCGGGAAGGGAAACGGAATCTTGCGACCCTGAAAAGAAAGCCTTCCAAACACTCTGGAAAGGAGATAGGATCAAATGAAATGCAACTGAAAAAAACCGAAAAATACCAGAATATCAGGAGATTTAGTGTCTTCAAAAAATGGTCTGAGAGGAAAAGAGTTGCAGTGCAAAGGACCAAAACAGGCCCAAACTAAGCCCACAGATGCTGCAAAAGCAGGAGAAAAAGTCAAGGAGGAAGACACAGCTTGGAGGGGAAGATATGAGGGGCATGGCAGGGATAATTAAAAAAAAAAAAAAGAAGGCTGTGCCAAAGTCATCCAAAGGCATGGCATGCCCATCGATTGCAGGGACATGCACTAAAGCTTGCCCAAATTGATCCATGCTGAAGGCCAAAAGATAGAAGAAGGACTTCCAAACCCTCTGGAATGGAGATACCATCAAAGGAATTGCAATTGGAGGAGAAAAAAAAGAAATTTGGGAAATTTTGTGACTACAAGGAAATGGACCGGGATTATATCCGGTGCAGCGCAAAAGACCAAAAGAGGCCAAAACTAAGCTCACAGATGCTGCAAAAGCAGGAGAAAACCGCAAAGAAAAAGACAAACCCTGAAAGGGAAGATATGAGGGACATGGCATGGAAAATTTAAAAAAAAAAAAAAAAAAAAGAAAAAAATCTTCCCCAAAATGAAAGCCATCCAAAGGCATGGCATGCCCATCGATTGCAGGGACATGCTCTAAAGCTTGCCCCAATTGATCCGTGCTGAAGGTCAAAAGAGAGAAGAAGGACTTCCAAACACTCTGGAATGGAGATACCATCAAAGGAATTGCAATTGGAGGAGAAAAAAAAGAAATTTGGGAAATTTTGTGACTACAAGGAAACGGACCAGGATTATATCCAATGCAGTGCAAAAGACCAAAAGAGGCCAAAACAAAGCTCACAGATGCTGCAAAAGCAGGAGAAAAAGTCAGGGAGGAAGACACAACGTGGAGGGGAAGATATGGGCGACGTGGCATGGATCCTTAAAAAACAGAAAAAAACAAGGAAAAAATCTTCCGCAAACGTAAAGCCCTCCAAAGGCATGGCATGCCCATCAAGTGCAGGGATATGCACCAAAGATTCCCCTTTTAGTCCCCATTGAAATCGCAAGATTCCGTTTCCCTTCCCGAAAGGAAATTTCATTTCCTTTCGGGAAGGGAAACGGAATCTTGCGACCCTGAAAAGAAAGCCTTCCAAACACTCTGGAAAGGAGATAGGATCAAATGAAATGCAACTGAAAAAAACCGAAAAATACCAGAATATCAGGAGATTTAGTGTCTTCAAAAAATGGTCTGAGAGGAAAAGAGTTGCAGTGCAAAGGACCAAAACAGGCCCAAACTAAGCCCACAGATGCTGCAAAAGCAGGAGAAAAAGTCAAGGAGGAAGACACAGCTTGGAGGGGAAGATATGAGGGGCATGGCAGGGATAATTAAAAAAAAAAAAAAGAAGGCTGTGCCAAAGTCATCCAAAGGCATGGCATGCCCATCAAGTGCAGGGACATGCACTAAAGCTTGCCCAAATTGATCCATGCTGAAGGCCAAAAGATAGAAGAAGGACTTCCAAACCCTCTGGAATGGAGATATCATCAAAGGAATTGCAATTGGAGGAGAAAAAAAAGAAATTTGGGAAATTTTGTGACTACAAGGAAATGGACCGGGATTATATCCGGTGCAGCGCAAAAGACCAAAAGAGGCCAAAACTAAGCTCACAGATGCTGCAAAAGCAGGAGAAAACCGCAAAGAAAAAGACAAACCCTGAAAGGGAAGATATGAGGGACATGGCATGGAAAATTTAAAAAAAAAAAAAAAAAAAAGAAAAAAATCTTCCCCAAAATGAAAGCCATCCAAAGGCATGGCATGCCCATCGATTGCAGGGACATGCTCTAAAGCTTGCCCCAATTGATCCGTGCTGAAGGTCAAAAGAGAGAAGAAGGACTTCCAAACCCTCTGGAATGGAGATACCATCAAAGGAATTGCAATTGGAGGAGAAAAAAAAGAAATTTGGGAAATTTTGTGACTACAAGGAAACGGACCAGGATTATATCCAATGCAGTGCAAAAGACCAAAAGAGGCCAAAACAAAGCTCACAGATGCTGCAAAAGCAGGAGAAAAAGTCAGGGAGGAAGACACAACGTGGAGGGGAAGATATGGGCGACGTGGCATGGATCCTTAAAAAACAGAAAAAAACAAGGAAAAAATCTTCCGCAAACGTAAAGCCCTCCAAAGGCATGGCATGCCCATCAAGTGCAGGGATATGCACCAAAGATTCCCCTTTTAGTCCCCATTGAAATCGCAAGATTCCGTTTCCCTTCCCGAAAGGAAATTTCATTTCCTTTCGGGAAGGGAAACGGAATCTTGCGACCCTGAAAAGAAAGCCTTCCAAACACTCTGGAAAGGAGATAGGATCAAATGAAATGCAACTGAAAAAAACCGAAAAATACCAGAATATCAGGAGATTTAGTGTCTTCAAAAAATGGTCTGAGAGGAAAAGAGTTGCAGTGCAAAGGACCAAAACAGGCCCAAACTAAGCCCACAGATGCTGCAAAAGCAGGAGAAAAAGTCAAGGAGGAAGACACAGCTTGGAGGGGAAGATATGAGGGGCATGGCAGGGATAATTAAAAAAAAAAAAAAGAAGGCTGTGCCAAAGTCATCCAAAGGCATGGCATGCCCATCAAGTGCAGGGACATGCACTAAAGCTTGCCCAAATTGATCCATGCTGAAGGCCAAAAGATAGAAGAAGGACTTCCAAACCCTCTGGAATGGAGATACCATCAAAGGAATTGCAATTGGAGGAGAAAAAAAAGAAATTTGGGAAATTTTGTGACTACAAGGAAATGGACCGGGATTATATCCAGTGCAGCGCAAAAGACCAAAAGAGGCCAAAACTAAGCTCACAGATGCTGCAAAAGCAGGAGAAAACCGCAAAGAAAAAGACAAACCCTGAAAGGGAAGATATGAGGGACATGGCATGGAAAATTTAAAAAAAAAAAAAAAAAAAAGAAAAAAATCTTCCCCAAAATGAAAGCCATCCAAAGGCATGGCATGCCCATCGATTGCAGGGACATGCTCTAAAGCTTGCCCCAATTGATCCGTGCTGAAGGTCAAAAGAGAGAAGAAGGACTTCCAAACCCTCTGGAATGGAGATACCATCAAAGGAATTGCAATTGGAGGAGAAAAAAAAGAAATTTGGGAAATTTTGTGACTACAAGGAAACGGACCAGGATTATATCCAATGCAGTGCAAAAGACCAAAAGAGGCCAAAACAAAGCTCACAGATGCTGCAAAAGCAGGAGAAAAAGTCAGGGAGGAAGACACAACGTGGAGGGGAAGATATGGGCGACGTGGCATGGATCCTTAAAAAACAGAAAAAAACAAGGAAAAAATCTTCCGCAAACGTAAAGCCCTCCAAAGGCATGGCATGCCCATCAAGTGCAGGGATATGCACCAAAGATTCCCCTTTTAGTCCCCATTGAAATCGCAAGATTCCGTTTCCCTTCCCGAAAGGAAATTTCATTTCCTTTCGGGAAGGGAAACGGAATCTTGCGACCCTGAAAAGAAAGCCTTCCAAACACTCTGGAAAGGAGATAGGATCAAATGAAATGCAACTGAAAAAAACCGAAAAATACCAGAATATCAGGAGATTTAGTGTCTTCAAAAAATGGTCTGAGAGGAAAAGAGTTGCAGTGCAAAGGACCAAAACAGGCCCAAACTAAGCCCACAGATGCTGCAAAAGCAGGAGAAAAAGTCAAGGAGGAAGACACAGCTTGGAGGGGAAGATATGAGGGGCATGGCAGGGATAATTAAAAAAAAAAAAAAGAAGGCTGTGCCAAAGTCATCCAAAGGCATGGCATGCCCATCGATTGCAGGGACATGCACTAAAGCTTGCCCAAATTGATCCATGCTGAAGGCCAAAAGATAGAAGAAGGACTTCCAAACCCTCTGGAATGGAGATACCATCAAAGGAATTGCAATTGGAGGAGAAAAAAAAGAAATTTGGGAAATTTTGTGACTACAAGGAAATGGACCGGGATTATATCCGGTGCAGCGCAAAAGACCAAAAGAGGCCAAAACTAAGCTCACAGATGCTGCAAAAGCAGGAGAAAACCGCAAAGAAAAAGACAAACCCTGAAAGGGAAGATATGAGGGACATGGCATGGAAAATTTAAAAAAAAAAAAAAAAAAAGAAAAAAATCTTCCCCAAAATGAAAGCCATCCAAAGGCATGGCATGCCCATCGATTGCAGGGACATGCTCTAAAGCTTGCCCCAATTGATCCGTGCTGAAGGTCAAAAGAGAGAAGAAGGACTTCCAAACACTCTGGAATGGAGATACCATCAAAGGAATTGCAATTGGAGGAGAAAAAAAAGAAATTTGGGAAATTTTGTGACTACAAGGAAACGGACCAGGATTATATCCAATGCAGTGCAAAAGACCAAAAGAGGCCAAAACAAAGCTCACAGATGCTGCAAAAGCAGGAGAAAAAGTCAGGGAGGAAGACACAACGTGGAGGGGAAGATATGGGCGACGTGGCATGGATCCTTAAAAAACAGAAAAAAACAAGGAAAAAATCTTCCGCAAACGTAAAGCCCTCCAAAGGCATGGCATGCCCATCAAGTGCAGGGATATGCACCAAAGATTCCCCTTTTAGTCCCCATTGAAATCGCAAGATTCCGTTTCCCTTCCCGAAAGGAAATGAAATTTCCTTTCGGGAAGGGAAACGGAATCTTGCGACCCTGAAAAGAAAGCCTTCCAAACACTCTGGAAAGGAGATAGGATCAAATGAAATGCAACTGAAAAAAACCGAAAAATACCAGAATATCAGGAGATTTAGTGTCTTCAAAAAATGGTCTGAGAGGAAAAGAGTTGCAGTGCAAAGGACCAAAACAGGCCCAAACTAAGCCCACAGATGCTGCAAAAGCAGGAGAAAAAGTCAAGGAGGAAGACACAGCTTGGAGGGGAAGATATGAGGGGCATGGCAGGGATAATTAAAAAAAAAAAAAAGAAGGCTGTGCCAAAGTCATCCAAAGGCATGGCATGCCCATCAAGTGCAGGGACATGCACTAAAGCTTGCCCAAATTGATCCATGCTGAAGGCCAAAAGATAGAAGAAGGACTTCCAAACCCTCTGGAATGGAGATACCATCAAAGGAATTGCAATTGGAGGAGAAAAAAAAGAAATTTGGGAAATTTTGTGACTACAAGGAAATGGACCGGGATTATATCCAGTGCAGCGCAAAAGACCAAAAGAGGCCAAAACTAAGCTCACAGATGCTGCAAAAGCAGGAGAAAACCGCAAAGAAAAAGACAAACCCTGAAAGGGAAGATATGAGGGACATGGCATGGAAAATTTAAAAAAAAAAAAAAAAAAAAGAAAAAAATCTTCCCCAAAATGAAAGCCATCCAAAGGCATGGCATGCCCATCGATTGCAGGGACATGCTCTAAAGCTTGCCCCAATTGATCCGTGCTGAAGGTCAAAAGAGAGAAGAAGGACTTCCAAACACTCTGGAATGGAGATACCATCAAAGGAATTGCAATTGGAGGAGAAAAAAAAGAAATTTGGGAAATTTTGTGACTACAAGGAAACGGACCAGGATTATATCCAATGCAGTGCAAAAGACCAAAAGAGGCCAAAACAAAGCTCACAGATGCTGCAAAAGCAGGAGAAAAAGTCAGGGAGGAAGACACAATGTGGAGGGGAAGATATGGGCGACGTGGCATGGATCCTTAAAAAACAGAAAAAAACAAGGAAAAAATCTTCCGCAAACGTAAAGCCCTCCAAAGGCATGGCATGCCCATCAAGTGCAGGGATATGCACCAAAGATTCCCCTTTTAGTCCCCATTGAAATCGCAAGATTCCGTTTCCCTTCCCGAAAGGAAATTTCATTTCCTTTCGGGAAGGGAAACGGAATCTTGCGACCCTGAAAAGAAAGCCTTCCAAACACTCTGGAAAGGAGATAGGATCAAATGAAATGCAACTGAAAAAAACCGAAAAATACCAGAATATCAGGAGATTTAGTGTCTTCAAAAAATGGTCTGAGAGGAAAAGAGTTGCAGTGCAAAGGACCAAAACAGGCCCAAACTAAGCCCACAGATGCTGCAAAAGCAGGAGAAAAAGTCAAGGAGGAAGACACAGCTTGGAGGGGAAGATATGAGGGGCATGGCAGGGATAATTAAAAAAAAAAAAAAGAAGGCTGTGCCAAAGTCATCCAAAGGCATGGCATGCCCATCAAGTGCAGGGACATGCACTAAAGCTTGCCCAAATTGATCCATGCTGAAGGCCAAAAGATAGAAGAAGGACTTCCAAACCCTCTGGAATGGAGATACCATCAAAGGAATTGCAATTGGAGGAGAAAAAAAAGAAATTTGGGAAATTTTGTGACTACAAGGAAATGGACCGGGATTATATCCAGTGCAGCGCAAAAGACCAAAAGAGGCCAAAACTAAGCTCACAGATGCTGCAAAAGCAGGAGAAAACCGCAAAGAAAAAGACAAACCCTGAAAGGGAAGATATGAGGGACATGGCATGGAAAATTTAAAAAAAAAAAAAAAAAAAAGAAAAAAATCTTCCCCAAAATGAAAGCCATCCAAAGGCATGGCATGCCCATCGATTGCAGGGACATGCTCTAAAGCTTGCCCCAATTGATCCGTGCTGAAGGTCAAAAGAGAGAAGAAGGACTTCCAAACCCTCTGGAATGGAGATACCATCAAAGGAATTGCAATTGGAGGAGAAAAAAAAGAAATTTGGGAAACTTTGTGACTACAAGGAAACGGACCAGGATTATATCCAATGCAGTGCAAAAGACCAAAAGAGGCCAAAACAAAGCTCACAGATGCTGCAAAAGCAGGAGAAAAAGTCAGGGAGGAAGACACAACGTGGAGGGGAAGATATGGGCGACGTGGCATGGATCCTTAAAAAACAGAAAAAAACAAGGAAAAAATCTTCCGCAAACGTAAAGCCCTCCAAAGGCATGGCATGCCCATCAAGTGCAGGGATATGCACCAAAGATTCCCCTTTTAGTCCCCATTGAAATCGCAAGATTCCGTTTCCCTTCCCGAAAGGAAATTTCATTTCCTTTCGGGAAGGGAAACGGAATCTTGCGACCCTGAAAAGAAAGCCTTCCAAACACTCTGGAAAGGAGATAGGATCAAATGAAATGCAACTGAAAAAAACCGAAAAATACCAGAATATCAGGAGATTTAGTGTCTTCAAAAAATGGTCTGAGAGGAAAAGAGTTGCAGTGCAAAGGACCAAAACAGGCCCAAACTAAGCCCACAGATGCTGCAAAAGCAGGAGAAAAAGTCAAGGAGGAAGACACAGCTTGGAGGGGAAGATATGAGGGGCATGGCAGGGATAATTAAAAAAAAAAAAAAGAAGGCTGTGCCAAAGTCATCCAAAGGCATGGCATGCCCATCGATTGCAGGGACATGCACTAAAGCTTGCCCAAATTGATCCATGCTGAAGGCCAAAAGATAGAAGAAGGACTTCCAAACCCTCTGGAATGGAGATACCATCAAAGGAATTGCAATTGGAGGAGAAAAAAAAGAAATTTGGGAAATTTTGTGACTACAAGGAAATGGACCGGGATTATATCCGGTGCAGCGCAAAAGACCAAAAGAGGCCAAAACTAAGCTCACAGATGCTGCAAAAGCAGGAGAAAACCGCAAAGAAAAAGACAAACCCTGAAAGGGAAGATATGAGGGACATGGCATGGAAAATTTAAAAAAAAAAAAAAAAAAAAGAAAAAAATCTTCCCCAAAATGAAAGCCATCCAAAGGCATGGCATGCCCATCGATTGCAGGGACATGCTCTAAAGCTTGCCCCAATTGATCCGTGCTGAAGGTCAAAAGAGAGAAGAAGGACTTCCAAACACTCTGGAATGGAGATACCATCAAAGGAATTGCAATTGGAGGAGAAAAAAAAGAAATTTGGGAAATTTTGTGACTACAAGGAAACGGACCAGGATTATATCCAATGCAGTGCAAAAGACCAAAAGAGGCCAAAACAAAGCTCACAGATGCTGCAAAAGCAGGAGAAAAAGTCAGGGAGGAAGACACAACGTGGAGGGGAAGATATGGGCGACGTGGCATGGATCCTTAAAAAACAGAAAAAAACAAGGAAAAAATCTTCCGCAAACGTAAAGCCCTCCAAAGGCATGGCATGCCCATCAAGTGCAGGGATATGCACCAAAGATTCCCCTTTTAGTCCCCATTGAAATCGCAAGATTCCGTTTCCCTTCCCGAAAGGAAATTTCATTTCCTTTCGGGAAGGGAAACGGAATCTTGCGACCCTGAAAAGAAAGCCTTCCAAACACTCTGGAAAGGAGATAGGATCAAATGAAATGCAACTGAAAAAAACCGAAAAATACCAGAATATCAGGAGATTTAGTGTCTTCAAAAAATGGTCTGAGAGGAAAAGAGTTGCAGTGCAAAGGACCAAAACAGGCCCAAACTAAGCCCACAGATGCTGCAAAAGCAGGAGAAAAAGTCAAGGAGGAAGACACAGCTTGGAGGGGAAGATATGAGGGGCATGGCAGGGATAATTAAAAAAAAAAAAAAGAAGGCTGTGCCAAAGTCATCCAAAGGCATGGCATGCCCATCAAGTGCAGGGACATGCACTAAAGCTTGCCCAAATTGATCCATGCTGAAGGCCAAAAGATAGAAGAAGGACTTCCAAACCCTCTGGAATGGAGATATCATCAAAGGAATTGCAATTGGAGGAGAAAAAAAAGAAATTTGGGAAATTTTGTGACTACAAGGAAATGGACCGGGATTATATCCGGTGCAGCGCAAAAGACCAAAAGAGGCCAAAACTAAGCTCACAGATGCTGCAAAAGCAGGAGAAAACCGCAAAGAAAAAGACAAACCCTGAAAGGGAAGATATGAGGGACATGGCATGGAAAATTTAAAAAAAAAAAAAAAAAAAGAAAAAAATCTTCCCCAAAATGAAAGCCATCCAAAGGCATGGCATGCCCATCGATTGCAGGGACATGCTCTAAAGCTTGCCCCAATTGATCCGTGCTGAAGGTCAAAAGAGAGAAGAAGGACTTCCAAACCCTCTGGAATGGAGATACCATCAAAGGAATTGCAATTGGAGGAGAAAAAAAAGAAATTTGGGAAATTTTGTGACTACAAGGAAACGGACCAGGATTATATCCAATGCAGTGCAAAAGACCAAAAGAGGCCAAAACAAAGCTCACAGATGCTGCAAAAGCAGGAGAAAAAGTCAGGGAGGAAGACACAACGTGGAGGGGAAGATATGGGCGACGTGGCATGGATCCTTAAAAAACAGAAAAAAACAAGGAAAAAATCTTCCGCAAACGTAAAGCCCTCCAAAGGCATGGCATGCCCATCAAGTGCAGGGATATGCACCAAAGATTCCCCTTTTAGTCCCCATTGAAATCGCAAGATTCCGTTTCCCTTCCCGAAAGGAAATTTCATTTCCTTTCGGGAAGGGAAACGGAATCTTGCGACCCTGAAAAGAAAGCCTTCCAAACACTCTGGAAAGGAGATAGGATCAAATGAAATGCAACTGAAAAAAACCGAAAAATACCAGAATATCAGGAGATTTAGTGTCTTCAAAAAATGGTCTGAGAGGAAAAGAGTTGCAGTGCAAAGGACCAAAACAGGCCCAAACTAAGCCCACAGATGCTGCAAAAGCAGGAGAAAAAGTCAAGGAGGAAGACACAGCTTGGAGGGGAAGATATGAGGGGCATGGCAGGGATAATTAAAAAAAAAAAAAAGAAGGCTGTGCCAAAGTCATCCAAAGGCATGGCATGCCCATCAAGTGCAGGGACATGCACTAAAGCTTGCCCAAATTGATCCATGCTGAAGGCCAAAAGATAGAAGAAGGACTTCCAAACCCTCTGGAATGGAGATACCATCAAAGGAATTGCAATTGGAGGAGAAAAAAAAGAAATTTGGGAAATTTTGTGACTACAAGGAAATGGACCGGGATTATATCCAGTGCAGCGCAAAAGACCAAAAGAGGCCAAAACTAAGCTCACAGATGCTGCAAAAGCAGGAGAAAACCGCAAAGAAAAAGACAAACCCTGAAAGGGAAGATATGAGGGACATGGCATGGAAAATTTAAAAAAAAAAAAAAAAAAAAGAAAAAAATCTTCCCCAAAATGAAAGCCATCCAAAGGCATGGCATGCCCATCGATTGCAGGGACATGCTCTAAAGCTTGCCCCAATTGATCCGTGCTGAAGGTCAAAAGAGAGAAGAAGGACTTCCAAACCCTCTGGAATGGAGATACCATCAAAGGAATTGCAATTGGAGGAGAAAAAAAAGAAATTTGGGAAATTTTGTGACTACAAGGAAACGGACCAGGATTATATCCAATGCAGTGCAAAAGACCAAAAGAGGCCAAAACAAAGCTCACAGATGCTGCAAAAGCAGGAGAAAAAGTCAGGGAGGAAGACACAACGTGGAGGGGAAGATATGGGCGACGTGGCATGGATCCTTAAAAAACAGAAAAAAACAAGGAAAAAATCTTCCGCAAACGTAAAGCCCTCCAAAGGCATGGCATGCCCATCAAGTGCAGGGATATGCACCAAAGATTCCCCTTTTAGTCCCCATTGAAATCGCAAGATTCCGTTTCCCTTCCCGAAAGGAAATTTCATTTCCTTTCGGGAAGGGAAACGGAATCTTGCGACCCTGAAAAGAAAGCCTTCCAAACACTCTGGAAAGGAGATAGGATCAAATGAAATGCAACTGAAAAAAACCGAAAAATACCAGAATATCAGGAGATTTAGTGTCTTCAAAAAATGGTCTGAGAGGAAAAGAGTTGCAGTGCAAAGGACCAAAACAGGCCCAAACTAAGCCCACAGATGCTGCAAAAGCAGGAGAAAAAGTCAAGGAGGAAGACACAGCTTGGAGGGGAAGATATGAGGGGCATGGCAGGGATAATTAAAAAAAAAAAAAAGAAGGCTGTGCCAAAGTCATCCAAAGGCATGGCATGCCCATCGATTGCAGGGACATGCACTAAAGCTTGCCCAAATTGATCCATGCTGAAGGCCAAAAGATAGAAGAAGGACTTCCAAACCCTCTGGAATGGAGATACCATCAAAGGAATTGCAATTGGAGGAGAAAAAAAAGAAATTTGGGAAATTTTGTGACTACAAGGAAATGGACCGGGATTATATCCGGTGCAGCGCAAAAGACCAAAAGAGGCCAAAACTAAGCTCACAGATGCTGCAAAAGCAGGAGAAAACCGCAAAGAAAAAGACAAACCCTGAAAGGGAAGATATGAGGGACATGGCATGGAAAATTTAAAAAAAAAAAAAAAAAAGAAAAAAATCTTCCCCAAAATGAAAGCCATCCAAAGGCATGGCATGCCCATCGATTGCAGGGACATGCTCTAAAGCTTGCCCCAATTGATCCGTGCTGAAGGTCAAAAGAGAGAAGAAGGACTTCCAAACACTCTGGAATGGAGATACCATCAAAGGAATTGCAATTGGAGGAGAAAAAAAAGAAATTTGGGAAATTTTGTGACTACAAGGAAACGGACCAGGATTATATCCAATGCAGTGCAAAAGACCAAAAGAGGCCAAAACAAAGCTCACAGATGCTGCAAAAGCAGGAGAAAAAGTCAGGGAGGAAGACACAACGTGGAGGGGAAGATATGGGCGACGTGGCATGGATCCTTAAAAAACAGAAAAAAACAAGGAAAAAATCTTCCGCAAACGTAAAGCCCTCCAAAGGCATGGCATGCCCATCAAGTGCAGGGATATGCACCAAAGATTCCCCTTTTAGTCCCCATTGAAATCGCAAGATTCCGTTTCCCTTCCCGAAAGGAAATGAAATTTCCTTTCGGGAAGGGAAACGGAATCTTGCGACCCTGAAAAGAAAGCCTTCCAAACACTCTGGAAAGGAGATAGGATCAAATGAAATGCAACTGAAAAAAACCGAAAAATACCAGAATATCAGGAGATTTAGTGTCTTCAAAAAATGGTCTGAGAGGAAAAGAGTTGCAGTGCAAAGGACCAAAACAGGCCCAAACTAAGCCCACAGATGCTGCAAAAGCAGGAGAAAAAGTCAAGGAGGAAGACACAGCTTGGAGGGGAAGATATGAGGGGCATGGCAGGGATAATTAAAAAAAAAAAAAAGAAGGCTGTGCCAAAGTCATCCAAAGGCATGGCATGCCCATCAAGTGCAGGGACATGCACTAAAGCTTGCCCAAATTGATCCATGCTGAAGGCCAAAAGATAGAAGAAGGACTTCCAAACCCTCTGGAATGGAGATACCATCAAAGGAATTGCAATTGGAGGAGAAAAAAAAGAAATTTGGGAAATTTTGTGACTACAAGGAAATGGACCGGGATTATATCCAGTGCAGCGCAAAAGACCAAAAGAGGCCAAAACTAAGCTCACAGATGCTGCAAAAGCAGGAGAAAACCGCAAAGAAAAAGACAAACCCTGAAAGGGAAGATATGAGGGACATGGCATGGAAAATTTAAAAAAAAAAAAAAAAAAAAGAAAAAAATCTTCCCCAAAATGAAAGCCATCCAAAGGCATGGCATGCCCATCGATTGCAGGGACATGCTCTAAAGCTTGCCCCAATTGATCCGTGCTGAAGGTCAAAAGAGAGAAGAAGGACTTCCAAACACTCTGGAATGGAGATACCATCAAAGGAATTGCAATTGGAGGAGAAAAAAAAGAAATTTGGGAAATTTTGTGACTACAAGGAAACGGACCAGGATTATATCCAATGCAGTGCAAAAGACCAAAAGAGGCCAAAACAAAGCTCACAGATGCTGCAAAAGCAGGAGAAAAAGTCAGGGAGGAAGACACAACGTGGAGGGGAAGATATGGGCGACGTGGCATGGATCCTTAAAAAACAGAAAAAAACAAGGAAAAAATCTTCCGCAAACGTAAAGCCCTCCAAAGGCATGGCATGCCCATCAAGTGCAGGGATATGCACCAAAGATTCCCCTTTTAGTCCCCATTGAAATCGCAAGATTCCGTTTCCCTTCCCGAAAGGAAATTTCATTTCCTTTCGGGAAGGGAAACGGAATCTTGCGACCCTGAAAAGAAAGCCTTCCAAACACTCTGGAAAGGAGATAGGATCAAATGAAATGCAACTGAAAAAAACCGAAAAATACCAGAATATCAGGAGATTTAGTGTCTTCAAAAAATGGTCTGAGAGGAAAAGAGTTGCAGTGCAAAGGACCAAAACAGGCCCAAACTAAGCCCACAGATGCTGCAAAAGCAGGAGAAAAAGTCAAGGAGGAAGACACAGCTTGGAGGGGAAGATATGAGGGGCATGGCAGGGATAATTAAAAAAAAAAAAAAGAAGGCTGTGCCAAAGTCATCCAAAGGCATGGCATGCCCATCAAGTGCAGGGACATGCACTAAAGCTTGCCCAAATTGATCCATGCTGAAGGCCAAAAGATAGAAGAAGGACTTCCAAACCCTCTGGAATGGAGATATCATCAAAGGAATTGCAATTGGAGGAGAAAAAAAAGAAATTTGGGAAATTTTGTGACTACAAGGAAATGGACCGGGATTATATCCGGTGCAGCGCAAAAGACCAAAAGAGGCCAAAACTAAGCTCACAGATGCTGCAAAAGCAGGAGAAAACCGCAAAGAAAAAGACAAACCCTGAAAGGGAAGATATGAGGGACATGGCATGGAAAATTTAAAAAAAAAAAAAAAAAAAGAAAAAAATCTTCCCCAAAATGAAAGCCATCCAAAGGCATGGCATGCCCATCGATTGCAGGGACATGCTCTAAAGCTTGCCCCAATTGATCCGTGCTGAAGGTCAAAAGAGAGAAGAAGGACTTCCAAACCCTCTGGAATGGAGATACCATCAAAGGAATTGCAATTGGAGGAGAAAAAAAAGAAATTTGGGAAATTTTGTGACTACAAGGAAACGGACCAGGATTATATCCAATGCAGTGCAAAAGACCAAAAGAGGCCAAAACAAAGCTCACAGATGCTGCAAAAGCAGGAGAAAAAGTCAGGGAGGAAGACACAACGTGGAGGGGAAGATATGGGCGACGTGGCATGGATCCTTAAAAAACAGAAAAAAACAAGGAAAAAATCTTCCGCAAACGTAAAGCCCTCCAAAGGCATGGCATGCCCATCAAGTGCAGGGATATGCACCAAAGATTCCCCTTTTAGTCCCCATTGAAATCGCAAGATTCCGTTTCCCTTCCCGAAAGGAAATGAAATTTCCTTTCGGGAAGGGAAACGGAATCTTGCGACCCTGAAAAGAAAGCCTTCCAAACACTCTGGAAAGGAGATAGGATCAAATGAAATGCAACTGAAAAAAACCGAAAAATACCAGAATATCAGGAGATTTAGTGTCTTCAAAAAATGGTCTGAGAGGAAAAGAGTTGCAGTGCAAAGGACCAAAACAGGCCCAAACTAAGCCCACAGATGCTGCAAAAGCAGGAGAAAAAGTCAAGGAGGAAGACACAGCTTGGAGGGGAAGATATGAGGGGCATGGCAGGGATAATTAAAAAAAAAAAAAAGAAGGCTGTGCCAAAGTCATCCAAAGGCATGGCATGCCCATCAAGTGCAGGGACATGCACTAAAGCTTGCCCAAATTGATCCATGCTGAAGGCCAAAAGATAGAAGAAGGACTTCCAAACCCTCTGGAATGGAGATACCATCAAAGGAATTGCAATTGGAGGAGAAAAAAAAGAAATTTGGGAAATTTTGTGACTACAAGGAAATGGACCGGGATTATATCCAGTGCAGCGCAAAAGACCAAAAGAGGCCAAAACTAAGCTCACAGATGCTGCAAAAGCAGGAGAAAACCGCAAAGAAAAAGACAAACCCTGAAAGGGAAGATATGAGGGACATGGCATGGAAAATTTAAAAAAAAAAAAAAAAAAAAGAAAAAAATCTTCCCCAAAATGAAAGCCATCCAAAGGCATGGCATGCCCATCGATTGCAGGGACATGCTCTAAAGCTTGCCCCAATTGATCCGTGCTGAAGGTCAAAAGAGAGAAGAAGGACTTCCAAACACTCTGGAATGGAGATACCATCAAAGGAATTGCAATTGGAGGAGAAAAAAAAGAAATTTGGGAAATTTTGTGACTACAAGGAAACGGACCAGGATTATATCCAATGCAGTGCAAAAGACCAAAAGAGGCCAAAACAAAGCTCACAGATGCTGCAAAAGCAGGAGAAAAAGTCAGGGAGGAAGACACAACGTGGAGGGGAAGATATGGGCGACGTGGCATGGATCCTTAAAAAACAGAAAAAAACAAGGAAAAAATCTTCCGCAAACGTAAAGCCCTCCAAAGGCATGGCATGCCCATCAAGTGCAGGGATATGCACCAAAGATTCCCCTTTTAGTCCCCATTGAAATCGCAAGATTCCGTTTCCCTTCCCGAAAGGAAATTTCATTTCCTTTCGGGAAGGGAAACGGAATCTTGCGACCCTGAAAAGAAAGCCTTCCAAACACTCTGGAAAGGAGATAGGATCAAATGAAATGCAACTGAAAAAAACCGAAAAATACCAGAATATCAGGAGATTTAGTGTCTTCAAAAAATGGTCTGAGAGGAAAAGAGTTGCAGTGCAAAGGACCAAAACAGGCCCAAACTAAGCCCACAGATGCTGCAAAAGCAGGAGAAAAAGTCAAGGAGGAAGACACAGCTTGGAGGGGAAGATATGAGGGGCATGGCAGGGATAATTAAAAAAAAAAAAAAAAGAAGGCTGTGCCAAAGTCATCCAAAGGCATGGCATGCCCATCAAGTGCAGGGACATGCACTAAAGCTTGCCCAAATTGATCCATGCTGAAGGCCAAAAGATAGAAGAAGGACTTCCAAACCCTCTGGAATGGAGATATCATCAAAGGAATTGCAATTGGAGGAGAAAAAAAAGAAATTTGGGAAATTTTGTGACTACAAGGAAATGGACCGGGATTATATCCGGTGCAGCGCAAAAGACCAAAAGAGGCCAAAACTAAGCTCACAGATGCTGCAAAAGCAGGAGAAAACCGCAAAGAAAAAGACAAACCCTGAAAGGGAAGATATGAGGGACATGGCATGGAAAATTTAAAAAAAAAAAAAAAAAAAGAAAAAAATCTTCCCCAAAATGAAAGCCATCCAAAGGCATGGCATGCCCATCGATTGCAGGGACATGCTCTAAAGCTTGCCCCAATTGATCCGTGCTGAAGGTCAAAAGAGAGAAGAAGGACTTCCAAACCCTCTGGAATGGAGATACCATCAAAGGAATTGCAATTGGAGGAGAAAAAAAAGAAATTTGGGAAATTTTGTGACTACAAGGAAACGGACCAGGATTATATCCAATGCAGTGCAAAAGACCAAAAGAGGCCAAAACAAAGCTCACAGATGCTGCAAAAGCAGGAGAAAAAGTCAGGGAGGAAGACACAACGTGGAGGGGAAGATATGGGCGACGTGGCATGGATCCTTAAAAAACAGAAAAAAACAAGGAAAAAATCTTCCGCAAACGTAAAGCCCTCCAAAGGCATGGCATGCCCATCAAGTGCAGGGATATGCACCAAAGATTCCCCTTTTAGTCCCCATTGAAATCGCAAGATTCCGTTTCCCTTCCCGAAAGGAAATGAAATTTCCTTTCGGGAAGGGAAACGGAATCTTGCGACCCTGAAAAGAAAGCCTTCCAAACACTCTGGAAAGGAGATAGGATCAAATGAAATGCAACTGAAAAAAACCGAAAAATACCAGAATATCAGGAGATTTAGTGTCTTCAAAAAATGGTCTGAGAGGAAAAGAGTTGCAGTGCAAAGGACCAAAACAGGCCCAAACTAAGCCCACAGATGCTGCAAAAGCAGGAGAAAAAGTCAAGGAGGAAGACACAGCTTGGAGGGGAAGATATGAGGGGCATGGCAGGGATAATTAAAAAAAAAAAAAAGAAGGCTGTGCCAAAGTCATCCAAAGGCATGGCATGCCCATCAAGTGCAGGGACATGCACTAAAGCTTGCCCAAATTGATCCATGCTGAAGGCCAAAAGATAGAAGAAGGACTTCCAAACCCTCTGGAATGGAGATACCATCAAAGGAATTGCAATTGGAGGAGAAAAAAAAGAAATTTGGGAAATTTTGTGACTACAAGGAAATGGACCGGGATTATATCCAGTGCAGCGCAAAAGACCAAAAGAGGCCAAAACTAAGCTCACAGATGCTGCAAAAGCAGGAGAAAACCGCAAAGAAAAAGACAAACCCTGAAAGGGAAGATATGAGGGACATGGCATGGAAAATTTAAAAAAAAAAAAAAAAAAAGAAAAAAATCTTCCCCAAAATGAAAGCCATCCAAAGGCATGGCATGCCCATCGATTGCAGGGACATGCTCTAAAGCTTGCCCCAATTGATCCGTGCTGAAGGTCAAAAGAGAGAAGAAGGACTTCCAAACACTCTGGAATGGAGATACCATCAAAGGAATTGCAATTGGAGGAGAAAAAAAAGAAATTTGGGAAATTTTGTGACTACAAGGAAATGGACCGGGATTATATCCAATGCAGTGCAAAAGACCAAAAGAGGCCAAAACTAAGCTCACAGATGCTGCAAAAGCAGGAGAAAAAGTCAGGGAGGAAGACACAACGTGGAGGGGAAGATATGGGCGACGTGGCATGGATCCTTCAAAAACAGAAAAAAACAAGGAAAAAATCTTCCCCAAAGGTAAAGCCCTCCAAAGGCATGGCATGCCCATCAAGTGCAGGGATATGCACCAAAGATTCCCCTTTTAGTCCCCATTGAAATCGCAAGATTCCGTTTCCCTTCCCGAAAGGAAATTTCATTTCCTTTCGGGAAGGGAAACGGAATCTTGCGACCCTGAAAAGAAAGCCTTCCAAACACTCTGGAAAGGAGATAGGATCAAATGAAATGCAACTGAAAAAAACCGAAAAATACCAGAATATCAGGAGATTTAGTGTCTTCAAAAAATGGTCTGAGAGGAAAAGAGTTGCAGTGCAAAGGACCAAAACAGGCCAAAGCTAAGCCCACAGATGCTGCAAAAGCAGGAGAAAAAGTCAGGGAGGAAGACACAGCTTGGAGGGGAAGATATGAGGGGCATGGCAGGGATAATTAAAAAAAAAAAAAAGAAGGCTGTCCCAAAGTCATCCAAAGGCATGGCATGCCCATCAAGTGCAGGGACATGCACTAAAGCTTGCCCAAATTGATCCATGCTGAAGGCCAAAAGATAGAAGAAGGACTTCCAAACCCTCTGGAATGGAGATATCATCAAAGGAATTGCAATTGGAGGAGAAAAAAAAGAAATTTTGGAAATTTACTGACTACAAGGAAATGGACCAGGATTATATGCAGTGCAGTGCAAAAGACCAAAAGAGGCCAAAACTAAGCTCACAGATGCTGCAAAAGCAGGAGAAAACCTCAAAGGAAAAGACAAACCCTGAAAGGGAAGATATGAGGGACATGGCATGGAAAATTTAAAAAAAAAAAAAAAAAAGAAAAAAGTCTTGACCAAAATGAAAGCCATCCAAAGGCATGGCATGCCCAACAATTTCAGGGACATGCTCTAAAGCTTGCCCCAATTGATCTGTGCTGATGGTCCAAAGAGAGAAGAAGGACTTCCAAACACTCTGGAATGGAGATACCATCAAAGGAATTGCAATTGGAGGAGAAAAAAAAGAAATTTGGGAAATTTTGTGACTACAAGGAAATGGACCGGGATTATATGCAGTGCAGTGCAAAAGACCAAAAGAGGCCAAAACTAAGCTCACAGATGCTGCAAAAGCAGGAGAAAAAGTCAGGGAGGAAGACACAATGTGGAGGGGAAGATATGGGCGACGTGGCATGGATCCTTCAAAAACAGAAAAAAACAAGGAAAAAATCTTCCGCAAACGTAAAGCCCTCCAAAGGCATGGCATGCCCATCAAGTGCAGGGATATGCACCAAAGATTCCCCTTTTAGTCCCCATTGAAATCGCAAGATTCCGTTTCCCTTCCCGAAAGGAAATTTCATTTCCTTTCGGGAAGGGAAACGGAATCTTGCGACCCTGAAAAGAAAGCCTTCCAAACACTCTGGAAAGGAGATAGGATCAAATGAAATGCAACTGAAAAAAACCGAAAAATACCAGAATATCAGGAGATTTAGTGTCTTCAAAAAATGGTCTGAGAGGAAAAGAGTTGCAGTGCAAAGGACCAAAAGAGGCCAAAACTAAGCCCACAGATGCTGCAAAAGCAGGAGAAAAAGTCAAGGAGGAAGACACAGCTTGGAGGGGAAGATATGAGGGGCATGGCAGGGAAAATTAAAAAAAAAAAAAAAGAAGGCTGTCCCAAAGTCATCCAAAGGCATGGCATGCCCATCAAGTGCAGGGACATGCACTAAAGCTTGCCCAAATTGATCCATGCTGAAGGCCAAAAGATAGAAGAAGGACTTCCAAACCCTCTGGAATGGAGATATCATCAAAGGAATTGCAATTGGAGGAGAAAAAAAAGAAATTTTGGAAATTTACTGACTACAAGGAAATGGACCAGGATTATATGCAGTGCAGTGCAAAAGACCAAAAGAGGCCAAAACTAAGCTCACCGATGCTGCAAAAGCAGGAGAAAACCTCAAAGGAAAAGACAAACCCTGAAAGGGAAGATATGAGGGACATGGCATGGAAAATTAAAATAAAAAAAAAAAAAAAAGAAAAAAGGCTTCCCCAAAATGAAAGCCATCCAAAGGCATGGCATGCCCATCAAGTGCAGGGACATGCTCTAAAGCTTGCCCCAATTGATCTGTGCTGAAGGTCAAAAGAGAGAAGAAGGACTTCCAAACACTCTGGAATGGAGATACCATCAAAGGAATTGCAATTGGAGGAGAAAAAAAAGAAATTTGGGAAATTTTGTGACTACAAGGAAATGGACCGGGATTATATGCAGTGCAGTGCAAAAGACCAAAAGAGGCCAAAACTAAGCTCACAGATGCTGCAAAAGCAGGAGAAAACCTCAAAGGAAAAGACAAACCCTGAAAGGGAAGATATGAGGGACATGGCATGGAAAATTTAAAAAAAAAAAAAAAAAAGAAAAAAGTCTTCCCCAAAATGAAAGCCATCCAAAGGCATGGCATGCCCATCAATTGCAGGGACATGCTCTAAAGCTTGCCCCAGTTGATCTGTGCTGAAGGTCAAAAGAGAGAAGAAGGACTTCCAAACACTCTGGAATGGAGATACCATCAAAGGAATTGCAATTGGAGGAGAAAAAAAAGAAATTTGGGAAATTTTGTGACTACAAGGAAATGGACCGGGATTATATGCAGTGCAGTGCAAAAGACCAAAAGAGGCCAAAACTAAGCTCACAGATGCTGCAAAAGCAGGAGAAAAAGTCAGGGAGGAAGACACAATGTGGAGGGGAAGATATGGGCGACGTGGCATGGATCCTTAAAAAACAGAAAAAAACAAGGAAAAAATCTTCCGCAAACGTAAAGCCCTCCAAAGGCATGGCATGCCCATCAAGTGCAGGGATATGCACCAAAGATTCCCCTTTTAGTCCCCATTGAAATCGGGACTTCCCTTTCGGGAAGGGAAACGGAATCTTGCGACCCTGAAAAGAAAGCCTTCCAAACACTCTGGAAAGGAGATAGGATCAAATGAAATGCAACTGAAAAAAACCGAAAAATACCAGAATATCAGGAGATTTAGTGTCTTCAAAAAATGGTCTGAGAGGAAAAGAGTTGCAGTGCAAAGGACCAAAACAGGCCAAAACTAAGCCCACAGATGCTGCAAAAGCAGGAGAAAAAGTCAAGGGGGAAGACACAGCTTGGAGGGGAAGATATGAGGGGCATGGCAGGGATAATTAAAAAAAAAAAAAAGAAGGCTGTGCCAAAGTCATCCAAAGGCATGGCATGCCCATCAAGTGCAGGGACATGCACTAAAGCTTGCCCAAATTGATCCATGCTGAAGGCCAAAAGATAGAAGAAGGACTTCCAAACACTCTGGAATGGAGATACCATCAAAGGAATTGCAATTGGAGGAGAAAAAAAAGAAATTTTGGAAATTTACTGACTACAAGGAAATGGACCAGGATTATATGCAGTGCAGTGCAAAAGACCAAAAGAGGCCAAAACTAAGCTCACCGATGCTGCAAAAGCAGGAGAAAACCTCAAAGGAAAAGACAAACCCTGAAAGGGAAGATATGAGGGACATGGCATGGAAAATTAAAATAAAAAAAAAAAAAAAAGAAAAAAGGCTTCCCCAAAATGAAAGCCATCCAAAGGCATGGCATGCCCATCAAGTGCAGGGACATGCTCTAAAGCTTGCCCCAATTGATCTGTGCTGAAGGTCAAAAGAGAGAAGAAGGACTTCCAAACACTCTGGAATGGAGATACCATCAAAGGAATTGCAATTGGAGGAGAAAAAAAAGAAATTTGGGAAATTTTGTGACTACAAGGAAATGGACCGGGATTATATGCAGTGCAGTGCAAAAGACCAAAAGAGGCCAAAACTAAGCTCACAGATGCTGCAAAAGCAGGAGAAAACCTCAAAGGAAAAGACAAACCCTGAAAGGGAAGATATGAGGGACATGGCATGGAAAATTTAAAAAAAAAAAAAAAAAAGAAAAAAGTCTTCCCCAAAATGAAAGCCATCCAAAGGCATGGCATGCCCATCAATTGCAGGGACATGCTCTAAAGCTTGCCCCAGTTGATCTGTGCTGAAGGTCAAAAGAGAGAAGAAGGACTTCCAAACACTCTGGAATGGAGATACCATCAAAGGAATTGCAATTGGAGGAGAAAAAAAAGAAATTTGGGAAATTTTGTGACTACAAGGAAATGGACCGGGATTATATGCAGTGCAGTGCAAAAGACCAAAAGAGGCCAAAACTAAGCTCACAGATGCTGCAAAAGCAGGAGAAAAAGTCAGGGAGGAAGACACAATGTGGAGGGGAAGATATGGGCGACGTGGCATGGATCCTTAAAAAACAGAAAAAAACAAGGAAAAAATCTTCCGCAAACGTAAAGCCCTCCAAAGGCATGGCATGCCCATCAAGTGCAGGGATATGCACCAAAGATTCCCCTTTTAGTCCCCATTGAAATCGGGACTTCCCTTTCGGGAAGGGAAACGGAATCTTGCGACCCTGAAAAGAAAGCCTTCCAAACACTCTGGAAAGGAGATAGGATCAAATGAAATGCAACTGAAAAAAACCGAAAAATACCAGAATATCAGGAGATTTAGTGTCTTCAAAAAATGGTCTGAGAGGAAAAGAGTTGCAGTGCAAAGGACCAAAACAGGCCAAAACTAAGCCCACAGATGCTGCAAAAGCAGGAGAAAAAGTCAAGGGGGAAGACACAGCTTGGAGGGGAAGATATGAGGGGCATGGCAGGGATAATTAAAAAAAAAAAAAAGAAGGCTGTGCCAAAGTCATCCAAAGGCATGGCATGCCCATCAAGTGCAGGGACATGCACTAAAGCTTGCCCAAATTGATCCATGCTGAAGGCCAAAAGATAGAAGAAGGACTTCCAAACACTCTGGAATGGAGATACCATCAAAGGAATTGCAATTGGAGGAGAAAAAAAAGAAATTTGGGAAATTTTGTGACTACAAGGAAATGGACCGGGATTATATCCAGTGCAGCGCAAAAGACCAAAAGAGGCCAAAACTAAGCTCACAGATGCTGCAAAAGCAGGAGAAAACCACAAAGAAAAAGACAAACCCTGAAAGGGAAGATATGAGGGACATGGCATGGAAAATTTAAAAAAAAAAAAAAAAAAAGAAAAAAATCTTCCCCAAAATGAAAGCCATCCAAAGGCATGGCATGCCCATCAATTGCAGGGACATGCTCTAAAGCTTGGCCAATTGATCCGTGCTGAAGGTCAAAAGAGAGAAGAAGGACTTCCAAACACTCTGGAATGGAGATACCATCAAAGGAATTGCAATTGGAGGAGAAAAAAAAGAAATTTGGGAAATTTTGTGACTACAAGGAAACGGACCAGGATTATATCCAGTGCAGCGCAAAAGACCAAAAGAGGCCAAAACAAAGCTCACAGATGCTGCAAAAGCAGGAGAAAAAGTCAGGGAGGAAGACACAACGTGGAGGGGAAGATATGGGCGACGTGGCATGGATCCTTAAAAAACAGAAAAAAACAAGGAAAAAATCTTCCGCAAACGTAAAGCCCTCCAAAGGCATGGCATGCCCATCAAGTGCAGGGATATGCACCAAAGATTCCCCTTTTAGTCCCCATTGAAATCGCAAGATTCCGTTTCCCTTCCCGAAAGGAAATTTCATTTCCTTTCGGGAAGGGAAACGGAATCTTGCGACCCTGAAAAGAAAGCCTTCCAAACACTCTGGAAAGGAGATAGGATCAAATGAAATGCAACTGAAAAAAACCGAAAAATACCAGAATATCAGGAGATTTAGTGTCTTCAAAAAATGGTCTGAGAGGAAAAGAGTTGCAGTGCAAAGGACCAAAAGAGGCCAAAACTAAGCCCACAGATGCTGCAAAAGCAGGAGAAAAAGTCAAGGAGGAAGACACAGCTTGGAGGGGAAGATATGAGGGGCATGGCAGGGATAATTAAAAAAAAAAAAAAAAGAAGGCTGTGCCAAAGTCATGCAAAGGCATGGCATGCCCATCAAGTGCAGGGACATGCACTAAAGCTTGCCCAAATTGATCCATGCTGAAGGCCAAAAGATAGAAGAAGGACTTCCAAACCCTCTGGAATGGAGATACCATCAAAGGAATTGCAATTGGAGGAGAAAAAAAAGAAATTTTGGAAATTTTGTGCTTACCAGAAAATGAACCGGGATTATATCCAGTGCAGTGCAAAAGACCAAAAGAGGCCAAAACTAAGCTCACAGATGCTGCAAAAGCAGGAGAAAACCGCAAAGGAAAAGACAAACCCTGAAAGGGAAGATATGAGGGACATGGCATGGAAAATTTAAAAAAAAAAAAAAAAAAAAGAAAAAAATCTTCCCCAAAATGAAAGCCATCCAAAGGCATGGCATGCCCATCAATTGCAGGGACATGCTCTAAAGCTTGGCCAATTGATCCGTGCTGAAGGTCAAAAGAGAGAAGAAGGACTTCCAAACACTCTGGAATGGAGATACCATCAAAGGAATTGCAATTGGAGGAGAAAAAAAAGAAATTTGGGAAATTTTGTGACTACAAGGAAACGGACCAGGATTATATCCAGTGCAGCGCAAAACACCAAAAGAGGCCAAAACTAAGCTCACAGATGCTGCAAAAGCAGGAGAAAAAGTCAGGGAGGAAGACACAACGTGGAGGGGAAGATATGGGCGACGTGGCATGGATCCTTAAAAAACAGAAAAAAACAAGGAAAAAATCTTCCGCAAACGTAAAGCCCTCCAAAGGCATGGCATGCCCATCAAGTGCAGGGATATGCACCAAAGATTCCCCTTTTAGTCCCCATTGAAATCGCAAGATTCCGTTTCCCTTCCCGAAAGGAAATTTCATTTCCTTTCGGGAAGGGAAACGGAATCTTGCGACCCTGAAAAGAAAGCCTTCCAAACACTCTGGAAAGGAGATAGGATCAAATGAAATGCAACTGAAAAAAAACGAAAAATACCAGAATATCAGGAGATTTAGTGTCTTCAAAAAATGGTCTGAGAGGAAAAGAGTTGCAGTGCAAAGGACCAAAACAGGCCAAAACTAAGCCCACAGATGCTGCAAAAGCAGGAGAAAAAGTCAAGGGGGAAGACACAGCTTGGAGGGGAAGATATGAGGGGCATGGCAGGGATAATTAAAAAAAAAAAAATGAAGGCTGTCCCAAAGTCATCCAAAGGCATGGCATGCCCATCAAGTGCAGGGACATGCACTAAAGCTTGCCCAAATTGATCCATGCTGAAGGCCAAAAGATAGAAGAAGGACTTCCAAACACTCTGGAATGGAGATACCATCAAAGGAATTGCAATTGGAGGAGAAAAAAAAGAAATTTGGGAAATTTTGTGACTACAAGGAAATGGACCGGGATTATATCCAGTGCAGCGCAAAAGACCAAAAGAGGCCAAAACTAAGCTCACAGATGCTGCAAAAGCAGGAGAAAACCGCAAAGAAAAAGACAAACCCTGAAAGGGAAGATATGAGGGACATGGCATGGAAAATTTAAAAAAAAAAAAAAAAAAAGAAAAAAATCTTCCCCAAAATGAAAGCCATCCAAAGGCATGGCATGCCCATCAATTGCAGGGACATGCTCTAAAGCTTGGCCAATTGATCCGTGCTGAAGGTCAAAAGAGAGAAGAAGGACTTCCAAACACTCTGGAATGGAGATACCATCAAAGGAATTGCAATTGGAGGAGAAAAAAAAGAAATTTGGGAAATTTTGTGACTACAAGGAAACGGACCAGGATTATATCCAGTGCAGCGCAAAAGACCAAAAGAGGCCAAAACTAAGCTCACAGATGCTGCAAAAGCAGGAGAAAAAGTCAGGGAGGAAGACACAACGTGGAGGGGAAGATATGGGCGACGTGGCATGGATCCTTAAAAAACAGAAAAAAACAAGGAAAAAATCTTCCGCAAACGTAAAGCCCTCCAAAGGCATGGCATGCCCATCAAGTGCAGGGATATGCACCAAAGATTCCCCTTTTAGTCCCCATTGAAATCGCAAGATTCCGTTTCCCTTCCCGAAAGGAAATTTCATTTCCTTTCGGGAAGGGAAACGGAATCTTGCGACCCTGAAAAGAAAGCCTTCCAAACACTCTGGAAAGGAGATAGGATCAAATGAAATGCAACTGAAAAAAACTGAAAAATACCAGAATATCAGGAGATTTAGTGTCTTCAAAAAATGGTCTGAGAGGAAAAGAGTTGCAGTGCAAAGGACCAAAACAGGCCAAAACTAAGCCCACAGATGCTGCAAAAGCAGGAGAAAAAGTCAAGGAGGAAGACACAGCTTGGAGGGGAAGATATGAGGGGCATGGCAGGGATAATTAAAAAAAAAAAAAAAAGAAGGCTGTGCCAAAGTCATCCAAAGGCATGGCATGCCCATCAAGTGCAGGGACATGCACTAAAGCTTGCCCAAATTGATCCATGCTGAAGGCCAAAAGATAGAAGAAGGACTTCCAAACCCTCTGGAATGGAGATATCATCAAAGGAATTGCAATTGGAGGAGAAAAAAAAGAAATTTGGGAAATTTCATGACTACAAGGAAATGGACCGGGATTATATCCAGTGCAGTGCAAAAGAGCAAAAGAGGCCAAAACTAAGCTCACAGATGCTGCAAAAGCAGGAGAAAACCGCAAAGAAAAAGACAAACCCTGAAATGGAAGATATGAGGGACATGGCATGGAAAATTAAAAAAAAAAAAAAAAAGAAAAAAAATCTTCCCCAAAATGAAAGCCATCCAAAGGCATGGCATGCCCATCAATTGCAGGGACATGCTCTAAAGCTTGGCCAATTGATCCGTGCTGAAGGTCAAAAGAGAGAAGAAGGACTTCCAAACACTCTGGAATGGAGATACCATCAAAGGAATTGCAATTGGAGGAGAAAAAAAAGAAATTTGGGAAATTTTGTGACTACAAGGAAACGGACCAGGATTATATCCAGTGCAGCGCAAAAGACCAAAAGAGGCCAAAACAAAGCTCACAGATGCTGCAAAAGCAGGAGAAAAAGTCAGGGAGGAAGACACAACGTGGAGGGGAAGATATGGGCGACGTGGCATGGATCCTTAAAAAACAGAAAAAAACAAGGAAAAAATCTTCCGCAAACGTAAAGCCCTCCAAAGGCATGGCATGCCCATCAAGTGCAGGGATATGCACCAAAGATTCCCCTTTTAGTCCCCATTGAAATCGCAAGATTCCGTTTCCCTTCCCGAAAGGAAATTTCATTTCCTTTCGGGAAGGGAAACGGAATCTTGCGACCCTGAAAAGAAAGCCTTCCAAACACTCTGGAAAGGAGATAGGATCAAATGAAATGCAACTGAAAAAAACCGAAAAATACCAGAATATCAGGAGATTTAGTGTCTTCAAAAAATGGTCTGAGAGGAAAAGAGTTGCAGTGCAAAGGACCAAAAGAGGCCAAAACTAAGCCCACAGATGCTGCAAAAGCAGGAGAAAAAGTCAAGGAGGAAGACACAGCTTGGAGGGGAAGATATGAGGGGCATGGCAGGGATAATTAAAAAAAAAAAAAAAAGAAGGCTGTGCCAAAGTCATGCAAAGGCATGGCATGCCCATCAAGTGCAGGGACATGCACTAAAGCTTGCCCAAATTGATCCATGCTGAAGGCCAAAAGATAGAAGAAGGACTTCCAAACCCTCTGGAATGGAGATATCATCAAAGGAATTGCAATTGGAGGAGAAAAAAAAGAAATTTGGGAAATTTTGTGACTACAAGGAAACGGACCAGGATTATATCCAGTGCAGCGCAAAACACCAAAAGAGGCCAAAACTAAGCTCACAGATGCTGCAAAAGCAGGAGAAAAAGTCAGGGAGGAAGACACAACGTGGAGGGGAAGATATGGGCGACGTGGCATGGATCCTTAAAAAACAGAAAAAAACAAGGAAAAAATCTTCCGCAAACGTAAAGCCCTCCAAAGGCATGGCATGCCCATCAAGTGCAGGGATATGCACCAAAGATTCCCCTTTTAGTCCCCATTGAAATCGCAAGATTCCGTTTCCCTTCCCGAAAGGAAATTTCATTTCCTTTCGGGAAGGGAAACGGAATCTTGCGACCCTGAAAAGAAAGCCTTCCAAACACTCTGGAAAGGAGATAGGATCAAATGAAATGCAACTGAAAAAAACTGAAAAATACCAGAATATCAGGAGATTTAGTGTCTTCAAAAAATGGTCGGAGAGGAAAAGAGTTGCAGTGCAAAGGACCAAAACAGGCCAAAACTAAGCCCACAGATGCTGCAAAAGCAGGAGAAAAAGTCAAGGAGGAAGACACAGCTTGGAGGGGAAGATATGAGGGGCATGGCAGGGATAATTAAAAAAAAAAAAAAAAGAAGGCTGTGCCAAAGTCATCCAAAGGCATGGCATGCCCATCAAGTGCAGGGACATGCACTAAAGCTTGCCCAAATTGATCCATGCTGAAGGCCAAAAGATAGAAGAAGGACTTCCAAACCCTCTGGAATGGAGATATCATCAAAGGAATTGCAATTGGAGGAGAAAAAAAAGAAATTTGGGAAATTTCATGACTACAAGGAAATGGACCGGGATTATATCCAGTGCAGTGCAAAAGAGCAAAAGAGGCCAAAACTAAGCTCACAGATGCTGCAAAAGCAGGAGAAAACCGCAAAGAAAAAGACAAACCCTGAAATGGAAGATATGAGGGACATGGCATGGAAAATTAAAAAAAAAAAAAAAAAGAAAAAAATCTTCCCCAAAATGAAAGCCATCCAAAGGCATGGCATGCCCATCAATTGCAGGGACATGCTCTAAAGCTTGCCCCAATTGATCCGTGCTGAAGGTCAAAAGAGAGAAGAAGGACTTCCAAACACTCTGGAATGGAGATACCATCAAAGGAATTGCAATTGGAGGAGAAAAAAAAGAAATTTGGGAAATTTTGTGACTACAAGGAAATGGACCAGGATTATATCCAATGCAGTGCAGAAGACCAAAAGAGGCCAAAACAAAGCTCACAGATGCTGCAAAAGCAGGAGAAAAAGTCAGGGAGGAAGACACAACGTGGAGGGGAAGATATGGGCGACGTGGCATGGATCCTTCAAAAACAGAAAAAAACAAGGAAAAAATCTTCCCCAAACGTAAAGCCCTCCAAAGGCATGGCATGCCCATCAAGTGCAGGGATATGCACCAAAGATTCCCCTTTTAGTCCCCATTGAAATCTCAAGATTCCGTTTCCCTTCCCGAAAGGAAATTTCATTTCCTTTCGGGAAGGGAAACGGAATCTTGCGACCCTGAAAAGAAAGCCTTCCAAACACTCTGGAAAGGAGATAGGATCAAATGAAATGCAACTGAAAAAAACCGAAAAATACCAGAATATCAGGAGATTTAGTGTCTTCAAAAAATGGTCGGAGAGGAAAAGAGTTGCAGTGCAAAGGACCAAAACAGGCCAAAACTAAGCCCACAGATGCTGCAAAAGCAGGAGAAAAAGTCAAGGAGGAAGACACAGCTTGGAGGGGAAGATATGAGGGGCATGGCAGGGATAATTAAAAAAAAAAAAAAAGAAGGCTGTCCCAAAGTCATCCAAAGGCATGGCATGCCCATCAAGTGCAGGGACATGCATTAAGCTTGCCCAAATTGATCCATGCTGAAGGTCAAAAGTTAGAAGAAGGACTTCCAAACCCTCTGGAATGGAGATATCATCAAAAGAATTCCAATTGGAGGAGAAAAAAAAGAAATTTTGGAAATTTACTGACTACCAGAAAATGGACCGGGATTATATCCAGTGAAGTGCAAAAGACCAAAACACACCAAAACTAAGCTCACAGATGCTGCAAAAGCAGGAGAAAACCTCAAAGAAAAAGACAAACCCTGAAAGGGAATATATGAGGAACATGGCATGGAAAATTAAAAAAAAAAAAAGAAAAGAAAAAAAATCTTACCCAAAATTAAAGCCATCCAAAGGCATGGCATGCCCATCAAGTGCAGGGACATGCATTAAGCTTGCTCAAATTGATCAATGCTGAAGGTCAAAAGTTAGAAGAAGACTTCCAAACCCTCTGGAATGGAGATATCATCAAAAGAATTGGAATTGGAGGAGAAAAAAAAGAAATTTTGGAAATTTACTGACTACAAGGAAATGGACCGGGATTATATCCAGTGAAGTGCAAAAGACCAAAACACACCAAAACTAAGCTCACAGATGCTGCAAAAGCAGGAGAAAACCTCAAAGGAAAAGACAAACCCTGAAAGGGAAGATATGAGGGACATGGCATGGAAAATTAAAAAAAAAAAAAAAAAAAAATCTTCCCCAAAATTAAAGCCATCCAAAGGCATGGCATGCCCATCAAGTGCAGGGACATGCTCTAAAGCTTGCCCCAATTTATCCGTGCTGAAGGTCAAAAGAGAGAAGAAGGACTTCCAAACACTCTGGAATGGAGATACCATCAAAGGAATTGCAATTGGAGGAGAAAAAAAAGAAATTTGGGAAATTTTGTGACTACAAGGAAACGGACCAGGATTATATCCAGTGCAGCGCAAAAGACCAAAAGAGGCCAAAACAAAGCTCACAGATGCTGCAAAAGCAGGAGAAAAAGTCAGGGAGGAAGACACAACGTGGAGGGGAAGATATGGGCGACGTGGCATGGATCCTTAAAAAACAGAAAAAAACAAGGAAAAAATCTTCCGCAAACGTAAAGCCCTCCAAAGGCATGGCATGCCCATCAAGTGCAGGGATATGCACCAAAGATTCCCCTTTTAGTCCCCATTGAAATCGCAAGATTCCGTTTCCCTTCCCGAAAGGAAATTTCATTTCCTTTCGGGAAGGGAAACGGAATCTTGCGACCCTGAAAAGAAAGCCTTCCAAACACTCTGGAAAGGAGATAGGATCAAATGAAATGCAACTGAAAAAAACCGAAAAATACCAGAATATCAGGAGATTTAGTGTCTTCAAAAAATGGTCTGAGAGGAAAAGAGTTGCAGTGCAAAGGACCAAAAGAGGCCAAAACTAAGCCCACAGATGCTGCAAAAGCAGGAGAAAAAGTCAAGGAGGAAGACACAGCTTGGAGGGGAAGATATGAGGGGCATGGCAGGGATAATTAAAAAAAAAAAAAAAAGAAGGCTGTGCCAAAGTCATGCAAAGGCATGGCATGCCCATCAAGTGCAGGGACATGCACTAAAGCTTGCCCAAATTGATCCATGCTGAAGGCCAAAAGATAGAAGAAGGACTTCCAAACCCTCTGGAATGGAGATATCATCAAAGGAATTGCAATTGGAGGAGAAAAAAAAGAAATTTTGGAAATTTTGTGCTTACCAGAAAATGAACCGGGATTATATCCAGTGCAGTGCAAAAGACCAAAAGAGGCCAAAACTAAGCTCACAGATGCTGCAAAAGCAGGAGAAAACCTCAAAGGAAAAGACAAACCCTGAAAGGGAAGATATGAGGGACATGGCATGGAAAATTTAAAAAAAAAAAAAAAAAAAAAATCTTCCCCAAAATTAAAGCCATCCAAAGGCATGGCATGCCCATCAATTTCAGGGACATGCTCTAAAGCTTGACCCAGTTGATCCATGCTGAAGGTTAAAAGAGAGAAGAAGGACTTCCAAACACTCTGGAATGGAGATACCAGCAAAAGAATTCCAATTGGAGGAGAAAAAAAAGAAATTTGGGAAATTTCGTGACTACAAGGAAATGGACCGGGATTATATCCAGTGCAGTGCAAAAGAGCAAAAGAGGCCAAAACAAAGCTCACAGATGCTGCAAAAGCAGGAGAAAAAGTCAGGGAGGAAGACACAACGTGGAGGGGAAGATATGGGCGACGTGGCATGGATCCTTAAAAAACAGAAAAAAACAAGGAAAAAATCTTCCGCAAACGTAAAGCCCTCCAAAGGCATGGCATGCCCATCAAGTGCAGGGATATGCACCAAAGATTCCCCTTTTAGTCCCCATTGAAATCGCAAGATTCCGTTTCCCTTCCCGAAAGGAAATTTCATTTCCTTTCGGGAAGGGAAACGGAATCTTGCGACCCTGAAAAGAAAGCCTTCCAAACACTCTGGAAAGGAGATAGGATCAAATGAAATGCAACTGAAAAAAACTGAAAAATACCAGAATATCAGGAGATTTAGTGTCTTCAAAAAATGGTCGGAGAGGAAAAGAGTTGCAGTGCAAAGGACCAAAACAGGCCAAAACTAAGCCCACAGATGCTGCAAAAGCAGGAGAAAAAGTCAAGGAGGAAGACACAGCTTGGAGGGGAAGATATGAGGGGCATGGCAGGGATAATTAAAAAAAAAAAAAAAAGAAGGCTGTGCCAAAGTCATCCAAAGGCATGGCATGCCCATCAAGTGCAGGGACATGCACTAAAGCTTGCCCAAATTGATCCATGCTGAAGGCCAAAAGATAGAAGAAGGACTTCCAAACCCTCTGGAATGGAGATATCATCAAAGGAATTGCAATTGGAGGAGAAAAAAAAGAAATTTGGGAAATTTCATGACTACAAGGAAATGGACCGGGATTATATCCAGTGCAGTGCAAAAGAGCAAAAGAGGCCAAAACTAAGCTCACAGATGCTGCAAAAGCAGGAGAAAACCGCAAAGAAAAAGACAAACCCTGAAATGGAAGATATGAGGGACATGGCATGGAAAATTAAAAAAAAAAAAAAAAAGAAAAAAATCTTCCCCAAAATGAAAGCCATCCAAAGGCATGGCATGCCCATCAATTGCAGGGACATGCTCTAAAGCTTGCCCCAATTGATCCGTGCTGAAGGTCAAAAGAGAGAAGAAGGACTTCCAAACACTCTGGAATGGAGATACCATCAAAGGAATTGCAATTGGAGGAGAAAAAAAAGAAATTTGGGAAATTTTGTGACTACAAGGAAATGGACCAGGATTATATCCAATGCAGTGCAGAAGACCAAAAGAGGCCAAAACAAAGCTCACAGATGCTGCAAAAGCAGGAGAAAAAGTCAGGGAGGAAGACACAACGTGGAGGGGAAGATATGGGCGACGTGGCATGGATCCTTCAAAAACAGAAAAAAACAAGGAAAAAATCTTCCCCAAACGTAAAGCCCTCCAAAGGCATGGCATGCCCATCAAGTGCAGGGATATGCACCAAAGATTCCCCTTTTAGTCCCCATTGAAATCTCAAGATTCCGTTTCCCTTCCCGAAAGGAAATTTCATTTCCTTTCGGGAAGGGAAACGGAATCTTGCGACCCTGAAAAGAAAGCCTTCCAAACACTCTGGAAAGGAGATAGGATCAAATGAAATGCAACTGAAAAAAACCGAAAAATACCAGAATATCAGGAGATTTAGTGTCTTCAAAAAATGGTCGGAGAGGAAAAGAGTTGCAGTGCAAAGGACCAAAACAGGCCAAAACTAAGCCCACAGATGCTGCAAAAGCAGGAGAAAAAGTCAAGGAGGAAGACACAGCTTGGAGGGGAAGATATGAGGGGCATGGCAGGGATAATTAAAAAAAAAAAAAAAGAAGGCTGTCCCAAAGTCATCCAAAGGCATGGCATGCCCATCAAGTGCAGGGACATGCATTAAGCTTGCCCAAATTGATCCATGCTGAAGGTCAAAAGTTAGAAGAAGGACTTCCAAACCCTCTGGAATGGAGATATCATCAAAAGAATTCCAATTGGAGGAGAAAAAAAAGAAATTTTGGAAATTTACTGACTACCAGAAAATGGACCGGGATTATATCCAGTGAAGTGCAAAAGACCAAAACACACCAAAACTAAGCTCACAGATGCTGCAAAAGCAGGAGAAAACCTCAAAGAAAAAGACAAACCCTGAAAGGGAATATATGAGGAACATGGCATGGAAAATTAAAAAAAAAAAAAGAAAAGAAAAAAAATCTTACCCAAAATTAAAGCCATCCAAAGGCATGGCATGCCCATCAAGTGCAGGGACATGCATTAAGCTTGCTCAAATTGATCAATGCTGAAGGTCAAAAGTTAGAAGAAGACTTCCAAACCCTCTGGAATGGAGATATCATCAAAAGAATTGGAATTGGAGGAGAAAAAAAAGAAATTTTGGAAATTTACTGACTACAAGGAAATGGACCGGGATTATATCCAGTGAAGTGCAAAAGACCAAAACACACCAAAACTAAGCTCACAGATGCTGCAAAAGCAGGAGAAAACCTCAAAGGAAAAGACAAACCCTGAAAGGGAAGATATGAGGGACATGGCATGGAAAATTAAAAAAAAAAAAAAAAAAAAATCTTCCCCAAAATTAAAGCCATCCAAAGGCATGGCATGCCCATCAAGTGCAGGGACATGCTCTAAAGCTTGCCCCAATTTATCCGTGCTGAAGGTCAAAAGAGAGAAGAAGGACTTCCAAACACTCTGGAATGGAGATACCATCAAAGGAATTGCAATTGGAGGAGAAAAAAAAGAAATTTGGGAAATTTTGTGACTACAAGGAAATGGACCGGGATTATATGCAGTGCAGTGCAAAAGACCAAAAGAGGCCAAAACTAAGCTCACAGATGCTGCAAAAGCAGGAGAAAAAGTCAGGGAGGAAGACACAACGTGGAGGGGAAGATATGGGCGACGTGGCATGGATCCTTAAAAAACAGAAAAAAACAAGGAAAAAATCTTCCCCAAATGTAAAGCCATCCAAAGGCATGGCATGCCCATCAAGTGCAGGGATATGCACCAAAGATTCCCCTTTTAGTCCCCATTGAAATCGCAAGATTCCGTTTCCCTTCCCGAAAGGAAATTTCATTTCCTTTCGGGAAGGGAAACGGAATCTTGCGACCCTGAAAAGAAAGCCTTCCAAACACTCTGGAAAGGAGATAGGATCAAATGAAATGCAACTGAAAAAAACCGAAAAATACCAGAATATCAGGAGATTTAGTGTCTTCAAAAAATGGTCTGAGAGGAAAAGAGTTGCAGTGCAAAGGACCAAAACAGGCCAAAACTAAGCCCACAGATGCTGCAAAAGCAGGAGAAAAAGTCAAGGAGGATCACACAAGTGTGTCTTGTGTGATGGTTTACCTATGAGAAGCTAAGCTTCAGCAGGATGAAGTCTCACTGGAAATTAGCAGTTTCTCTAAAAATTGAAGCCTTTTCCATAGGACCAGTTTTGCCATTGAATAAGAAGCACTTGATTTGTCTCACATATGAGTACATAATATTTTCTGAATTTGTGGTGTATGCAGAGAGTTTTCTTTGCCACAGCTCAGAAGAAGAAATGCTGTGTTACAAGACCCATGCATCCTGCTGATGCTGTAAAGAACACAAAGATATTTTATGGGTCTCATAAACTTGTGATTGTTCCCACATACAATTTTGTTAAGGTATAATATGATTTAGATGAAAAAAATCTCACTTATTAACAGAGTGTGTAGCTGCACTGTTTTACATGGAGTTGAAATAAGTTGATCAGGTGTAGAACTGGATGATGCAGAGAGTGGCTTCGAACTTTCTGTAAAAATTATTTATCTTGCTAGAAAACCAAGGTACCATCAAAATACATTTACCCCAGAAGTCTGTTACTCACTTTTTCAAAGAATGCTCTCAAGTCACCTCATTTTACTTTCTTACAGTTTAAAAAAATCCACAAAGTCACAGATTTACTTCACAGAAAAACACTATCTGTTTTATGAAAAAAAAAAATCATTTCATGGGAATTTTTTTTTCTCAAATTTTTTTTCTAAGTATTTGAATATTTTTGTTCCCTAGACAAATTCAGTAGAAAAATTATTTTTGACTCACTGTTTTCAAACATGAAAAATTAATAATAAAGAATAATAATTAATTAATAATAAACATAACAGTTTCAATTCCCTTGAAAATTGAACAATTAGCAATTAAGCAACTGGCTACAAGATTGAAGAAGCTTCCACAATGTTTCCTTATAAAGAGAGTCTATATAATTGAAAACCAAAATCTTATAAGAGTAAACTGATGTATTGTATATTGTATTTTATGTAAATTCAAATATTTTATGTATGTAAATTCAAATATTTTATATTGTGGTTGTATATCATGTTACAAATGGAAATTTTTTCCAACTTTTTCCATTTTTTCTCCTTATGCCTAGTAAGAGAGAGAGAAAGATTGAGAGAGAAAGCGTAATTCAAAAATCTACACTTATCAGGGAAGGAATGGTTATGTAATATGGCTTCCATTTCCTGAATTTTCACTCAGCCACTGGATCACAGATTTTGCTTTCACAGGGAACCTATAATATGGCTGCATTTTTTGTGCAGGTATGGCTTAGGCTTTTTACCAGATTTTATCAAAAGTTACTTGCATAGCGTGTTTTATAAAGAACACCCAAATATTTACAAAATCCATATCTTACAATGAGCTGTCTTCAGTAATGCAATCTTAATTCCAAGCCAGAATTTCCATCATATATTCAGTACAACTAATAAGAATCCATAGCAGACTGACATTTTTCATTTTACCCATAAAATATACGTGCAACATTTTAACAGTACTGACAGACTTTTAACATCTCAGACAGAATTTGAGTTACTCCTATTGAGTACCTACAGGCTAAGAAAACCAATACCACAACAAAACATCAGAGTGAAATGAGAATAGCAAACCCACATTTTAAGCCATTATAAAATGCTTGGTGATGGAAACAATTTCAGTGGACTAAAAGGGGACTATGTCCAGGGTTTAATAATTTTCTAAATAGTATTCTAGGATGACAGTGGGAAATATTTTCTACCAGAACTTATTGTGTCACTTATTTATTCAAAGTCCTGACTACAGAAAAAAAGTCAGGGAGTCCCTCATTTTTCTTGCTAAAAAGCCCTGTTTTATACAAGACTAAGCATTTGCCAATATTTCATTAACATGATAGAAAACGTGGCATTTCTGAGTTAATTGTAGAACAGAATACTGGATTTCCAATGTATTGGAATACTTTATTTGAGGTACTGTCATCCTTAACATAGGAAGTTATGTTACTGGCTCATCAAACTTAGTAATTCTTTATGATTGCTACAAAGGTGTCTAAAATTCAAATTTCAAATAGCATTTTGTATAAAGTTGTCCAGTATGTACTACAGGTAGGAGTTGTAGACAGCAGCAAAAAAATTTTCCATTTAAAATACTGTTAAGGCATAGCTAAAATTTCTATTGATTGTCATTCATCCAGTAAAGAATTGACTAAAAGGAACTATTCTAAGCTTTGGAACAATGATCCATTGCAGGTGGGGGTTTGAATCATTGCAAAACCCTGGAAATCTTCTGGGAAAAAAAGGTCAAATTTGAAAGGTTCAATACATATTCAAGGAACAGGTAATTGACCTAAAATCTCAGTAACTCAAGATCAGAGAAAGTACCAGATGGAAATCAGTAAAATCTCACTGGCAAAAGTTCATCATTTAAGTCAGCTGGGGAAAGTGTTGCTGAAAACACAGTTTTAATAGGTTGCCTTAAGCATAGTAGATGTTCAGGGGAAAAAAAAGAAAGGTCAATTCAATGGTTCATAAAGCAATTATTTCCCCATAAAATATTTTTGAAAATAATATACATAGTACAACCAAAGGCAGGGACCACAAGGAAAATCTAAATACTTTGCAAAATGGTATATAAACTACCAGGTTGCCAAGGCAACTACAAGGTTGCCCTCAGAGGAATTAACAAATGATAAGCATTTGTTTCCCAGTGCCAAATGTCTTATCTTGGATTGTACTGTCTTCATGGCATAGCTTGACATGAAAAAAAATTCAAATATATCATAGTGCATTTCAAAATGAAATAAAATGGCCTTAAAACAAATGATTCAGCAAAAAGTAGTAAAAAAGAGCTGTTACTTGCTGAGGGTTCCAAGCCATCTCACATACTGCAGGTGGAACCAAGACACCTATGCCAATTCTCTAGACTCCTGCTGAGTGAGAGGCAACTAAGAATTAGGTATGCAGCACCTCCAGCCTTCCTTACATTTAGCACACTACACATATTTTTTTGAAAGCAACAATTAAAATCTATGATGCTTTCAAAAAAGATACCATTTTAAAGGTAAAGGCCTTAAATACAAGAATCTCTTCTGAAATGTAAATTCTGTTAAAGCTTTTGGAAACTGAAAAGAAATACTTTGTATTCTGTAAGACTCATTTGCATTGTTTCCTTTTTCTGTCATTCATAGTCGAGGAAATTCAGAAGCATGATATGTTTGAGAAAATCTTTAGAAGAAAGCTTAAGGAGTTCATAAAAACTGCACCAAAATTCTTAATAAACTCTCACTGAATTTACTGGCTTTGGAATAAGCCCAAGAAGAATTTTCTACAGTATATTGCTTTCCTATCAATTTAAGAAGGACACAACAACTATTTATAGTTAAATAGAAAGTATAAATGCCCAAGGATAAAGAAATATTTGTTTGGTAGAAATATAACTAGCATATTTACTCTGGCCATTAATTATGAATCATTCTGTACCCTACAAAACTGTTAATTTAGGTTGTCACCTTGAAAGGATACTGGAGGAGTTCAAACCACAGCAGAAACTGGACTATTCCTGTTGAACTAAGCAGCTGACATATTATTTTGCTGAGTCAATTTCCATAACACCAGGAAGAAGATGCATTTCCATACAAGAATAAAATAAATTCAAGATTAAATAAATAATAAGATGAATATTGAAAATATTGTGTCTAAATATACTCTGAAAATTCCAGTTGGCCTGGAAGTATATACACGAAGAAGTTTACATACAAACTAAATGAGTTCTCAAAGCCTGAAAATTAAGAGAAAAAGATAGAGTATGCACTGTAATTACATTCTTGGGCTAGCTAACAGCCTGCCTCTGTCCTAAAGTCAGTAGTTCTCTGGATCTTCAGAGGTCTTCTGGCCTGAGATAACTATGATGTTCATGCTTCTTAGTGAATTTTACAGTCTCAAAATTCCTGTGAGGCTCCTATGCATAAAGCAATGAGGTACAGGTTAAATGATTTATTGATGAACAAATTGTTCATCAATTGTTTATCAACCCAAAAATGGAAAAAAAATCTTCTTAGAAGTACCACTCCAGTGTTTTAAGCATCAGTCCTACAGTCCTCCAATTTTCTAAATATCCCCCATTCCTTCGAGTGTTTTGGGGCATGCAGTTTTACAGATGACTTTAACATGATGACATAGTTGTCAACATGAGGAAACTCCTTTGCTCAGCAATGTTTTCCAAGCTGATATTTTTGAAAGCCCTAGAAAGTACTGCTGGTTTCAGCAGTTATACCCACCTGAAGCCAAAGAGCAGTAAGATTCTGCATTCAATTATTAATAAAAAGGAAACTAAATACTGGAGGCCTTACCTTTAGGAAAATTATCTTTGCATTATCCAAATTAAAAAAAAAATCTTGAGCACAGAAACACAAGGGGTTTGAAAATCACAGCTTAACATATATTCTTAGTTTACCTCCTAGTTCTGGAACTGTTGGGAGAATGAAGTTGGATATAAAAATGTCACTGCTAGCAAAACAACCTGCATGATATCATGAGAGATTAATTACTTAGAATGGAAAAAAACATGTGAGATAGGTGAACTCTAAGAGGAAAATTGAAGAAATTGTTCTAGAAATTTGAGTAGGGAGAAGAATGTTACAAAAGGTAAATTCTGTGGGGTCCAAATGGGATACAAGGACCGAAGGGGGTGCACAAGAAAATCCACTGGGGTGCAGGAAGAACATATTCATTGTACCATTAATAGATAAGATAAAAAATATTTTTAAAATTGTTTGTTTCATTTTTATCTCATTCACTCTCTAATTTTGTTTTTTAATAGGTTTTATAGTGTACAGAATGTGTTATTACAGTAGTATTCATACATAAGTTATACATTAATAAATATACATAGATTGGATATGCTCACTTAAAATTTTTACTGACAGAGGTGTGCAATCAAAAAAGTTTGGAGACCACCAGCCTGGAACACTTAATGCTGGAAGCCCATTCCAACTAGGAAACAATAAACAATAGGATGTAGTCCAAAATCTGATCAAGGATGGCTGAACAAGAAAACTTAATAACATAAGGTTTAACAGACTGTGATCCAAAAAACACAACAAAAAACCAAAACACCACAACACAAAACAAAATGCAACAACCCCTTAAGACATACTCAGCACAAGGAATTCTACAATTGCTATGTCAGGCATAAAAGCAGCTTTTTAAATATAAAAGGGACTTTAACAAAGTAAAGTGTGTAATGGAGAAGGTAGAAAATATAATGAAGGAAAAATAAAATCTATTAAAAAATCTCAAATTAAAGAAACCATTAAAAATCTTACCAAAAAAAAAAGAAGATGCGAATTACAATGAACTAAACAAAAAGCCAGCAAAATAGGAAAAATAGAGGAAAGACTTAAAGAGACTAAAGATGGATGGCACATTAAGAGTGAAAGGGAAGGGAGGCTATTCTGACCAACATTCACATCTGTCTTGATTGGTGGGTTCCAAAACTCATTGCAGTCCAAAAGTTTTTGAGCAATTACCTACTAATTTTTAATTTGAGGGAGATGGGGAGGGAAGAGCAAATTAAAGAGGTGCTCATAGAGATCACTCAACATTCTAATTCCCAGTGTGTGTCTCACAAATCCTCCTGGGACTCTGGGCCACAGACACAGCCTTGACACGTTGGTGCCCTGTGGGTGTGTAACTGGGTGTGTGACACAAGTGACACAAAGAGCCAACCAGCCACTGCTCCAGTGCTCCCAAGCAGCACCTGCTAGGCTTGAGTAGCTAAAAGATGTTTTTGTACATTGGAGGTTCCATTTTACCAGCCAGTGCAATCACTGTTGGAAGTCACACAGCAACATTTGTGATTGAGAAGGAAATCTAATTACAAGATTGATTTTTAGAAAGTGGACTTCTATGCAGAACAAAACTTAACACATACAGATATTTCAAAATCAGCTTTCAACAAAAAATCTGATTTTTCAGAAGTTTTTCTCAATTCTGTTTCATCATTATGGAACTATAAAAGAGAGAGAGAAGAGAAAATATCTGAGTCATCCTGTCTGTGCTAAATAAGTCAAACAAAAAATATGCTTTCATTCCAGCACTTAAAAACCAACCTATAGGGAGTCCCTCACATGAACCACATACTAAGTTTAGGGTTTGAGTTTGGGTGTATTTATTTCTCTTATTTTTAATATCAAAAACACATACTGTGCCCAATCTCTAAATCTCATATTTCCACCTGATGTATTAACATGGGTGTTAGATGAATGTTTAATGTCTAAGTTTTATCTGTCTGCTCTGCCCTAGCAGAATTCACAGCTCCCATGTTAATACACCAGGGAAGTTAAATGTTTCAGAGAACAGAATCAGCAAAAAAAAAAAAAAACCCAGTGAATCACCTCAGTCAGCATTGTGTATTCTCTGATCCTATCCTTTAAAATATTAAATTTCTCCTGTGTATCATCACCCAATTCAGCATAGGATGCTTGAAGGTTGAGGCTAAATGAGGACAAGGGTATTTCTGAAATACCATTCATCTTCAAAGCTTAGATGCTCTTTTTTGCCAGTTTTCAGTATTCACAGCCTGAAATCACTTTCTAAAGGCTAAAAAATGCATCAGTTATGGCCAACTTTATTTTCCAAAGGCTTTTTAATTGCAGTAGCTTATTCATAAATAGCTTATTCTCAAATAGTGTATGTAATCCTTTTGTGTTCCTACTGAGGTAGAAATACATATCACTGCCTCTCAGAGCCAAGTTGAAGGCAGTTCTAGACAGAAGCTCTTACAAGAGTTATTATGGATAGCTGTACACAGGATTGAATCTCTCACTATACCCTGATGATAAGGTGCATCATCAAAAAGAGGTAATATTTGAGATATTAAGAGAGATATTTGAGGGTTGTTTCTCTATCTATTCTTCTCTTTCAGTAGCTAAAAAGTAACTGCATTACATAAACACTGCAAACAGCCTTGGAGATGGTTCTCTAAGCTGTAGGCTGGAGAAGATGGACTCTGGTTTCCTCAGACATTTTCCTGCACCCTTCTTCACCACAGAGTTTTCCAAGGGTCCTGCAGAACAAGAGGGTACATTAATCTCCACATATGAAAAGCTCTGGAATAGGTTTGAATAAAATTAAAGTCTGAAGCATCACACCCAAAGCACATCCCTGTAGTGATACCAAAACCCCTGCTGAAGAGAATATATGCAGTCATTTAACTTCTATTAATCAGTAAGAGAAACATTCCTGACTTTAGATTCTTGACTTTGCAAGCAAGGTATACTTTCACTGAATGGTCTTTGCACAAAGTTTTCAGGAAGATTTAAAAAAGGAAGCTGAAATTCAGAAGTGACATCATATAGCACCATAATGCTTTTCCCCCAGTGAGGTTTGTGTCTTTACTTTCACCAGTATTACTGTCACAGTAATATGTGTGTTTTCCACAACCATGTTGGAGATAAGTACCATTCCTGGGTGCATTGTTTTCCTCTAAATCTTTCAACAACATCTCATCAGCCCTATAACCTCATTCTTTCTTAGTTACATTCAAATCTCCACCTTGGCTGCCCTATCCTCCTGTTTTCAATTGTTTCTAATTAATTAGGTTTTGACACTGAGTTAAAAACCTGACAAATGCATATATATGCCCACCTTTTCCAAGTAAGCTACCTTCTAAAAGTACAAGGTATCATTACTCATTTTCACTACAATAGCTTCCACTGTATATTTTAGGAGACAAACCTCTGGATTGTTAAGGTTTCTGTGACATGCTGAAGAGAAAGCATGTCCTGAAATCCTGAAAAACAAGGATTAACAGAGTAAACTCTGAAATCCAACAGACTACAGCTGAGAGCTGGTCTGATGCAGAGCTGTCTGCACTGTCTGGCACAGGAGCTGCCCATTGCATGCAGTGTGAGCACGCTGCCTCCCCAGCAACACTTCGCCCTTCAGCGACACTTCGCTTCATTCATCACCTGCTGAAGCCAAGGGAGGAGAAAGGAATCCAGGGAGGGCACACAAGGCTACACCTATGGGCCAGCCAAGAAACACCAGCAAAATAAGGCATGAGGCAAAATAATCTCCATGATATGCAGATGGAGTGGTTTCTGCCATCTGAAACCACTGACGTGGAAAAGAAGGGTTGATTTTGACTACAAGTGCATATAGAGAGATATAGATAGACCACTTTTGTTTGAATTTTTTTTTTTTTTTTTGAGGGAGGGAGTGAAAGATATTTTCAGCCAAGAAAGATCTGTTTCCTCTATTTAACAAAAGTCTAATTTAAAAAATACCAAGTCACACATGCCTTTTGGGGTTTTTTCCTGAGGAAGAAATGAAAATACCAGATTCACTTTAATGAGTAGCATTCTAGAGCAGAATGACTTAGATGCAAACTTTTAACACAGCTCTACAGAGATAAGTTTCAATGTCCCTATCAGTGCATGATAAAATATGGCTATAGATGAAGAATAAAATTAATGTATGGAAGACTATACATTTGGAATATAATACATTATTAAAATCCCAAGAATAAGACTAGGGCTAGTCCATAAAGCTGCAGAACACTGCAGGCTGACAACATTTCTTATTTTCTGGCTTAACGAGGAATAGGTTGCACACAACCTGTAGCAGGTTAATTAAGTTTGCATATCTGCTGATTCTTTTCATTATTACCCACTCCCTGTGATGAGCTTTGAGACTATGTGCTTTATTTAACAGATCCATGAAGCCTATTATCCACTAAGAATATTAACAGCTATCTCCCCAATGACTGAGATGTGTTGTGAGCTGTCAGAGTATTTTATTTATGCCTTGCTCATCCTTTCAGCAGACTGGAAAATTGCAGATATATTTATGATAACACCACACAATTGAAAACACAACCTGCTGTTTTCTGATGGTCTTGTGAGAGGTCCAACAACTAAATAAACCTAAAAACAGTATGACATGGAAAAATAAAGCATCATATCTAAAATACTGAGACATTTCTCAATGTTTCATTTTTAATAATTCATAATTGAGATTTCATGGTAAAAATACAAGCTGCTCAGGAAATTCTTTTAAAATTAGAATCCAAGAACTCTGTACACTCTTGGTTATCAGATGACTGCTGTTAACTAGTCATATATACAAGGTGATAAAGGGGTTAAACATCAAGGAGAGAGAAAGAGAAGCAAAAGTTGGGGTAATAAAAAGCAGTATTACTCAGCCTAATGAGAGATAACTGGATATGGTACAGTATTATTGAGTTAAACAGATTGCTTTAATTCAGATGTTAATGAAATACATGAACAACACACAGGAGGCACCTCTTTAAAATCATGACAAAGTAAATAATGATATGAAAAATAAGAGTATCTTGGTGTATGGGCAACATACACAGTTCCATGTCTTCAGACAAGTTCTGCTTACAAAGCTTTTAAAGTATGATCAGAAAGAATGCTTCAAGAGAACAGTATAGCTTTACCTAGAGAGTGTTGCTCGTGGGCAAATTTCATAGCAATCACACTAATCATACTAACACAATCACACAATCTAACATGCTAATCTAACATACTAATGCAGTTTTCATCATTCCTGTTAATGCAAATGGACCAAAGAAGGGCTCAAAGATCAGAAGGTGTGGATTAATTACCTGAATTTTTACTGCCTTTTGACGTCATATGAGTAAAACCAGAAAAACATATGGGAAGCAGCCTTCCTTGCCTTGACAGCACAGATTTATGGCTTTCTAAATGATCATATTTTCTCCAGTGGGCATTCACCAAAGCAGGAAACCAATGTGAATACAATGTTTGTCACCCTCCTGTTTCCTCTTGTGTCACCTGAACACCACCAACCCCACTGTGGCCAAAACACAGCCGTGCCACAGCCACAGGCATGGTCTCAGCAAGTGGCTCATGCCTCAGGAGGGCTGCAAGGAATGGAGGGACTTCTGTAGACAGCAAATGTCTCTCAGGAACTGAGGTGCTCCTGAGCCTGACATTCCCCAACACTCACACCTGTAAACTGGCAACCATGGCAGGAAATACCTTTGTGCTGGCTCACGGAATCCCAACTGGTGACTGGGCTATCTGGAGCTGCTGGGCAAAGACAGAAGTGTGCAGAAGTCACCAGCATCAGCCAGAGACTGCACATCCCAAGAGGCATTGATGGCTGCCCTGGTAAGACCCTTGTATGTCACCTATTCTGAAGAGCTGAAGACGCAGCTTCCAGCCTCAGCTATGGTTTGGCAGATGCATTTCAGTGAATACAGTAAGTTTCTTCTGATCTCAGCTACAAAAACATGAGGCAAGGAAACTAAAAACAGACACTAATGCATGTACATGCTGTGTTTTGATTAGTGAAAACTTCTGGAGGAGAGACATGGCACACCTGAAGATATTAAAAATTAGTCCCTCCATTCTTTCCATGACAGGAATAGAAAAATAAAGAGGGCTAGAAAAATTTTGCAGTGATCTTACAGAAAACTTCACTGTGATCACTGTGAAACAGCATATTCTTCATGTCATTCACATGGCACAAATCGGGTGAGGTTTAGATTGGACATCAGAAAAATCCCCCAGAGGGTGGTTGGGCACTGGAACAGGCTCCCTAGGGAAGGGGTCACAGCACCAGCCTGGCAGAGCTCAAGAAATGTTTGGACAATGCACTCAGGCACAGGGTGTGACCTTTGGGGATGGTGCTGTGCAGGGCCAGGAGCTGGACTCAGTGATTCTTGTGGGGCCCTTTCAACCCAAATATTCTGTGATTCTGTGATTTTGGTGTAGGCATACCAAAGAAACAGGAAACAACCAGACAGGGAGAAAAACATGTCCCAAAAACCCTATGTGAAAGTTTCTGGTTTTATTCATTATACAAGCACTTCCTCAAATCCTCCAATTAACTTGTCTTTGCCATCATTTTGCTAGATGACAAGAACATTCTATGGCTTCCAGGAAATGTTCAGTCTGTATTTCTGTTAGCACATTTGGTAATTTTTTAAAAAGGGATTTAACAAATGCTTTTGTACAGACAGCTTTTTTATAATTCAACAATGTTTATGCTTCAGAAAATTCTGTTAAAATTCACTTAGACTATATTAAATCACATCAGAGTGAAACACTGTAAGATATTCTAAGCAACTTTCTTCTTGTGGAGATATCTCAAAGAAAGTCTCTGCCACAAAATGAGTTGAGCATTTAGTTTAACAAAACATCTTATAGTCAATGTAAATATATGTTGATTTGAACTATGTCAACTTTTTTTTTTCACAGTGTATATGAAGAAGTCAGGTTTTTTCCATAAATTTATTCCATCACTGAAGCTGCAAAACAAATATTTTTGTTGAAAATCTAAGTATACGGATGTCGTGATATTCACAGTTAAAATGCTGCTGGCAAGCCTGACAGCTTGTCAGCTGAAATTTTAAACACACAGTCAACTTAAGCAAAAGAACAAATTAAAATAAAGAAAATGCACAGGACACAGCAAAATAATGGCACTGTACCTTCAGTCTCATATTTGCTGAACAGGCCCTTAACACCAATTTGGAGATGGTCTGAATTTTTTCTTCCAATCGAAAACAAACAAAACCTTCACTTTGAATGTGTACACACAGAAAAAAAACATTGGAAATTGATGCCTAATTTCTGATTGCTTTTCCTAAACAATTAAATAGCTAATTAAATCTGTCTTCAAAGTTCTCAGTTATGAATATATTTATGATGTCCCAAGTCTGGCTTCTAGCTAGAACAAGAGAAGAAAGTACAGTCTTTTTTCTTCTATTGGGTGAGGGAGTTCCCTATTTTAAACAGATTTTACAAGGGCATCTGAAATGGTGATAGTCAAAAAAATTTAATGAAAACATTATGAACACATTCAAGTCTTTTCTCAGAATTACCCAAAAGATTGTTATAAATAATTGTTCCTTGTCTTCAAGATTGCTGATTTGAAAGGATTCTGATACCCATAACAGCATAGAGGTTGATCTGAAAGGAAAAACCCCTAGCCAAACCAAAACTTTTGTGAATAAAACAGCATGTAAACATCAAAATCAAAACCCATAACCTGAAAATCTGCACATATCTCTTACCTAATGCAACAGGGTTGTGTGGCTTAGGAGAGACTTTGATGTACATGGCTGACATTGAGTCAGGCAGTGGCAGTTTGATGCTTTAGTGTTACAGTTGCTCTTATAAACCTCATACAGATTTCTGCTTATGAACAAATTCTTTCTTTTTTCACATTAATCTCTCAGAGACTCACCTTGCAAGGTTAAGCTTATGTCTTTCTCTTCAACTGTGTGTTGAATGCGGCCATACCTAGAGTGCAAAAATCTGTAAAACTCATTCAGCAAAGTTTCCAAGCTGGGAAGTTCCTATCAACAGCAAAGTGAGGCAGAAGGCAGAGGGTAGGGGAAGATTCCCATTAAGGCTTTTCTGGTTGACTTGAGGAAGAGAGCTGGCTCTGCAGGCATCAGTGTGAAAACAGTAGCAAACACATTTGCCTTTTGCTTCTCAAAGGAGAAAAGTAGCCTAAGGTGCAGACAGGTGCCAACTGGGAAAATATTTTATCAAAGCAGATGTATTTATAGTTCATTTATAAGATGTTGCCAGAAGAAACACGGAGCTGTTGTTACATTCATAACTTAAAGCTAAACCACTGAGGTACACATTTAGCTCACTGGTACACATTACTGGGCATCTCCTCATGCTGTGCTTATGGCATATTATGCACCTCTGATCTAATGGTCTCACCAGCTTATGCCTATTGCCTTCCAGGTCCCAGTTACTTGCAGCCATGCAATTCCTTATGAAAAGGTTTGGGTAGCGATTTTTAGGACAAATTTATATATGGATAAATTTAGCATCTTTCTCTAAGGTCTAAGAGAATCAAGATAAATAGTTTTGATCCAAAGCCTCATTACCTTGGGTGAAACTTGTGTTCCTCTAGTACTCTCCTTTGCTGGCAGAATTCTGAAATGTAAGAGAGGGATTGCCTTCTCTTGCCTTCTTCACACTTCCTCCATGGTAGAGAAGCATTAGCAATAGCAATAACTTGCATTGGCCCTTTATTCCACTGTATTCATTTGGGAACACTGTAAGGCATAATTTCTAAATGTAATAAAATAAATGCAAATAGAATGACTTTAAACTTGCAGGACAAACCCTTTTATGTTGTTTAAATTGAAAGGCTTTTTGCATATTTACATATGAAGAAAGCACATTCACTCAGTTCCTTAAAATGAAACAGTATCAAAAAGCCGGTTTAAAATAATAATTTACAAAACAGGCTTTACCTTATATTTAGATAAACTCTCAGGCTTTATACTGGCAAAACTGAACACATTTGTGATAACAGTAAGAAATTCTCTTTAGAATCAGCTTGATATAAATTTACCACTCCACAAGGTATGCATGTGTACTTCCACTGATTTTTGTGTTTCAATAGATAAAAATTTAAAGTATTATACCCGCTGTGTTTGCTCAGTATTTGTTTCCAATTTACAGTGATTGTTTCAGCTCAGAGCTACAAGAAGGTACTGAGCACCGAGATGAGTCAGGAGCAGCAGCTGTCCTCAGTGTCTGCTCTCATTGCACAGCTCAGACTGACAGAGTGCCAGTGGGTGAGCACTGCAGGAGCAGGGAGCAATCTAGGACAACTGTCCCATCACTGAAGTATCTGTGCATGCAGGAACAAGATTAGCTCATAGTACATTAGAGATCAAATGAGATAAAGAACGGAGCCTGTGAAAATTTCTTAGCATTTCTTAGCTCTGAGTAAAACTAGCAGGTGCCTCAAACATGGACAGAGTGGACAAGGAAAGAAACAGTATGATACTACATCTTTTACCAGGACAGGAAGGCAGGGCATTTAGGACAATTCCAATAGTTTGAACTTTATTAAGGTTATGGTGAATCACCCACTTCTGCACAGAGATTGGCCATTTTTTAAAACTGGGACACAAGTGGTAGTGCAGGAATGGTTCAACATCCAAACATATCTGACCAGAGCTGGTCATAGTTTGATGTTTTCCTTTTGTGTGAAACTCCAAATTTTAAATTCCTTTCAGTGCTATTTGGATCAACAAACAAAACAAAACAAAACAACAGAAATTTTAAACAATCAATTATGTTGAGGTGCTTTTTGGTGTGGGTGGGGTTTTTTGTTTGATTGGTTGATTTTTTTGTTCGCTTTTGGTGTTTTTCAACATTGCACCTTTTACTTTCTATTTCATCCCTTGACTTCCTAAAAATCTATAATTCATGGAAGGGAAAAAAGTATATTACTAAAGGCAAGTGCTTGAACAGCTTCTATTTGTTGTTTGTTTTTAAATAAGTGCCCAACAAATTGCAACATTAAATCAACATTTTGGGAAAAGCATTGCTTTGGGAAAATTGTCATCATGTCTAGAACCCCATTATTTTCGAAAACAATATCCCACAGGAGTTTCCAAATAATGTAATTTATTTTCTGTTTGAAAACCCATAGCTCATCACTTAAAGTTTATGTAATACACATGTTGGAATAGTTCAGATACAAAGTTATAATACAGAATTGAACTGGAAGCCATGGGTTCTGGCCTTGCTCTCCACAAGATTTCTCACTACTACACATCAACAGAGATAAGAGAATCCAGATCAATACACAGTAGGCTATCAGTAAAAAAACAGTCTGCAAAATAAGAACTCAAAATTTTCTTGAAGGTGAATATGTAGCATTCTCCTCTAGAATCTGTATGAAACTAGAGAACTCCTAATAGAAGCTTAGTAAATATTTTAATCAAATAATAGTACTTTTCAGTATATCTTTCTCAAATGCAAAACCACTATCTCTTCTTATCTTAAATTTAGTGATTCTTAGGTTTAATTCAGAGCTATACAGATGCAATATTTGGATTTGCATGAGTTCTCTTCAAATTTAGATCATACATTACATTGCATAACTACAATACAGCAGTTTTTTTATTTAACCCTGATCACATTTCCAGGGGTTGTCAGTGACAGACAGCAAGAAAACCTTTCCAGTCCAGTTGGACTTTTTTCATCCCAGTTAGTGCTGTTCCAGTGCTCTTGAATGTGTCCTCAGCAGAGGAAGATTATCGGTGAGTCGATTTCTCCCCTCTCTGACTCAGCTTGCAAAACATGGTCTCATTTTAGAAAACAGGTATTGCCCAATAGGACATGACTGCTGCTGCCAAAATTCAACCTGAAAAAATAGGGCAAGCTTAAACTGCGGTGGCTTGTGGTCAGAAACAGAATCTTTGTGCCTCTGTACTGAGCTTCTCCCTGCTCACTTCTGCTGCCCCTGAACTACTTCCTTTCTTCCTTTACAGTAGTTAAGACACGTTCTGTCCCTAAGGACTGTCCCATCTAAAAATAAGTGCTCTTGACACACAAGAGATGTCAGACTAGCACAGCAGGATGCTGAAGCGTCTCTAGATGTGTAGCAGAGCTTCTCTTACAGTGGGTTGCAGCAATTTAGGAATTCACACTTGATAAATGCAATACGGGCGGCTTCTTTTTATCTCTTGCAAATGGTGCCAGGACTGATGTATTCCTGATCCTTATTTGGCAATCCAGCTTGCTTCTTCTATACTGTTCTTTGGAATCACAAAATTCTAAGCAAAGTTTGATTAAGCAAACAACATGCACTGTTATTGTATATAGCTTTTCCACTGACATCTATAGGTGAACTAAGTCATTGTCAGCTGCTGGCTCAACCTTTTGTTTGGGTCTACATTTTGTTAGAACATACTTGTACAGAAACATACTCTGCTCTGACAGTATTTCTAAAGCAGAAAGATAATGCCTGAACTCTGGGAAGTTTCTTACCTATAGCTGAAACAACTCCTCTTCAGCTTCTTTTCGAATCTCGTTTTCCAGATACAGTGATACAGCAACAGGCTACTCTGTATTACACATAATTAATGCTATTACTTCATTCAATTATCCTTGCCCTTGCTCCTTTTTCAAGGTGAGTGAAAATCATAATGGCAGCTAAATAAAACACATCATCTTTCTTAATAGCAACATATTATTACATTGTCCCTCATATTGTTTAGATTAAGCTAAAGCCCTGCCAGAGCAAGGCCTGAAGAGATGATCTGTCCTTCTTACCTACCGTAAGTGTGGGGGAAAAAAAATCACTTTCTCATTACGGTAGTAGTGTTTAGTCAGAAATACTGCTATTTAGAAGCTGAGAGGGAGTAACTACAATTATTGTTTCTCTCTCTTCTCTTCAATGTAGCCATTTTGTAGATGCTCATGTTTGCAAGGTTTGGAAGTTTGTGTACTGTACTTTTTCAGATACCTCCCAAAAACTTAGGAAAATACATAATTTACAGAGGATACTTAGCTGAAAGTCTTTCAAGAATGTTCTGCAATTTGCAATGGAAACAGCATTCTTTGAAAACATTATAGCACATGAACATTACACTGTTATTGGGCTTTTCCAACAGGTACCTAAGCAACCAATACTTTGAGGAAAAGGATTGCAAAAGAACTACACTTGAGAAACTGCATAGCAAAGGAAACTCTAAGGGCCATAAAAACAGCTTCCATAACTCCCACAAAAACATTCGTTTTCAATTGATTTTCTCTCCTGAGAGCATTACCATATTTGGCAAAGGAAACTGTGTTGTCATCTATATTAACAGCACTCACAGCTTCTTGACTGCTGTGGGTTGTGATTCATTTGTTGACCAGGACATTCCTTTTTGTTTGCTTGCTACAAGATTTCAAACCTTACCTGCTTCTCATTTCAATAGAATTTTATGTAACCATGCTTATGCGCATGTGATTGTCACCACCTCTAGGTCTTCTTTCAAAAGAATTCAGTGATTTCAGAAAGCTGGTCTCCCTTGTCCTGTCAGCAAAGCCATTCTGTTAAATAAAATCTTAATTTCTACTCCTTGTGAGAATACTTTCCTTCAGGATTCATAGCCTTTTACATGTCAGGAAATGGCAAGATCCATTCCAAGAGGGAAGGGAAACTGCCAGTGCTTGCCTCCCCTCCAAAGGAAGTTAGGTTCTACCTTATTGAACACACAGAGCAGTACTTGGTATACACTACTAAAGCAAATACAATGTAGGGTAGCAAAAAGTAATGGCCCTGTCTTTAGAAGTTTATCATATATTATTATATTTAATATTACAGATTATATATATTGTATGTCTTACATTTACTTGTCCCTTCTTTTCCCCTTGGCAAAACTGCTCCTGACCTGAATGTTCTAGTCCTGACCTGCCCACCACCTTTGCCAAGCCCTTTCAAAGTCCATACTAAAAACTAAAGCAAAAGCAAACCGTGCTCTGAGTTACCAAGGAATTTTCTTTGATAATAGCAAAACCTGCATTATTTCAGTCACAGACAGAAAACAGCCCGTATTTATATAGCATTATTTCACCTATATATGGATGACAGAGCCCAAAGTAAATTGCTCTTTACCTTCCTTTTTCTGGCTATTACAGAAATGAACAGGACCTTGCCTTACAGTATAATTTTTGCATTAGCACTACATCAGCACCCAAGGGTTCAGCTCTTTCCAAACCAGTCTCTAAGCAAGTCTGGAAAGTAGTAACTAAGTTGTTTTACAGGTTTGGTGTAAGAGGAAAATGAGGCAATTCATGTAAGGGCTGGATAAATAAATATGAAGAAAAATCCCTAATGGTGCTTTAGTTTCACTCAAATGTCCTTAATGGATTTCTTACTCTTTAGCTTTGGAACAATAAAATAAAGCAATTTTCTATCTTTTCCTCCAGTTCATACTCTTAGGGGATCTTGCCCTCAGAAAGATGTTAATTTTGTTCACTAGGTTTTCATGCACTGCTATAATCTTTGCAATAATATTTGAAAAGACTTTTTTTTAAACAATTAAAAATGATCTTGTTAATTTAAAGATTCCGTCTTTTTAAAGTAATTACATTTGTGTGTATTTTTTTAAACTTTCAATACATTTAGTTTAACAACTGGATATTGTTGTTCACTTGAATAGAGATGCTAAGTCCTAAGCAAATATTGCTATTGGAAAGCAAACCACATAGATTAAAATTACAGTTTTAGACTCTTTCACTTCTCCCACCTAATCCTTTTTGAAAGAAAATGTGAATCAATCATAAACTATTTTGGTGGAAAAGACAAAATTCATCCTTTACAAAAAATTAAAAACAGAACTAAAAACCTTTGGAAGTAAAAGGCCCCAAACCCAACCTCACACTCCAAATCAAAGCCTTAAGAACTTTCCAACCACTGCTAGAATGACAGCATGATTTTCCCAAATTCCCGAGGATGTCTTCTCCTAATATGTCTCTGAAAAAAAGTCAATTTTATTATGTGGAAGATGGCATTAAGGATAATGAAGGACCTGCTCTGCTCAAGTTACCTCAACAAAGCTTTCCACTTTTTTATAGGTGGTGCTTGGTGCATCAGAAAGCTGCACATTAAAGCTGTTCAAGCTTTTACAATTGTTTGCAGTTTCACTGCCTCTTCCTGCACTTTAGCCAGAAACAACCTCCATTGCCACCCCTCTTTTGCCTTCAGGGCACCACTGAGGTCTGTCTGGGACAGCTCCATCCTTGGCTGCTGCTCTGCAAGGACTGAGATGAAGTGGGCACACCTAGAGCCGGCACACAGAGCACAGCGCGGCACAGCCAGCTGTGGACACTGTCCCCTGCAAACTGCACAACTCAAAAAGGCCTCTGCAGCCCCCTTCAGCTTCAGGTGTTCATTAAGAGTCATTCTGCCCTAATTTTTTATAGAACCTCTGTCAGTTAAATTATTCATTTTAGAAAAAAAAACCCAAACAACTGGAGAGTCCTTTTCAAATTCCTAAAATACTAAACCAAGTAAATTATTGTCAAACTCAGTATTTATAGAAAATTTGCTGGAAAACAAAGATGACAACCCTCATCTGAGCTAGTTGCTTGTGGCCTGAAGGCTGATTATTATTAAATTCTGCAAGAACATGATTGTTACTGCATGAAACTTAATACCCATATGTTCAACACAATTAGTTCTTCCAAGGCAGGCAATTCAGTAATAAACAGTACCATCCTTTAAATCAAAACACAAAACAAGGATGGAACAAAAATTCTGCATTATTATTAGTTTCTTGTTTGAGAAAACTTCATTTCAGCAAAGGAAGAACATAAAAGAACACCGTGTACTGAAGGTAAGTACTTAGATTTGCTACTCCTGAGCTTCCCTCTGAGAGAAGGGAGAGAATGATTTCAGGAGGAGGGGCAGATGAGATCCCAGCACACACAGACTGGTATGCAATAGATGAACTTCAAGGAGCTTGGCATACATTTAACTTGATACTGTTTTTTCCTGTACTATACTTTAAAAATATTAAGGAAAAAAACCTAAACTTCAAAGCTGTTAAAAAAGCTTGGAACTTAATTATTTTCTAATCATTCTAGCAAGTCCATCTGGCAGCTTCACAACTGCAACACTTGAAATCCAAGAGTTTTTCCCTTTGCCAGCAAAAGGTGTTCTTATGGCTATTGCTGTGTTTGAAAATCTACTTGGAAATTCCAAAGTCTCATTAAATCATTGACTAATTTGACGTCATGGCAAGTATTCATAATGAATCAGGGACAAATAATTTCTCTGATCACTTTATGAAATGTGCACACTCAGAAGTTACCCTAAAAAAACCCCACTCAACCGTTATGTCATTAATATAAATATTGAGTGTTTTACATATCCTGCATTCAGGGAACTACTTTCTCTTTTCTTCCTTGTGTGGCTTTAGCCTGGGCAATTACTATGTCTTCTTCAAGCAAGAGAAATTTATTTCAAAACACTGATTTAGAACCCAGTGCTGTTGAAAAGCTGCATCCTTCCTTCTTCTGTACAGAATAAAAACATCAGAAGAATGATATGAATGATAAGAAATTGCTACACATATGTGGATCCTGAGAATCCAATAAGGTAAAAATTCAGTAAAGCTTTTGATCACTTACAAGTCCCATGACAATTCACATTTCTCAGACATACAATCAGATATCTTAATGAACTTGAGCCTATGCCTAAAATACCATCTCAGCGTATACAAGCACAGCTCTGCATAAGGAATTCTCCATGGAAAAATACTAAGGAAACCATAAAGCATGTCTGACCAATACTGAATATACTTAGTGAGGTTTACTGGGTCACTGAATTAAGAGTCAAATATTCAAAATTAGTATAAAAAGCATCTTTACTGAACAACTTATAAAAAGGAAAATGCATATAATTTGAGGCCATTAAACAAATCGCATTACCAATAGTGACAAGAACTCAGTAGAATGTTTGCCAAATATGTTGCTTGTCCACAAAGTATTCAGTGAAAAATATACCAACCAGGTATTACAGAGGCTACCATTTAATGAAAGTCAATGTAAAAATAGCAATTATTTTTCCAACTGCTCTCTTCCCTGCCAATTTCCCAAAATGCATTAAGGACAAGGATTCCACCAATCACTTTTCAGTCTCATTCTCAGGTTCACTGTCTCCACTATCACTGTCTCTTCCAGGGTGTTCTGGCATTTTTCGATGTTCATCAATTTCATCCACTTTCAATTCTCCTTCCTTCATCATTTCTTCCACTACTTCACTTTCTTCTGCTGCATCTTCCTGCAGGCCCTGAACTTCACCTTCTGCTTCAGTCTCTCCAGTTTGTGTTGGTTCTGGTTCTTCAATCATGGCAGGTGGGGGCAGTAAATGCTGGATGATTGAAAAAGGAAGGATTTTAAGTTTTTACACTTTAGCTTGAACTGCTTATCTCATATTTAGAATTTTGCATTAACAACAAACACCTAAAATTTAGAAGTTGTAATGATTTGTAAGCAATTCATGCCTATATATTAAAAAAATTAGAATAATGATCACAATATAGTCATCTTAGATATTTTTTTTTAAAGAGGGTGTAAAAAGTCTCAGGACTTCCAATTTAAGGACATTTCATTATCTCAAACACTCAGACAAGTAATAGGGTTATGGTAAATCCCTACTTGGAGCAATATGTGTATTTCTACCTAAATCTCATCTGTCACCATTGCAAACTCCAAGATATGTTTAACTTGGTTTTTGATGCCTTCAACAGGCCTGTCTTTAACAACTCATATCCATAATTTCCCCTTGCAGCATCTTATAAAATACTATGTGAATGTTATCTGTACTTACACAATTTGAGTTTCACTAACAGTTAAACAATGCTTAAATATTTTCACACAATACTTCTGAAAAAGTAATTTCATGTATTCACAGTGTTCTGCTTACCAAAGAAATAGTTTGTAAAACATTATAGGCTGGAATGGTAGCCAAGTAACACAAGTGGACAAAAATACCAGGAATACATTGAGCTGATGAGTATGGATGAATGCTATACAACTGGAGGCTGAACAGAAGCACTCATACTTCTTGCAGCCTGACATTATTCAATGACATGGTGGATACTTCTTTAGAATACTTTGGATCATTTTAATGAAATGCAATCTTGAAAAACTTGACCATTTGTTTTGCTCAAAAAGCAACTTTGTATCACCTGACAAATGAGGTGTTTAATTACAGTGAAGTTTTACCTTCAATTAGATGACACTAATATTACAAATTTGCATAGGCAAATCTACAAATCAATTATGATTACCAGCAGAGATATAAAAAGTATTTTCTATAGACCTTGAAGTTATCAGACTGGTCTCTATATCCACTTGTACACAGGAAAGTGTAATTCCAAACCAAAGATCTTACAAAAATACATTCTTGATGTATGAGACAAACTCAGACTTCTGTGACTTACTTAGATGCATGTTGTGCTTTTTGACGACTACTGTAAGGACTAGTGTAAAAGAAAAGGAAAATAATAATGTTGTACTGAATAGCATAAAAGAAATTTAGTGCCAGCTTTGCTTTTTTCAGTAGTTCACTTATCAGCTTCTCCTGCAAGGAGAATGTGATTCATTGTCACAGTAGGAAAACAGCAGTTTTGTAACTAATTTTAGCTAGCAATGGATAAGATTAGGATGCCAAAAAGAGTAACGGGTATTAGCAGGAGAAATGTGTCCACATTTGATTAAGGTGTCAAGCAAATGCTTTTTGGTAAAATTTAGGTGCTAGCATCTGCTTTTCAGGACATGTATACACTTCCCTGTTTTGACAGGGCTATTAATTTACACCTAAATGTGGCCAATCTACTGCACAATCTAGTAAGTCTTCATCACATAACATTTGGCATGGTTGAAAGATCACCAGCTATATTAGACAAACTGGCTTCAAAGCAAGTCTCGCTAGGTGCTTATAGGACTGGTTTCTAAAAAACAGTGTGAGCTTACTTCACTACTGCTAAAAAAAATTACAGTAAGAAGAAATTCTAATAGCATCCTCTTTGTATATCCTCTTTTTTTTATAGCACACAGGTAATTACAGCATTTCTTCAAAATAGTGAGAAAGTATCCTCTCTGTTCTGACAGCCTAGAAAAGGATTTGTCTGGGTAACAAAAAACTTCAAATTTGGCTGAAGCTTTAAAATCCAGAAGTCACTGCGTAAGAACTGCAGAGAAAAATAAATTTTTGGGAAGTCTGACATTCAGTTAGTTTTGGGTTCTGATCTCTACTGATTACACCGTTCCATATTAGATGAAATATGGAAGTGAAAGAAAAAAAGGAAGAGGATGTGACAGAGACATCCCTGCATTAAAGAATAGGATCTAGATCTCTTAGACTATCTGTTCAAGGACAATCATGTTCACATTCTCTTCTCACAGTCAGCTAACACAGAGTAAGCAATGTCCTTTTACATCAATTTTGTCCACTTTTGGAAATCTTTCAGAAGAGCAAAAACCAATAAGGGAACTTCAGAGAACCATGAAAGAATAAATTATAGGTAATACAACATATAGGTATTATATAATATATGAAGAATAATATATAGGTAATATAAAGATGACAGACCCTAGACACTGTGTGAAGCTGATGCAGCTAAGGGGGAGCATTTAAGACCATTCCCTTTTGGTTTAACTACCTCTAGGCTTTCAAGCTCCAAGTATGTGGAGTAAAGGCAGCTTTCTGCTCAGCACACTATCCAAGCTACCTTAATTCTCCACTCACTTACATGAGGCTACAAAGACTTTCTGGTGGGTTCTGAATTCAGCTTCAGGGATTAAACAATGACAAAACTAGGTACAGAAGTGTCTACAACTGCTTCCAACCCCATGCAATTCTCCTTAATGCTGAAGTATGGCTGAAAAAAATTGCTCCAGAACAAAAAACACTACAGCTGCAAACCAACCTGGATAATGGGGAGATTCAACAGGATCAAAATGGTTTCAAGACATGATCTGGTGTTTCCCTTACAAAACATTATTACATCATGCAGTGGTGTTATAATCCAACTATCTGAAATCCCACACTTACCTGAAAGGTAACACACAAGTTTCCCCCAAATTAGTACTGGACAAGCTAGTTCTATAGTATTAATGAACAGCATTTTTGGCCCAGACAGAGCCATCAATGCACTTGTCATCAATTACTGATAGGTTTGGGGCCTTAACCTGGGGCTTAAACTACTAGAAGATACATCATTTGCTACTGTAACATTTTACAAGACCTCAGTATTCTTTCAGTCATGAATACTTCTTGAATTTTAAATGTAACAGAAACAGACTCAAATCTCAACAGCTTCTCATGTCATTTACAAAAAAATTATTTATGCTAAATGCATTCCAAAACTTAGAAGTTCCTTACCTGTTGATGGTGGTGTGTACTTTGTATCATGTGCATATACATATTGTACACAAAGTTAGCCATTTGAGGCATGTTCTTAATAACATGTATTTGGTGAGCTGGTCTTTCTCCATTCTAAGGAAGGGGAAAAAAAGTTGACATTCGGCAAGCAAAGCAAAACAACCACCATTCAAAGGTTATTTAACTATATTAGAAGTCAAAAGCCCCAAGAAATTAAATAACGCTTTTCAAAGAAAAAAAGAATTGGTTAATTCTTTGGAAAGTTAGGAAACATAGGTCTTACATTTTGGGGAACTGGATCAATCATGATACTGTAGCCTGGAGAAGAAACTTCAAAAGGGGAGGCTGGGTTCTGATTCTTTCTCCATGAAGTACATTTTGGACATGAGTAATTTAACATATTAAAGGCACAAATTGTTTATGATCAGATTAGGATTTAGCCCCTTGCCTGTCGCAGCCCAGCTCCTTGCTCACACTCGCTGACCACGCTTGTTGCATTCTTGTTGCATAGTTGATCTGAAAGTTTAAACTGAAAGGGCTCCCTCCCAAACCTGTCAACAGCATTTAAGACCAGGGAAAGAGCTGTAACTGAGTTTTGGGTGCATGCAGGCATCCCTTCTCAAAGCTTCAGAAAGCAGAGCAGATATGCTCCTTTGTGTCTTCATTTAGCATGCTGCTTTGTGCCCTGTGCTTAGACCCTCCATACGGACCTTTCCCCTAAAGATCTAGAGCAGTATTTCAAATTAGGCTTTTGTACTTATAAACCTATCTCAGCAGCAAAACTCTCATTATATTGAAACCAATTTAAAGAGAAAAAAAATTAACTTGTAATCCTGAATTACTTGGTTACATGTAATTTTACCTCTTTAAATGAGAAGTGAGTAGCTTTATGTAGCTTTGTTTGAGAAATAGTGTAATTTAGTTTCATAATAAGACCAAAAACATATAAGAACTAAAAAACTATTTTGATCACAAAAAGAAGAATACTGAATCATTCACACAGGCAGAACTCAGGAAAAAGCAGGCCCAACAGCTAATGATAATTAAATTATACTGATAATTAACTTTTGTGGAAACATCTGGTGTGTATCATGACAAAAGATAACTCCAAGGAGTTATTCATAGAATATTAAGGTTGGAAAAGACCTCTAGTATCAACAAAATTCAATCATCAAGTGGCACTGTTGAGTTCACCACTATACCCTCAAGTGCCACATCCACACCTTTTTTAAAATACTTCCAAGGATGGTGATTCCATCATTTCCCTGGGCAGCCTGGTCCAATGCCAAGAAGCAAATGCACCAGTCTGGCAGAGAAAACAGTTTCACCTCTTGCAGCCTACTCAAAAAAAGTGAGCAAACACAAACACCCATTATAGATACCAAAATCCAGGGCAGCTGTTCCTACCTGTCTTGCCGTTGGAAAACATTCAGTGGGCACGATATGGAGGTGAAGTGGTCGAGCTGTGAGTTGGCTGAAAGCTGGAGTTAGCTCAAAACAGTTCTGAAATAGTGATACCCTTGCAAAGATATAAAGTCCAAGTCTGGCTCTTGACATGGCAACGACTAATCGTCGGACATCCCTTCGGAAAATAAAATCAAACGTTATTTTCCACCGATGATAGACTTGCAATAAAAATAACTAGACATACACATGAGTCTTAATTAAAAGAAATATAAAATCCTCTGCCCAAATACTATCTTGTCTTTAGGTTTTTTTCCTACACATTGTTCCAGTAACTAGCAAATCCTAGTACCATTATATAAAAACATAAATGTATTGGTTCACTGTACCAATACCACTATGAAAAACCACCCTCTACTGTTTTCCTACACCTCAGAAGTTGAGAGTAAACATTGAGAAAAAATCCCAATACCATTTCTGTATCTGAACAAGTAAAGATGAATTTGATAACTCATCTACCTAAGATTAAGTGTTTCTCCATCACATCCCAAACCAAAAGTGCAAACATTTAAAACTACACACAATAATGCAACTTATGCAATGATCAAACACTTCTAATGCAAAATAAATAAAAACCTTGATTACAGGAAAGGATCTATGAGAAAATTTGAGCCGGCATTTGCTCAACAAATACTACAGTCTTATCATTCAACTAGGGTGAAACCAAGGTCAGCCTATCTGCAGCAATATAAACTAATTATAGGGTAAGAGCCATTACCAAAGGATAAAGTGCTGGAGAAGAGGGTACCAGGCAGTTATAAAAGGAAGTCTGTCTGAACTTCATTATATACATAGCATTGAACTTCATTTCTATAGATTTTTTTTGTACAATGTACCATAAACATTTCTGTATCTGATACAGAGTACAAGTACTGCTATGGCACTACAGGAAGATATTCTTACATACCTAAGGTGGCCTACAGCTTTGGTACGCACTAGGGAAAGCAGGATATAATCGTTCTGCTGGCCTTGAAACCTGTCCACAGTTGTTACCTAGAGAATTAAAAAATAAGGAAAAAACTCTATAGGTTAATCTTTGCCATTTCAATTAAAACATGACACCAAAATTTTAACATTGACTTTGGACTGAGATTGCAGTAAACATGAAGAGAAAATTCTTAACTGATTTAGCTAGCTTCCAACAAAAAGCCGTATTTTTTTGGAATATGTTGGGAGGAGCTTTTGTCTGACTGTATCCTGTTTCTTTTACTTCTTTTTGTTTAAATTTGGACAGAGAAGCAAGGTGCTAATTCCAAAAGATTATGGAAAGCCATTAGCTTTGTAAAACAGTTTTAAGCTGCAGAATTAGCACCAGACATTTATAACTATATTCTTAATTTGTTTCTTCAGATTCATGATCATACATCCTATCAAATAATTTCCACTCTGGGTGGATCTTTCTAATGATGTGATTTTGAGGAATGATGTTATTATCAAGGACAAACAAATGATAAAAAAACGTTATTCTGTCCCACATAGCCTGTAGACTTTTCACCTTCACTGATTTCACTCTGTCAAATTATCAACGGGCAAAATCAACGTCACTAATCTATAAAACTACATGGAATGTAGGTTCATAAATATGTGGTTAAACAGAAAATATTTCCACAGATACCTGTATAAGTATAGCTTAAATTAGCCTGATTTGCAATATGACAATTTAAAACCACAGAAACCAGAACTAGTGCAATGACTGATACACTTTCAAAGTCACCTTGTTTGGCCTTCCAATCAGAGGATTGTTTCCACATCGCTGATTAATGACATCACGGATCAGGTGTTTCTGTCCATTATATGTTGTCAGGATACTTATTCTGTCTGCAGGATAACCAAGCAGGCACATATACATGAAAACTGCCACAACATACTCCGCCTCACCAAGATTCTAAAGTTTAAAATAAGAGAAAAAGACATGAAGAAAAACACAAAAAAAATGGTTACTCATCGCATAAGGTTACAAAGAATAACACCTGTAACACTGTCAGGTATTTAGACAAATATTTTAGTGCTGAGAGAAATGTCCCTAGATCTGATGATTCCTTGCTCACTTCACACAAGGCACTTTGAAAGAGTGAAAGAACCACAACTAGGTTTAATACCTTCACTTTCATTCCTTTTCAGACAGCTGCTAAAAATATCTGCATCGATATTATTGTTAGGCACTGAATTGAAACTTTGTAATATTTACTCAAAAAAGCTGCAATGACTCACTCCCCAGTAAACTGAAAGTAAGAACTAGTTGCACTAGTATAAATAAAGTCCTTTCAAGTATTAATTAGGAGACAGACATCTGGATTATCAAATCCAGTTATTTCCACTGCAGGCCATCCTATTCAATTACAAATTACCAGCTGTTATTTTGTATATTGTAACTGTCTCTCTCTGTCATTACTTTATGAGTCTGTCCCAAAGTACTACTTTTCTGGCTATGGGAAGCTTTGTTCTATTTCCAGACTGATGTTATTCATAGGCTATTTAAATCCATTTCCTGTCAACAAAAATTATCTTTCAGGTTAAAAAATTTTCTCAAATGCTGACATTTACTCCTGCCTCTATTTATACAAGGAATTTTATCCCCACTTGGCGTATGTTTGAATAGGCTGGACATACCAGCCTCATTTATTTTTTCTTACTAAGTGGGCTCTGCATTACTTGAATAATGCAGTTGCCAGGCATATCAAACATCTGTGGGTGTAAAGCTATTCTACAAATTTTAATCCCCTTTAACTCTGGAAAGAAAAGCCCAAATTCACAAAGAGAATTATACATGACAATAAACTGTTATCTCATGAAAACATCTTGAATGCCACCAACATACTCTGCTAAATATCATTCAATTATCAAGATCACAAAAAAAAAGGTAATGGTATGAAGTATTAGAAGAGTGTGCACATGAGAGTGCTGATATAATGAGAAGTGTGTTCTGTGTCCTCATGTCAGTGTTCTTAATCTTCTTTAGCCAAAGAGTGGTCTAAAGCAGTGCTAGCACTCCCAATTATGAGGCACTCATTTCAGCTGTTTGTGTTCCACTGGACAATATTTTACTATTTGCATGTTAGAGTTTCAAAAACAAAACCAAAATAGTATCTCCAAGCAATTCTGCCCTCAATCTAGCAATGGGATAAAGTGGATTATGATTAACCATTGCTTTCTTCTCTAGTAGCACACTAATTTGTACTGAAAAAGCATTGAGAAGAACCCAAGCAAAACCTACAAATATATTTCATACCTTTTTAAAAACAGAGATTCACATAAGTCTCAGTGATCTTCAGAGGAAAAAATGAACATGAATATTATCATCATAAAGTATATTGTTTGATTTCCATAAAATTCAGCAAAATATAGGGTGTTGATTCCATGTTTGAATTAAACTCCTTAACTTGCACATCACTCCAGCTCTAATTTTTCCAAAGCCCAGGTTTGCTATTTTAGGCACCATAGTTTGTTTCACCAGTTTTTAAAACAAGAAAAATAAAAGGACTGAAAATATAAGCATCTCATTACAAGTGTCAAGTGTTTTCCTAATTTAAGAGAAATAGATAGAGACTGTTGATGATGGCTTAATTTCAAAATTTAGTTGAAAGTTTGAAAACTTAGTTGAGAAACTCCAAGATTAAGGTTTTTTTGGCAATTTACTTCACCCTCAATGTCTCTATACCTCTTATGTATATTACTAGCAGTACTGTTTTTTTCTTTAATGAAGGGGCATTTTAGCATTCCTACCTATAGCACAAATAACACAGTGACTCTCCAAACTCAGGTATGAGCAACCAAGCAAGCTTCCATTCTTTGTGTTCAGGGGAAGTGCTACTGTTTTTCCACTATCATGGCAGTACAGCTGAATTACAATGGACTTTAATTTGCCTTAGGTCAAAATTACATTTTGTAATGAATTACACCAAGTCTCATCCTTCCCATAACAATGAGAAAACAAAGTAATTCACTGAGCAAAAGCCCCAGAACAATGTTTTCATTTTCAACATTCAAAACTCATTAAAAGGAGGAAAAAATCATACACGTGACTCAGATATCAGAGAACATGAAGTGAATGTCAGTTTACTGTTTTTGATAGTCTGTCTTCATTGCAGATCTAACAAACCCTCTTGAGGTTAATAAATAACACATGTAGTATTTCCATTACCTGATAGAAATAAGGATTGGGTTCAGACTCCCCTACACCGTTGAAGTCTTCTACATTTATAAGCTGGAAGTCATACAAGAAGCCAGCATTGGCTGTTCTGAACTCTGGCAGCAGCTGCACGTGAGGCAGGTTACCCAGGTTCTTGTAGCGCCAGTTGTAGAGGTTACACAAACTGTCCAAAACCACACAGACACAAAGCACACAGAGTGAGCTACAGCAGGCTCTTCTACTCATCCTAGAGAGTTCACATGCATATGAGATCAAGGCTTCTGTAGGTTTTCAGTGAAAAGAGTAATTCTGCTAGGCAACCTGTACATATATAAATGAACACACCCAAACAATCTATCCAGCAATATTCTTTTTAGGTCGTGATTCTGTTTTGTTCTCTCTCACTGAAAACTTCAGATGCCATGTCAATTGGCACACTTGGGTTTAAGTCTGTTCCTCCTGATCAAGCTACAAATTTTGAGAGAATTCTAGCGAAAACTTTCATGGATAACAAAACTTAAGGAATATTAGTCCTTCTTTACAAAACAGAAGGAATAAGGAAAATAGTATTTTCTGCGTTAACTGTGGTAAAGCTTTTTACAGTAAAAAGAAATTGATTTCCTTATTTATTTTGTGTATTTCCTAGTATTAACAAAAGACATGAATAGAAACAAACAAAATCTACCTAATTTTGAATGATTCCTGATATTTCTAGGGACAGTAATACTAACAAAATGCCTCATTCACAAATGCCTAACAATATCCAGACCAGATCAAGAAGCAGATAACTCATGGGGAAGCTACCTGTGATCACAAAAGACAAAGCATAGGAGGTAATTTCTTGATCAAGAAATTAGTTGTAATGTGAAAGACTTTTGCTCTCTTATCACTAAGAAGTTAACTAAGATTTTGTAAAATAAACTTTATTCACTAACACATTTGAATAAAATCTTCATTTTAAAAATCATACTGAACTGTCATTCATAAGACTAGAAAATAATATTCTAGATTCCAAACATTTCCTACATGAAAAAATTGAAGTTATCCTTTAAATTGTTGACTACACTTTATGCCTAAAATAAAGATTTAGAACTAAACCTAGAGTAGCAAGATTTTATATGAAGTAATTTTCTCTTATTTGGTTTTATTTTTCCTTCTTAACATGACACCACAAATATACAATTTACACAGTCAATAAATCTGGTGTTTAAATTACTACCATGAAATGACAAATACATAGATTAAAAAAAAGCTATTACACTACAGAGTTGCAGTATCTCCTTTACTATAAAAAAGGCTTTTTGTTCTCATGAAGACAACCTGAATGTGCCCAACCTCTGGATGCATCTCTCCTGAAATACTACAGAAAAGCAGCCTTTTACAGTCTTTAAGGGCATTATTATATATTCAATGTTAAATAAATCAGATTTTTATTTAACTTTGAATATACTAAACATTAGTTTAGAAAAGAAAGCTTCCGTAAAGTTTCATTTGTAAAAAAACCCTGAACACTTAAGATGATTAAGTACCTTGAAATATAATTTTCATTAAAGTACTCATGCAACAGCAGAGTACTACTATATAAAAATAACAATGAAGAAATTAATCTGATAGCATTTCAGAGAAGTAAAATCTGCCTTCCTAGTCTAAGCTGAAATTAATGGAACTAAATTCCAGTTCTGTAAACTCCTGTCCTAACAATAAAAGCCAGCTTCCCTAGCTGTGTGTGCTCTTCTCACTTTTAACTTGTTACTTTCTTACAAGCTAGACAAAGGATTTCCTGTCTTACCTTGCTCTAGCTCTTCCTTGTGCATCCAAATCAACAGTTGGCACTCCAACACGAACAAACCGTGTAAAAAGAGACTGTTCCATGTTGGAGTACTTCTGAAAAGCCATGTTCTTAATGACTGGGGGCAACTGATGATGGTCACCAATCATAATCCACCGCTTCAAACGACTGAATCCATCCTGGGGGTTCTAGAATTGAACAGTTACACCATTGCAACCATTACAATATAATCAAGGCACTCAAAACACATTGAGAGTCAGATTGTCTGCCTTGGGCTTAGCCCTTCAACATTTCTTTTTAAGTTACACTGAACTTCAGTTTTTTTAAAGACTGCTAGCTTCCATCCAATCAGAGAGTAGAATTGTAAATAAAGTCTCTTTTCTTATAAAACAATTAAAACAAATAAAGTACCTTTTTCTACTAAAATTAGTAGAGAAATATCAGAATAAAGATCCTAGTATATTGCTTTAAAGGCCAAAACCCCTGATTACTTCACAGTAACAGCAGTTAACCCAGAACTGTCCTCTGAACTTTATTTTTGGATTCTGAGGTAGTGAATATAAAGCATCTGAAACAGTTTTTAGTGTTCAGATGTCTGAGGCAACACCGAACCTGCCTTTCAAGTGTCTCTGTAGTTCATGCTTACTTCTGTAATTCTCAAATAGCCTCTTCCATGACCAGGATGTGCCCCTAACTAATTCCCATCTTGGCTCTTGGACTGAATGCTCTTCACAATTAGCATCCTGGAGACTTCCAGCTGTCAGATCCTCATTACACACTCCTGTGATAATTCCCTTTCTTATGGGAACACTATTTGAGACAGAGCATAAACTCCTTTTCCTTTTCTTCCACTTGAAGTGGAAGAGCTCTGAAGCAGTTTCTGATCAGACAGCAAGGAAAGAAAACTGAACTCTGGACTGTCCAACTCCTCAAGCCTGAAAATGCCTTAGAAAGAAAGTAAAAGGATGGAAATAATTTTTATTAGCAAGAATAAAAAACCCACAAAAACCCAAAGCTTACTGTCTTTTTTTTTACTCACTCCTGGAAGTTTCTTTTTTGCAGATGATGAAGCATTCTATATAGTTTTCTGTATGTATCAGCCATTTAAATCTTGGACAAAGAGGCCTCCCCCAGAATTCTGTTTTTAAAAATTTCTCACTGAATTGCAAGTAAAAAAAATCAAGTTCTGCTACTCTGGAAGGCTAGATCCTTAGGTTTTGTTAAAATTAAAACCCACTCAATTTTCAAAGACTATTTGGATGTCTCACATAAATAAACTCATAGAATATCCCTCAGAATATGCCTCTATGGTGAAATCGCCTACTCTAATTACTCTAATTATATAAACTCTTCAGTTTCTGCATTGCTCACATATACCTACTTTCCCTCAACTGCCAGATGCAGCTGGTTAATCAACGCTCATTTAAAAGTTTGAAAGAAAATGTAAGATGGTTACTTCATTGCATTAAATAATTTCATAATTAAAAATCAAATCAGTCAAATCAATGTGAAAGGTCTTACTAGCAAATATCAGTTCTGGGTTACTTCCTGCACATATTTTTCATTTTAATATTCAATAGTGTTCAAGAGCACAAAGTCTTATTTAAGATCTTTTATGTATCAAGTCTAACCTGCAACAGGAGAGGTATAAAGGTTTCTATCTCCAGAATCTGAGCAGACTCTTCCATTAAGATGTTGTCATACTGAGAAAAAAAAGTAAAGAGATGTCCATAAACACAGTAACACAAATAAAGGTATTTATTCAGCCTACCAAAAGAAAGCATCTATTACTCCTTCAGATTTTGCCAGGTGGGATGGTTACAGCAGGATTTCACCTTATAGGCAAAATATCACCAAATAGGTGAAGTCCTACTACACCAATGGGAGATCTCTCTGTACCAGTCAGGGTTTATACCTAGAAGGAATCCAAGACTGAATTACATTACATGCTTCCTATATGCCATAACCACAAGAGAAAAGTTTTCTTCAGCAGAGCAAAATAATTTGGTATCTCTGCACAGAAACTGAAGAGAAGCTATTTTGTGATCCAATACAGTACATGATCAGTGAAAAATTACACTGAAAGAATTACTGGTGGCTGGCTTTTGTTAGAAACAAAGACTGCACTAAATTAACAGTTATAGTTACCACTTCAGAATGAAAAAAAGCATTGCATCATAGTTATTTTTCCTCAAATTGTTAACTTTTTAGGTAAACAAAGCTGTAAAGGCCATGTTTACTGGCCATAGAGGCCAGTTCTACCTCTATTTTATTAACCCTATCACTGCGGTTTATCATGTAATATGGCAAAACTGACTCTTTTAAAAAAAGCACTATTTACAATTTTAGTATATACAGTAAGTTAAAAGTGATTTAATCTTTTATTTACAGAAGTTATATTTTTCTTCAGTAAAATTAAAAAATTGAAACATACAGGTAAAAAAATGCAACTCTAAATAATCTTGGTGGCCTAGATTTGGGGCAGATAAAAAGATTCGTACGGGGTGGGGAATAGGGGAGAACCAGCACCAAAATCAAGCAGTACAGTAACACTAATAAAATCATTACTTTGAAACCTAATTCAACCAGGTCCCGTCGTTTCAGAGCAGCATGAGTACAAGTCATTGCAATGATTTTTGCTTCTTTCACCAACAGGTATTTTGATCTATCCAGGCCACTGCGGAGAAGTTCAAATGCTCTGAATTCCTATGGAGGACAAAAGAAAAGTCTTGAAAGTCAGAATATGAAAAAAATATCACTTAGAGAGTAAATCCACTCAAACTCTGTGGCTACCTTCTTGATATAATTAAACAAGAAAGCTCTGAGGCTATGTACTGTTAACAATCCCATCTGAATAATTTGTTGTCGTTTCCAGGTTTAGTGTATTTTGAAAAACAATCTTGTAAAAACCTATGAAAGAATTCTTCCAACCTGTAGGTATGTATAAATTTACAGACAAATATTCAAATAATTATGAAGAACCCTCTCAGAATCCCACAAAATTTTCTTTTACTGTATCTTCTTGTTTCCTACTTTACTGCATTGTGATATACTGCATCATAACCTCAAATTCAGTAGTAGAAAGACCATTACAGTTAATAAAATCAAATGATCACAAATCACCTTTATCCTAATATTTAATAGCCTCTTAAGCAATTCTGGCAAAACCAGAAGATAATCTGTTACTTTTAGGTTATCTGATTAAAGGCAACTCACTGTAAATACAAAGACCCTGTGAGAATCACAGCAGTAGTGATAAGGTGTACCAATCCTTGTAACCTCATTTGTGAAAACGGACGCAGAATGGCTGCTTCCCATGATCCAACTAAAAGAGACCAGACCCTTGCTCCTACTGTGTAACATACCTATATTACTCAAAGGTGGAAATTCTCACCTTGCCAAGTAATGAAGCTGCCTAGACATGTATATTTCTTTTGGATGTAGAGAAAATGAGAATTTTCGAGTCGTGTAATTTTTCTACAAGATTAGCCAGATTCACTTGCCTTTAACAGTTACATGTCTTACCTCAAGCTGAGTGAATATTTTCTTAATATGTCTAAAACACCCTTCAGCAATTTCCATATCTTCTTCATATGATTTGCCTTTGAAAACTGGTTGAGGAGCATTTGCAAAATACTGGTGAAAAGGAAAGCAACTGGAGACTTCTGCAACATCTGGCGATTTTCCACCTTTAACCTTCACTTTACTGATATACTCCTCCCAGCGAGACATTACCTACAACAAAGCAAGGTAGGTTTATATCATAAGGTATTTGGCAATATACAGGCTTGCAGCATACCATTAAAAAAATCATCACAGAAGTAAGGTAAGTCTAGCATTTCACCTTGTGTCAGAAAGAAATTTTTGAAGTTGTGGTGGGTTGCGCTTGGCTCAACCGTGGTTGGCTACCAGACTCCCAACCCAGTTTCTCCCACTCCCTCTCTTCAACAGGACAGTGGGAGAAATTAGGATAGAAAAGTTTATGGGTTGAGATAAAGACAGGGAGATTGCTTAGCAAGTAGGAAAAACAGGGAAACAAAACAGGGAAAATTAATTTCATTTATTGAAAATTAAAAACAGAGTAAGATGGTGAGCAACAAAGACAAAACTAAAACCATCTTTCTTCTCCACTCCCTCTTTGTTCCCAGGGTTAATTTCATTGTCAACTTTTTTACCTCTTCCCTACCCTGACCAGTACAGAAATAATGGTGCTGTCATTCAAGTTCACAACACCACATCTCTGCCACCCCTTCCTACTCACACTTCTTCCCTGCTCCAGCATGGGATTTTGACAGGCTGCCCCTTCCTTCAGGATATACCCACCTGCTCAGCATGGGGAACTCCATGGGCTGCAGTGTCAGTATCTGCTCTGCCACAGCCTCTCCACTGGCTGCAGGTGGAAAACCTGCTTTACCATGGCTGTCTCCACAAGCTATGGGGAACCTGTGCTCTGATGCCTGGAGCACCTCCTGCCCCCTCATCTTCTTCTGTCCTGGGTATATGGGGTTGTTTCTCAAATTTTCCTCTCTGCCCTCAGCTGCTGCTGGTTTTTGGCCTCTTCTCAAAGAGGTTTTCAAAGAGGCACCACCAGTTTCACTATGGATTCAGCTTTAGTCAGCAGTGGGTCTGCTGGAGCTGCCTGGGTCCTGCACAGGGCAGCCCCTGGCCTCTACTCCGAGGTCATTCCTACAGCCACCTGCTACCAAAACCTTGCCACATAAACCCAGTACAGAAGTAAACTTCTTTATTATCTCTACTTACACTACTTTGATTTAAATACCAAGTGGGATTCATTTAGGAGGAAACTGAACCAGAAGATGACCTCTAGCAGTGTTCCTTGCACCCTTCAACATCTAATGTCCATTTAATGTTAAGGTTCACGCTAAAACTAGACCAGAGTAACTTCTGTAAAAACATACACAAGTAAGTGCATTCAGTCCAAAGTTCCACTCTGTAAACCTCCTTATGCAACACTAATTACAAATGTAGACCACATCACTGAAAAATACATGGAGGAGAAATGAGGGACATGCAACATACCATTTTATCACTGTACATTTAATTTCACACTGGCATTTAATACTATAAAAGCCTCCTATCAGGACCATCACGTAGCTGCTCTAATGCTTGTCCAAAATATAAAGCAGCCCACAGATTCTCCTATCTGAAGGAGAAGCTTCAGGTTAGAATCTTTGCCAGCATCCATGAAGGGCAGCAATGACTTGGTGAGTCAGCAGGCAGGATTTAAAACAATAGCAACACAAGCAAGTCATACTGCAATTTTAACTTTAGCTGTTACTGTATTGTGAATCACCAAGGAAAATGCTTTTTGCTTTTACTCTCAAGTCTGAAAAATTCATTGCAAGTTTTACAAAGTGTTTCGTAACATATTTAGGTCATACAGTCTCTGCAAAAGTATTTCAGTCCTTACTTGGTATAAGAAAAAGTGGCCAGCTGTTTCACAAGTGTAAGATACATCTCCTGGGACTCCAAGACTCTCTTGTAATCGCCCAACTTCTCGCAGAAGTTCAAGTCTTCGAGCCAGCACATAATTGACTCTTCCATACCTTCAAAACAGATGATATATAACATATGTAATATATAATAATAATTTTTATTAAACTCAAAATAGTATCTCAATATCACAATGAGAGATCACAAAAAACCCCAGCACCCTGCCAAAACACTGTCACAACTACAATCCTGTTCCAAAGCCTAAGAATTTGTTACATGCTGACTATTTTTATCAGTTGAACAAAACAAAACACTGTCACAACTACAATCCTGTTTCAAAGCCTAAGAATTTGTTACATGCTGACTATTTTTATCAGTTGAACCTTAACAATTCACAAAGCCAAGCTAATGAGAAATAAAGTTCTCAGAGTAGTGCAGCCCACTTTCAAATATATTCCTCAACCTTTACCCCTCCCTCTTGAACTACCAGAACCCATAGTGCTTGCACAAATATCCCACAGGTCTGGAGTTACCTTGAGAAAGTGTGAAAACAGACAACATAGTGTCGGAAAGAAAATTCCTTTTAACAATGAATGCTACAGTTCAAGGAATACACTAAACTATGGATAGTACTAAATAAATACCTGCTATGGCATCATTCAGTAAGTCTTTGGCTATCAAATTTCTGGAATAATTTGACTACGTCAAAGCATTCAATTTAAAGGAAAAAAATCACAAGGCATTTATTTTGCTAAATACTGAACTATGTATATGTGGGTAGCTTCTAGTGACTATATATAATTTTTACTACAGCTTTTGAAGTCCAAGTATTGCTATGATAATCCAGTACTGGACAGTTCAGATATTTCCAGTGCATGACCGTTATACCCCGCTTACATTCATGAATGTGTGTAATCCTACTGACGTCAATTGGACTAATGCATGACAAACATACAAATATTTAGAAGAACAGGTTCTTAAGTCTTTGTGCTGACACAGAGTTCATAGCTTTCCTTACATATGTATACTTCAAAATGTGTTATCAATGAAATAAGCAACTTTGATGTTAAGCAAAGTTCAGGAAGAATTCAAAGCAGAAAGTTTAATTTCCTGTTTATTAATGCAAAAATCACCATAACAGTAGAAGTGATACCATATTTGAACAAAAAAACCTGTAGCTCTAAGAATCCACCTTATTATTCTAATTTCTCTCACAGATTAATTGTACGAAAGGTATGAGGGTCAAAAAAATATATAATTATCTATTATTCAAGCAGTTGATTTTGTGAAAAAGCAACTGACTGTCTCTAGATGCTCAAGGAAGCACAGCTTCTGTACAGAGTAAGAACCAAAATTAATAAACCTGGTACTGAAAAATAGTGCAATCTGTGTTACTGGGATTGAATAACATGAGAAGGGTAAAACTTGTCCACCACAGCTCCTTCGCCTGGGAGGCAGAGTGGGTTCAACAGAGACATCTTGCTGCCATGTTTATACAAGGGAGTTTATCATTAGCATCTCCTTCCTCACCTGCTGAAATCTTTCTCTGTCTCTAATTCCTCTTCTCCGTGACCCAGACGCAGAAGGTGACGCTCATCAATGTCTAAAGCCATGATTTTTTCGAACAGCTGGTTCAAAGCCTAAAGATTGACAAGAACAGGAGAAAAAGTAGTTTTTAGAAGTTCAGAGGCTCTTGCAGGGGAAAATGGAGGAATTACTTGTAAGTAAAATAAGAGATTCTTCCTATTTTAGTATAAATGGAAGCTGAAACAAACAAAAATGATTTCTTTTAACAAAACAAAGTTAATACTGAAACTCCTAATCTTGACAACAAGGAAATTAGCTTACTAACACCCTTTTATTTGCATACTTTATACAACAATCATATTTGATTTAGAATTAAATTTTGAAATTGTAATCACATAGTTAACTTAGTTGATAAAGCTATCAATTTACAAAACTGTCTCACAAACACCAATTTTTGTATGATGACATTAAACGATTTAACTTTTACTGTATATGAGAGAAGTATGATCTGGTACTGGCTGTCAGGTACTGGGACTCTATCCCATTTTGGATAACTGAATTTTGCTCAACTAAACTTCTAGGTGTCTTCTACCTTAAACTCTTCAGTTCTCTAGTGGCTTACTATCAACTAAATCGTTTATTTCAAAGGAGCAAGCTTGTAAGCACTGGATCATCAAGTTTTGAAAATAAGAATAAACACAAACAAGCTCCACTTGCAGTTGCAAATGATGTAAACATCTCAAAGTGCAGCATCAAAGCATGGGTAATGTACCCTGCTGAGATACAGTTAATTTCCCAGGGTACAATTTCAAGTTAATGTCCTCATTAAAGTCTTGTCTAGTAAGAAGTCTTCTATCTGCCTCAAAGTATTTCCTTCTTTTTCTCCTCAACAGACATGTTCACAATGTTCTCAACCCTTTCTCCCAACTGTCACTCTCCTGCCACCCATTGCAGACTGGCCTGTATTATTCCACGCTGTAACTCCTCACCAAAATGATACTTTTTCAAAAATACTTTCTTGTTTTTGACCTCCAACCAATTAAACATATTGAAAACTTCAGATAAATAGTTTAGAACTACACACCTGAAATTCAAAAATTTAATTTCTCATTATCAAACTGGCAAAACTGCATGTAAGCTGACTCAAGTTTCCATTGTTAGGAGACAAATGCAATTCCCAAACTACTGATCTCAATACCTACTGCTCTTCTACATTGCAATTACAAGAAAATTCCACACATGACTGACACTTTACCTGATTAGAGTGGGTAACTATTAGAGTTCGTTGTTCTGGGAAATTATGATAAAGGTTGGATATTATCTGGACTGCTACATCAGTTTTTCCAGTACCAGGTGGACCCACTACCTAAAATCAAACACACACACACACAAAAATTAAAACAAACAAAAATCAATACACAATTTATCAGAGTAATTCAACATAAAGAAAAACAGAGTTGGCTGGGGAAGAAAAAACCCAGAACAATTTCACAAGACACTGACATTACACATTGCTTCCTGGCTCTGGTGAATTTTCAGACCAAATACAATATACTATAAAAGATTCCTTTAGACTATTTTGGCAGATTCCTGACTAAAAGGAATATGGTAATCCAGCACTAATAGGAAGTACTAATAAGAAAACAGATGTTCTCAGAGAAAAAAGGCAGTTTAGCCTCAGAACAGGCTTAACAGGGGGGAAACAGTGAAAAGAGAATCAAGACACACAATTGAAAAACAATAAGGTGAAACAGACATAAAGAACAGGAAAAATTTTAAAAAAGAGAGAGTTCATTCCTTCTATTTACTCAGAAATCTACAACTGATGATATAGACATATAATAACAATTAATGTTTTCATAAGCTCAATTCTACAAACACTCCATTTTAAAGGTATCCAAGTATTATAAAGAAAGCATCTCAAAATAATTTTTGCATGATTAAGAAGCACAGAATAGCAGTTTTCATAAGCATCTACACATAAAATTACAAATTCTTATGAAATCATTCCTGCTTTATTTAAAGACTCTCCAACCACTTCAAAAGTAAATTCACTTGCTGTGGAAAGCATTCAGCCACTGAAACACAGGATATAGAGATGTGTTGCTCTATGATTTTGTGAGGATTGGAGCATGTTGAGCCTCTGAAAGTTAATTTTTCATATCCTTAAACTATTAATAGAAATTACCTCAGCAAGGCTACAGAAAAGGGCATTACTAGGATTTCACTGAAAGTACCTAAGGCCAAAATTAATAAAATAAGAGTATAGAATCCTTAAAAACATCCTCACCATTGTTAGTCCAGGCTGCATTCCTGCACGGATGGCTTCAATCTGAGTATGGGTAAATTGAATAGTATTGCTGTAACAAAGCAGAATGATATCAGATAATTGATAGATTTTGCCAACAATTTTGATAAAAGCAATCATTTTAACAAGTTTTATTTCAATTAATTGTTTATATCTTTCCTGAACTAGACATTTGCAAAATTTTGCACAAATTAAATCAGCATTACAACTATCTTTTTTTAGATACAACACTCTTGAAATTTCTGAGCAAGACAGTAAATCATGTTGTCCATGTGACAACTCTTTCCATCTAAAAGCCTGTTTGTCTTTAGTCATTATTTGCAGAGAATGTTGTAAAATTATTTAGGTATTACTTTCCTAATATTCAAATTCCTGAGACAAAAATCACTAGAAGACAGTATTTCTCAGTGTTCTTCAAGGGACTCTTTTCACAGATGGGGACAATAGAATAACTGTTTCACAGATGGGGGACAATTTTGATTCAAATATAAAATACACCAGTCTCATTTCTGAAAATGAACTGCTATGCATGTGTTGTCATTTGAAAGTAAGTTCCCATCCATTTCTTACCGTTTTGGTTGATTATATGGATATGGTCCCCTGTTTGGGATAACATGAGGCTCTACAATCAGTGTTTTAGCTTCTTCAGGGTTTTCTTCACTTCCATCCTCTTTTCTTTTCGTTCCTTTACCTTCCTTCATTGGGAAAGTTATTCTGCAACACATAATTTAAGGTTAAAGTTCAACATGTTCACTATAACATGGAGTGTCTCAGAAGGTGATAAAGACTTTTTCTCACCATTAAGACAAACTTTCATACAACAGGGAAACAAGAGCTGCAAATGACAAAGTTTTAAGGAGAGTAAAGAAGAGAAATGCCAAATGAATTGATGAAGCTGATTAAACAAAGAGTGTGTCAAAAGCACTCTTTTCACAACTGGAAAAGCCAGGAGCAGTGCTGAGAGCCAGCTGGAAGAACACTGAAGACAAGAAGTTCATAAGTGAAAATGGAAGGGAGAGGAGAAAAGTTATCATAGAACATAAGCTGTGTCGGTGTTCCAAACTATTCCAACAGATGAAGGTTTTTATCCTCCAATTTCAATTTCTTATAGCCTTCTATATATATCAGCAAGCTTCTCTAATTCAGAAACAAATCACAGGTGAAGAAATCCCAATGCCCATCCAAAATGCAGATATCTATAACAGTAATAATCTCTTAGAGGACAAATGTAGCAGTAGGAAGAGCAACAGCTCTTCATAAAGAGCAGTATCTCTCTTAACATAGGAACTGAAACTGAACAACAGGTCATTGAGGAAAACTGAGTGTGAGATCTTTTCCTGATATCTGTAGATGATTTTTATATCATTATATAGTGTTAGTGCCTTCTTCACACAAATTCTCCATGTAGTATTTCCAAAAAAAGCTCAGGAGATTATCTCTCTGCTTTTCAAGATTCAGTTTAGCCATGATAAAAGCTGACTGGTGCAGGGGAAAGGTGTCTTTTCCCTCCACAGATTTATTCCTTCACAAGGAAAAGATGTAGTCTCTTCAGCTGAATGAACTGTTCTCCAATACTATGCACTGTGAAATTCAGTTGCCAAAATTCAAGGAAGTGCACCAGGAGGGATAGAATTGTCAAGTCTGAAAATGCTGGACAACAGCACCACTAAAACTAAACGAGTAAATCTTATTTAGCTGCCAATGGCATCCTATTTCAGAAATAATTTCTAAAAATAAGCATTATGGGGATTTCAGACTTAATCCTTTATGTTGATTGAACAGTGTTTCCAAAAGCTCAAATTTTAACTGGTGTTGAAATTGCTGGTCTTAGCTTGTTGTAATGAGACATGTAAGGAAACTATGGAATTAAAATTCTCTAGCCTGATCTTGAGGAGGCTAGATACGATAATACAGAAGAGAGTATTATGTGTCTTGATTCTATCTCATACTTTGTTTTTTGCATATAGGCTGATCAACAAGCAATGCTCTGATGCATTTTTATACAGAAGAGAACACAAGCTGGTCCTGGGTCTTGCTGTCATACAGTTAACTCTATCATGTAACTATCTAAATCTTACATATCTAAATATAATCTAAACATATTTCTATCTTTTTTTAAAAGAAAGAGCATCTCCTTTCAACCCCTGAACATAACTCCACCTGAAAACACGTTTCAGCAAGAATATCAAGAAGTACTTGAAATATTGAGATCACCTGAAGGGGGGTACATGCAGATCTGGATTGTCAACAGTGACTTTAACATTGTACCCAGGAAAGCTAGCTTTTAAATGATCAATGGACAGGAAAGTGTCATTAAAATCCAGAGTTGCAATCTGATTGGGCATTTTTGAATAGTGTGCACTACTTGGGTCTCCATATCCAAGAATGATGTCATGCAGCCAGTCAGGGACCACACAATCTGTGTTCATCAGGTTCCTGATAGTCTCCAGAAGAGCCTGTAAATAAGAAAAGCCAGAAAAAACAGGATTGAAGAGACTGACTTTTTACCAAGTAAAAATCATACTGAAGATCAATCAAATCTGTTTTAAGATTATAGAATATAACTCTTTAATTGACAGTGTTTGGTTAGATTGAGTCAATATATGGACAGTGTACATATGCAACAAAACACCAGTATCAAAGCACAGAATTTTTAAACTAAGAATAAAATAAGAGCTAGTAAAGATGACCATAATCATCAGTAAAGCTTTCATCCCAGAACATTCACTGCAAGAGAAAAACACATAGAAGATCCTCATGCAGTTTAAGGTTTCCTCTTACATGCCTATAAACTTCACCCTTGCAGTCAGCTTAAGCCTCCCTTCAAGCATTTGCTTTTCACCCACAAATTAATTTATCGAATCATCTGTGGTTATGCAAGTTTTCTCTCCTTTCCCCTCTTGTGAAAATACCAATGCTCCAGACCCTAGACTTGCACAGAAGGTGTGCTTTTTAACTAAGAGGTAGCTGAATTTTAGCCTTCCTGTTAAAGGGCTACTTTAGTGGCAAGTCTTGAAGAACTATCTCACTTGAAACTTGGCATTTGGTCACCATGTATCTGCACTGATTTCCAGATCCTCTGACTTTCTTTGCCACCAAACATGGACACAAATGAATGGCAAACATGGTGCCTCAGCCGTCCACACCAGAATAAAATACAGAACCTCCAAATGCCAAACTTGTAAAAGAACAGTCAGTCAAATCAAAGTATAGAATTTTATTCAGATAGTCTACGTTTATATATCCATCTCCAAAGGGTAGGTTTTTCTTTTCCTGCTTGTGTTGTATCATTCAAAGAGTCAAGTAATGTGATCACTATCCCTGCTTAGTCAACCTCTATTAAGGTCCTGGTTCTTTCCCACTACTCAGCGTTGGTGAGACCACGTCTGGAGGGCTCTGTCCAGTGCTGGGCTCCTCAGGACAAGAGATACAGACATACTGGAATGGGTCTAGCAAAGATCTACTAAGATGATTAAGGGATTGGAGAAACTGTTGTATGAGAAGCTGAGAGAGTTGGGATTGTTCAGCCTCAAGAATACAAAACTCAAGGAGCATTGGAGAATTTGAGTGATTTGTATAAAAAAAATGCAATGGGATGAAGTAAGGTCAATGGAATGAGAGTCCACTTAGTAGTGCCCTGTGAAAGGACAAGGGGCAATGGGCACGAACTGAGATATGGGAAATTCCACCTAAAAACACCAAAATATTTTTACTGTGGAGGTAATGCAAGATTGAAAAGGTTGTCTAGACTGGCTAGGTAGTTTCCATCACTAGACATATCCAATTCCAACTACATAGTGACAAGATCTTGAGCCAATTGCTCTAGCTGACTCTGCTTTAAACAGGTCTTGGACTAAATCATCTCCTAAGGTCCCTCTAACCTTAACCATTCTCTGAATATGGTTCTTCCAGTCACAATCATGCTGTGGATTCTGTGACAGACCTGCAAAGCTATGAAGTTGAAGGCATCTTAGCACTTCTGAAGCCTGAATTACTTCAAAGATATATGGATGGACAAGTCCCATATTAAATAAGATTTTTTATATTTTTGTTGCAAATATAGAACAAGTACTTCTGGCTCAAACGTATATTAAGCACAGCAAAATATGTTTGTGCTAAGAAAAGCACAAAGAAATCAGAAAATGTCACATTTTCAGGTAGTATTTCTAAACCCAGTGATTGGTTTCTAAGAGGAAGCAAGAAATATGTTCCTAACAGCAAATGTGGTGCTTCTACATCACAAAAACTTTGCTTCAGCTTTTTAAAAAGTAATTTATATGCATGTAAAAATAGTAACATTCATTCCTGTAAGAACTAACACTCTGACCAATTGTAGTGACACAGTGGTGTCACCTCCAGCAAACACACTGTATTTGCACTTTCTCTGCTGTCTCATCTGCTTAATTTACAAAGACTGCACAAGAGTTCTCTTGTCTTCTCTCCTACAAGCTCAGCTTTAAACTTCAAGCTGCCTTCCATCTGCTGCATACATTGTCTACACTAATCACAGCATCATCTTGTTTTCTTTTCTGAAGTTAGGAAGGTTTGCAAATGACATGGAATGCACGCACCTAAACTGGCAGCAATGTGATAAATGTGGAAATACCTTAGATTGCCTAGAAAAATGAAGGTATGAGACTTTCATAAATGCCAGCATAAAATGGCTTGCATTGGGATTTGCCTGTAAATTAGCTGAAAGAACACAGCACAAATGATGGCACCACAATGGTCTATGCAGGCTGCAAGCTGCTGCTTCACACCAGAGCTACCTTTCTAGATATAGAAAGAAAAAAAGGTCCAAGTCTTCCTGCCTACTTGTTAATCCATTTACACAGAACTTGCTACATAATCCCTCAAAATGAAAATCACTTCAATTATGCAGTGCATGATTTTAAGGCACCAAAAGAAATGTAGTTTTTCATTCATGCTGCATTTTCAAAATGGAAAACTCAAGGAACATTAATGATTCAGAGGTCTAAAAAGCAAAGAAACTGAGTAAGAAATATTTTTAGGTGTATAAAATTATGCACCCTCACACTGAAGGTGGCCTACAGCACCTTGTGCTACAGTACAAATTTGCCCAGCAGGTGAAGGGAAGTGGCTCCTTCCTTTCTGCTCAGCACTGTGGAGGCTGAATCATGTAATTGTTTTGGCTGAAAGGAACCTTAAAGGCTCATCTAGTCCACCTCCCCTGCAATGAGCAGGGCCATCTTCAAGCAGATCAAGTTTCTCAGAGCCCTGTCCAACCTAACCTTGAAAATTCCAGGGATGGGGCATCTACCACCTCTGGGCAACCTGTTTCAGCCTTTCATGACCCTCATCACGAAATAGTTTTCTTTTATCTGGTCTGCATCTACCATCTTTTAGTTTATAAACAATCCCCTTGTACTACCACTATTAGAAAGTTAGTCCTCATCTTTCTTATAAGCTCCCTTACTGAAAGGGTGCAGTCAGATCTCCCTGAAACCTTCACTTCTCCAGACTAAACAACTCCAGCTCTCTCAGGCTTTCCCCGCAGGAGAGGTGCTCCATCCCTCTGACCAAAGAGCTAAGAGGCAAGTATCTTACCTTGAAATTGTTTTCTTTTGGTTTTCTTCTCATTATTATATTAAATGTCTCATAGACATCTTCTGCTCCATTTTGGATTGTGTTGGTCATGTCCTGCTGATACTGGTTGGGGTCCAGAAATACTCTGTATGTTCTGCAATCACCTTTAAGTCTTGGTTTCGGTTCAGGTCCTGCCCATAATGAAACAGCAAAATTAGAATTTGACTCAGTGGTAAAAGCAAACTATCATTCAAATAAGTGATCCATAATTGTTCCTCAAATGAAATTCAGACAAATTTGTATGATGAAACTAATTTCTGCGTAGCAATGGACACATTTTCACTGCATTATTCCAACAGTTTTTGAATAGAATCTCTTTTACTCCTTAACTCAATACTGGATTTATTTAATTAATGTAGCTACATCAGATTTTACCAGAGGAAACTAGCTGACCTTTCTCAGGCTGCTTATGGAATTGGTTTGTTTTTTTCCATGTATGTAACTAATTCAATGAGCCTTCTTTAAAAGAGAGAAAAATTATCAATTAGCCTGTTAAATATAAAAAAAAAAACAGAGACAGAAAGATAAATCTCTTGAACAAGTTTTGGGATATCATACCTTCTTCAATGACACGCCCCTTCTCATCCAACATGCCCTGAATTTCACAGCCTCTGACATACACCAGGCCAGTCTGCTCCACGAAAGGCTGTCTCCTGTCAAACTTGGTGCCGTAGGGCTGCATGGGACGCACCGTGATCAGGAAGCAGACGTCGTGCTTGCGCAGACCTGAGCCCCAAAAGGAACGGGCAGAGATTTGATTGAATGGCATTGTCCTCATCAACTCCTTAACATATGTATATAAAAGAATGCACTCATATTTCTTTTATAAAATCCCACCTGTATATATTTTGTTTTGCTTCAAAATACGCCTTGAACTCAGAGAATACAAAACCATAGGACACTATGATATAATAGATATGAAAACTAGAAGTTGAATGCTTTTTTCATAAGAACAAACATTATTTCAAGATTATTCTTCTCCCAATAATCTTCCTTCGTTATTTTTACCTAATTATTTTCAATTATCTCTAAGAAGTGTGGCATTAATCTCTTATTCTCATTGCTTCCCTCTGGACAAACCTCCAATTCCTTTTTTTCTATTTTTTACAACAAGTTAAGTGCAGTGCCTAGAACTGGGCACAAAATCCTAAACCAAGTTACTTTAGTTATCCATTTAATAAAGTAAAAGGTCGCTTAACCAAGTTACTTGCTTACTGTTACATTCCAGTTTATGAATTCCAATATAACTTGAGATTTTGTCTTTTTCCCTCAGTACTAACACAATGTTGGGAATCACATTCACTTGTGAGCAATGATGACCTCCGATCCTTCTGTTCTGCAGAGGTACTGCCTGTTAAGTTATTCCCCCAACATGTATTTGTACAGTGACTTGTTCTTGCTTAATAATCATCCCTGTTGAACTACATCCTACTTGTAAAATGCTGCTTCTCCAATTCACTAACATAATTCTGAACACTAAATTTTCTCTCCAGTACACCTCCAGAGTCTCAGAGATCTAAGACACCTTCAAAGTTCAGAAAACATGCTGTATTTTTCATGAGACAAATAATTCCTCATTAAGCACCAAATACTGTTCAACAGAAGGCAGTTTCATCAAGATCCTGTTAAGTCAGGCAATGATTTATGAATTCTTCATCTCCGTTTTGATTTAGTTAAAATATTATTTTTTACAAATCATAAAGGCTGTTTTAGTATTTAAAAAGCTAAGTGCATCACTATATAGATACCTTCATCATAGTGAATTCTCTGCCATCCTCCTAGATTTTTTACTTTAAGAGAAATCTACAGCCCCAAAGCGGCATCTGCTCATTTATCACACAGTCCAGCTTTAGCATTTGTGCTATGTGACCTGCAATCACACTATGCAGCTCCAGCACATTTATCAGGTTTCTCTAACAAAAGAGAAAGGAGTGACATTTACTGATAATCCAAGTACAACTACATGCTTCTATGTCACTTGCCAACACAGTCAACTAAAGTTCAAATCCCCAAGCCAAAGAAGTGTCGCCTGTGGATACTTACAAGAAACAGTATTTGATACAGTCAGCACTTCATAATATTCAAACATACTGTAAACTGCTGAAATGCACTGGTTTGAAGTAAATAAAAATCTGTCCTCTCCACTTCTGTATGAGATAGATATCACCTTCCCCATACTTTTCAATATGACATTTTTAGCTTAAAATGCTAAGTTAACTTTCCACAGTGCTGTAAAGGACAGCATTTTACAGTTGGTCACTGACTGACATCAGTCTGAAGTAATAAACATTCTGTTCCCAATGAAACGTCTAAGTAATTATTTCAAACTTCACTTTATGAAAATATAAACTCCTTAAACTTGGAGTTTGAGTAACTGTCTTCTAAACAGTGTATTAGGATTGACAAATCTGTACCATGGATTAAAACCTCCTTTTCTCACAAATAAGACTACATCAAAATGTATTTTGATGAGCACCTATTCTGAGCACTTTATTTCAAAGCATGTTAAGTACCTTCCCATTCATCTTTGATGTTATCTCGGACATTCAAATTAATTGTAACGTCTGCTCGCACTCGCATGGGCCAGTTTTCACCAATGTTGGGCTTGGCCACCTCCACCACTGTGAAAGAGACAATAGGCTGTGCCATCCTAGCCCATCCACCAAAGACCACACCTCCATATTCTGATAACCTAAGAAATAAACACCAAAAGTTTTTTAGTCATTAGCTGATAATAGATTCAATTCTTTTTTAAACTACGAAAAAATTAACCCCACAGTAACTTATAAGAAAAAAATAGAATTCTTAACTTTATGTGCTACTGAATTAGATTCATGATGCAATCCCGCATTTTAGAATCGAAGCATAACATGACTTATATTTCAAAAAAACAAAGGCAAGTTATGCTAGCATTATTCAAAAAACTCACAGAGACAGAAGATAAAGGAAAGGTAACAAAAAACAAGTACTGAGTATAAAAGATATCACACCAAATAAACCCTTTAAACCAAAAGAGGATTAAAATGTGGCAGATGGCCACAAATTCAAGAATACTCAGTAACATCCCCTCAGACAGAGGAGTTTATGACGTTTGCATATTTTGTCAAGTCAGCCATGGAAAATTAACCCATCCATCTTAACACAACTAAGGCTTTTTGTTAGCATCCAGCATGCTGCCTTTAACACACCTGCAGGGATACATAACCACAAACCCCTAAAATATCAACCCTTGGCATGTCAACACCTTATGGAAGGATTAAGCACAAACCACAGTATCTATGTAATAATTTTAACACATTTGTTACTATGTACTTAGTATACACACAGTATCAGTTTTTGATTCCTAAACACACTTTGATTAGAAGGGAACTGACTGGTTTACACCAGTTAATAAATATTACCATGGTTTCATCCTACTGACACTGTCTTCAATGTCCTGTCTGATCTCATAGGTGGACTCCAAGCGGAAAAGATTGAAGTTCCTCAGCAGGTAGTCATGGAGAGTCAGGAACTGCAGATTCAACTTGGGGAGTGCAAGACAGCCTAAGGATTTAAGGGAGGAAGGAAAGAGGTATTTGAGGGACAAACAAAAAAAAAATTAATTAATACACTGTTTCTATGAATTCATACATACATGCACACTTTACTGCACAACTGCCATCCCTGTTATCCTTGGAGATTCTAAAACTTACCCATTTTATTAATACACACCTCTAAAAAGCATGTATTTTTAAGGTTCTCTCTAAAAGAACGTGCATAAGATTGAAGGTATTTTCATCCCTCTAGCACTAATACAGTGAACTACTTAAATATTGAATCCATCAATGTATTCAGACATCAAAATGAAGTTTAGGAAAATCAAATGCACAACAAAGTAATGGTCTTTGGAAATGCAACAATTAAGTTAGCATTAAAAAATTATGAAAAAGGCTAATAAAATAATAAAAACCATCCAACGATTTCCCTATTCCCATGCCTTATGTTTATTAGATGCCATAAAAACCATTAATGTAGAAAAAAAGCTTTAAGTCAAAAAATCAAATTTTAACACGCATCTCTAAAGTCTGTATTACTGCTTTGTTTTTTAAATGAGAAAGAAAAACATAGGAAGATTAGATCCTACTACACAAGGAGTATTAGAACTCCTAGACAGGTTCTAAAGCTTTTTCCATTGTTTTAGGATAGTCTTGGATGAAAATTTTCCATAATTTTAATTCCTGTAAGTTACTCATCTAATATTATTGGACTACTATTCCAGTTTGATACCTATGTTTAAGACCTGTGAAATCATCTTGCTTTTGAAACTTCCAATATCATTGTTGAAACCTTTCTCTGGTATAGGTAGTACATATTGACTTTCACATGCACTGAGAAACAACAGCAATGAAGAAAGGCAGCAGAACACAGTAATTTATATTGTGGAAAGCCTGATGGTGATAAAATACTTTAACACATTTCCCAACACCAAGTAAGAAACCCTGTCCTGTTAAGCTAGTTATATGCACAAAGGGCAAGGTGTGAAGCAACACCTCTTTAAGGCTGCACAGTGTTCATCAAAGAGACATTCTTCTTCCCTCATTTTCTAAAAGGAAATAGAAACAATACTCCTAACATTCTTGGGTTAAATTACTCTTACATAAATTTTAGACCAAATTTATTTAATTACTTTTAAGAACACAAAAAAACCCTTGTAAGACCACAAAACCAACACTGTTTTGTTTGAAACCAGGACAGGAGAATACATGGAGATGAAAAAGAGAAAGTGTAAACTAAACTAAGAGAAGGAAAATAGAAAAAAAATTACTTGTAATAGTCTGACAGCAAAAGAAATACTTCACAACAGCACCATCAATACCATAATTCCAAAAGTGTTCACCACAGGAGGAAATGCTTCCACTAGCAACCAGTGTTACTTGACAAAATTACATCTCATCATTAACAAAACTTCTTTAATGCACTATTAAAAAGTCACAATGATGACCTGCCTTCTCCTCCTGCCCCCCCTTCCCTCCCCCACTGTAACCCATATTGCCATTAATATATTTGGCTGATCAAAGATAACCACACAGCACACAGAAGTCAACAACCCAGAACAGGATGAATGACAGTAGAGCTGTCCTGACCTGCATTTAAGAACCTGAATGGTTCAGAGCATTAGAACAACCTATGATACCCCTGATCTTACTCTAAGATACTGGAAGATGCCAAAATGCTGTGTGTAAGTTTCTTGGACAGAATAAACAGAATACATCAGAATTTTTTTTTTAATTGCAGCATTTACTGAACTACTAATCATACCTTCTCCAGAGTAATATTCAGTTGGCACAATATTTTCATCCCAAATAATCTTCTCTGTGGGATAGAGAGGCATCTGGTTGAGCTGTTGAATTTGAGATATTCGTCGCTCATGACGGGAAACCTAAAGAAAGGAAGCATTTCAAATCTCTGAGTCAAAGAGGAAGAATAAAGATATTCTTGAAACAAATAATAATTCATAAGGTGGTCATTTGAGTTTTCTCCATCAATATTTTTCTAATTAAATATTTTAATATAACTAAATGCAAACAGTGACATCAGAAGATGAACAAAGACATAGTCCAACTACTGGTCATAGTACAAGAATCAAACAATCCTTTGGGTATTCAGCAGACCAAAAATGGCACAACAGAATTGAAAATACTCAGTCAAGGCTTAGCAGAGAATCAACTTAAAATAAAACTTATTTTACTTTCCATTAAAAATATGGTCAGTACTAACATACTACTCATTCAGTAACTCATTCAGTAACTCATTCAATACTACTCATTCAATAACTCATTCAGTTAGACTTTGTTTCCTCTTTGGGACACAAAAAAAAAATCTATCCAATACTAAAATATGTTATCTGAACAAATATCTTTCCATGGCAGCCATAGGCATATCACTACCTTCAATACCTTAGAAAACCACATAAACTATTTTTAAAAAAATCAACCACAAAACAAACTCATGAATGAGATTTCAAATAAACAGCTACCGTATTCTGATATCAAATTAGAAGCCTACAATAGTATTGCTATACCTTGAATATCCAAAAAACCATGACGTGCATCAAACAATATTTCAAATTGGTTTGGGGCCCAAATAGATACTGAATATCTAGATCTACTTTATCAGATATTTTTATTTTTAAATGGGACAAAAACTTTTTCAGAAGAACTCAAAACTGTTTCCAGGGCTCTGCTTATTGACCTAAAAAAACATATAGTTTCTCATGGAAACTATATTTATGAATAGGCATTTTCGAATACTTAATTTATATGGTTTTAAACCCCATCTTAACATTCCAATTACTGCAACAACACTGCTGTGGCTCACAGGTGGCTCAGAAAACATTCTAAACGACTACTTTACTGCAGTGTAGCTGCTGGACGCAGCTATGCCTTGAGTTTTCAACAGAAGAAGTGCAAGGAGCATTATTCATGTTTTCACCAGCAATTCCAGCAGGAACTCCTTCTCGTGGCTCGTGTCCTCCCCCTCGGCCAGCGGCGGCAGCAGGCACAGGTACGACGCCACCTGGTGGAGAACGTTGGAGCTGCACGGCGAAAGGAAAACAAGAAGCCTCTGTCACACTGAAACCAGAGACCGCACCTACTGCAGCTGCCTTTTCCTTAAAGAAAACTCCAGCCGTCTGATTAGACCAGAGCTAAGCAATTACGGGTCAGGCTTTTAAGTGAAGTTTGTGTATAAGGTGTAAGCTGAAACCCTCACCTACAATAAACATGGCAAGGCGTCGATATTTTTGTATTATTTCAAGAGCTGACACAGAAGCAAGCAACAAAGCATACACTGCCTTTGTCAAAATACATACTGCTATCCTTTTACTCACAGCATTTACAATACAGTACAGTTAATACAGTGGCATGCTTTCATGATTTCTGTTGTAGTTCTTCTACAGAACAGAGCAAAAAAAAATAAACTAAACACGTTAGACGTTAACTATTGGCTATGCACATCAGAAGTCAGAAGAAAAAAAGGCTGGAAATTTGTTAAATTTAATCATACTGAGAACAAAGAACTTCAATTTCAATTTGCTAACTTACCTAAGAGGTCCAAATAACTTCACCAGTGCATCACGAGTATCTACTGCAGCTACATTTGAGAGTGCAAAGTCGTATAATTCTGGGAAATGTGCAAACGCTGCTCTCTGCAAAAGATTCATGCATGAAAAGTGGATGTAAGCATATTAATGAAATGATTTAATAACAGTTTAAATACTTAGAAAAAAGCACAGTTTCTTCTGGTTCATAACATGAACCACTCTATGGACCCCACCAGGATAGAAATACAAGCCAGATTGAATCTCCGTTTTTCTTAACACCATCTATTTGTTACTCCTCTACTTCTGACACAGTATCTTCCTTATTTCACCCTTCTACCACCATTTGTTGTCATTAAAATAAAACATATGGAAGCAGATACACAGCTTTGCAAGCAACTAAGAAAAGCCAGGAAGAGGTTTAACTTAACCATGCTTCCTTGAATTGTTCTGTTAAAACTGATGCAAACAATTCTAAAAAATGTGAGTGAATTTGTACAAGGGACCACTGTAGGCATATGTGCACACTGATCTTGAGGAAATGCTGCCACCTACTGCATCACCACAGGGTCCTACAGCATTCTGCTTTCCCTTAACAGACTTAACAGGAACAGCTCATTTTGGTAACACAAGGTCAAAAATGCTGATGTTTTGCTAGAGCATATTAATTAGTCATAGTCTCATCCACCATGCTGAAGCATTACACATCTTCAATTGCTACAGACAGCCAAGCTAAAGTTATTCCTGTAACTCAAGAGGGAAAATAAAGGGTTTGATTTGGGAAATAACCTCCTGCCTATTCCAAATGCAAATTAGACTACAACACCAAAACCAAATCCTCTGTCTCTCATAAGCACTTTATCCTCTAGTTACCTGCAGAGAAGTAATTCTGTCATAGTGAATTGTAGTCATCTCATTCTCTGTCAAAGCATTTCCAGTCTGATCATTGATTTCAAAGCCAGTGTAGAATTTGAGCATATCTAAAAGCTGAGACATCATCAATATAAATTAGCGGATTAACAATAAGAGACACCCCATGAACACTACAAACAAAACCACAGTTTAAGAGGACAAATGCACAAACAAGACCTCCTCAAAGTTCTAGAAGAACTGGGAGTAGTATCTGAATTTTATACTTGGCTGATGCACAAAATAGTTTTTGTTAGGTATCTCATCTGCAAGCCATCAAAATTTCAGTATAGTCCACAAGCAATACGGTTTCTTGATATACTAGGGCTTGAAATTGAAACTCATCACAGTAAGGTGATCTAGCCAGAGGCTGTCACTGAACCCAACTTACAGCTTCCTGCTACCAAAAGGGAGAGGCCTTGTGCCTTTCTGCCCTCTCTGATGGCAGCTCTGAAGTTCATCTGACCTTTCAATAGGATTATTCAACTTGGAGGAAGAAAATTATTCAGATGTGCTGCTGCCTCTGTGACCCTCAGAGAAAATGAACAAGTGGCAGAGATGGGGGACAGCAAGCAGCAGGAAAGGCAGCTGAGATGCAGGAAAGGGGACAGATCTTCAGATCCTGCCATATAAAAAACAATGTACTAGCTTACATGTAGCTAACATGTAGCTTAATGTACTACTTACTATGAGTGAGTAAACTGAAGGACAGAAGTGAAAAACAGCTGCACTGCAAAACAGTGTGAAGTCAAAATGAACGAGAGAAGAATGCAGTGGAGACAACTTCTGCTATGTGTGTGGTAAAGCATGCCAGAAGCTGCACTGCTTTCTAGCTTGTACTTTTAAGAACTCAAAATCAGAAGCAGAAATATTACTTTGCTCTTGTGAGAACCCACCTGCAGTACTGTGTCCAGCTCTGGGGTCTCCAACACTAAAACACCTTGATGGAAAATGTCCAGAGGAGTTTACTATAGGGCTGAAGCACCTCTTTTGTAACAACAGGCAGAGAGTCGAGACTGTTCAGCCTGGAGAAGGCTACAGGGAGACCCTATAGCTTCCTTTACAGTATCTAAAGGGAGCTACAAGAAGGATGGAGAAGGACTTTTCACAGAACATGTAATCATAGGACAAGAGGGAATGGCCTTATACTGAAGGAGGGCGGGTTTAGATTGGACAGTAGGATAAAACTTTTCACTGTGAGGATGGTGAAGCACTGGAAGTGGTTACCCACAGATGCCCCATCCCTGGAGGTGTTCATGACCAGGTTTGATGGGACTCTGAGTAACCTGATCTAGTGGAAGGTGTCCCTGTCCATGGCAGGGGCATTGGAAGTGGATGATCTTGAAGGTCTGGTCCAACCCAAGCCATCCTGTGATTCCATGAAATGCTATGTGAGTAGTTACACACATAGGTACAGGTAAGAAAAAATACTGTGTGAAAGATTTAAATAAAGATGTAGTTTGCATCAAACAAAAGCCTATTTTTAATAAAAAGAAACCAACTGCAGCATTCAGAAACAAAGGGAATGAAAAAGTTCTTTTCAAGAATTTTGTATCTCACCTGGCAGAAGAGATGACCCTCTTTTTCTCTTTTAGCAAGACTAGACAGGTAACAGTGAACAACAAGATGGGAGTCATCCAACACTGTATTAAACCAGCGCCGTGTGGGAAGCAAAGCCTACGGTAAATAATATCATGTTAATACAACCGACTCCTGAAAAAGTAGGAAGTCCTGGCTTCTCAGGATTTTCCATTGCAAGAAGGCATATTAAGATAGATTGCTGCAGTTATTTGCATATCTAATATTCTCACAAAAGTATTAAAGCAGCAGTTATGTATGCCAAGACACTGGGTTGATGCAGAAAGCTGCTATGAACAGTCCTTTATGTAACGGGGAGCATGGCATGAACTTGCCATGAGTGAGCATTCATCCTGCCAGTCAAAAAGTAAATTAAATAAAGCAATTATTCTACTACTAAATGTCTACAGAATGAATGTGTGCTACAAATGATAAGTCAAACTGCTTCAGCATTGTTTTAAATGTCTGTTTTCTACACTAATTTAATGAATTTTAAGCTTGAGGTCATTAAAATTGCCAACTGCTTCTTCTAAATATGATAGGGTATCTTCTCTTCTTTGCAAAATACTCAAGTATTTTTCAAATCTTTAATAACAACACAAATAGAGATCTTTTCTTCTCAATGTAAATAGATTAAGCTGCTATATGTAGCAAATGTTGAACAGCATACGGTAGAAGACCACAACAATTTAAGTGAAAAATTAGCTGTTCTCTACAGACTGAATTTAGAAAGCCAAAAAGCCATCAGCATGAATCACCATCAGTTTAGAACTGAGATGAAGAAAAGAATCTGTACTAGAAAATGTTGGTTGCCCTATACAATACTTATGAAAGCAAACTCATAAAACCATAAGAACTCTCCACTGAATTATTACTTTGAAATTATCAAATCACCAGTTTTGATATGCAGCATATACACTGTAATATGAAACAATAATATTCTGAAAAAAGCCAAGTAAAAAGAGCCCATTAACTCAGTACATGCTACAAAGGCAATAAGACTTGAATTTACAGCTAATTTCTTGTTTGCTTGTTACAGTCACTTGAACAGGCTTTATAAACCTGTCTGAATTCTAATCTTTCTATAATACCTAGAGGGAACCAATCTTAAAAATGCTTCTAAGCATTTTAAGTCAGACAGACTTTAGTTCACCTTCCAACATGTTTTCTCTTACCAGAGTATATTACATAAAGCAAGCTCTAATTTAAATTATTCAATCTATTGCAACTACAAGCACAGACTACTTCAGTGATTTAACAGAGTGAGCCTGCAGAAATTCACCACAAAAGCATTTTAAAGTTCCCTGTGATACCGTTTCAGAAAACGCTTGTTTTATTTCACAATGCCTTCTAAATCTGAAGTTACTCTAAAATAATACTCATACTAATGAGAATCATACTAATACTCATGCAAAAAATTGCAAATGAATGCCTTTTAATACTGGTACTGTGGTGCTTAAAACTGTCTCACTTCCTCGGTATCTGCTGAAAAACTTCACAAAACCTTGCTCCACGCCTTATGACTCTAATAAACTGCAGATCCCCAGACCTGGTACTTCTAAATAATGAAGTCTAGGCAAACAGGAATAGTTTGCATTTCAGACTACTGCTGCTTTCTGGGATTTAACCCAACAACACAAAAGAGACTTTAAGTGACCTGTTATGCACTGGGAAGAATAATTCTGAATTATTCCTACCAGATTAAAGCATTACACATTTTCAGAAATGGCCAGTATTATTACCTCTATTCCAATTAAATCCTCTTCATTAAGCACTTTAGGATCCTAGTTTTGTCTGCTGGCTTATCAACATTGCTGGTCAGTTCCCAGTATGGATGCAATGCTACAACCTCTTATTTACAGATGGAAAATCACACAACCATATGCACAGCTATGACATAAACACCTCCTATTTGGAATAAGGTTGTAATAATTACATTATGCACTTTAACCCTAGAAAAGTACACCTGGAAACTGGCTGAATCCATTTAAAAACTTACCTCAAGGTCTAGCATGAGTTCAATAAACCTCTCACAATAATGAACTTTGTCCATAGAAATAGGACCTGGACAAGAAAATTTTAAAAAGTTTAAATTGATCCACATCACAATATACTTACACTTGAACAATTCCTTAAAAACTAAATAAATGCTACAAATATAAAAGTATTAATTTTAATCTTGTTAAAAGCTAATTAAATATTATTCTATTTTTAAAGCAATCCTTTCTTATATTAAAAATTCTTCTGGTTAACAATTAAAGAGTAACAGAACCAGAATTTCAGGAGTGTTTTTATCTGCTTTGAAAAACCTTGAATATAACAAGCAAAACTGCTCACTTCCACAAGGTATCACTTCCCCATTATGTTTGTTAAGAGCTTTTAATGCCAGGTACTCAAAAATACATTTTTAAAAGCTGCAAACAAGATGTGTGCAAAAGGCCTTGACCATATTCAAAGGTACTCATAGGTGACCACTAAGAAGCCTTTAGAATCATGTCAAAACACACCACATCTCCCTTAATGACTTTCCAACTCTTACAGCCTCCAAAGAAATGTTGAAGTAAATCTAAAACAGGTTTAGCATAATTAGGAAAACAGAAGGGATAAGTATCCTTTCTGAGGAACCCACATTACAAAATTTACAGCTCAGGTAAGCACTGAAGTTTGCTACGAGTTTAACAGAAAAAGGAAAACTCTGGGAACTGATTTCACCCAAATTGTGCTGTGCTTAGAGCATAATAACCCTTTTCTGTTAAAAGGCTAACACCTTCCTCCACAAACACTTTTCCTTTCTAAATCAGGCAGGGAGATAATTTTGCTTGTCACAATGACTCAAGAGCAGTCAAATCTTACAGAATTTCACTTCACTTAGGCTTTTGTTCTTACTGTAAATCAACAGTATGAACAGACAGAGCCTTATGATATCCATTTATACCATCTATTTAATAAGGTACTTAAGTAAGTATGAAATGCTTTAAGGCTCTAAGCACACAGTAAAGAATATCAGTTCCCAGAAATATTGTTTTTACTAAGTACATACTGAATAGAAGAAAGTTTAAAGTAGCTTTTTACTGTTTAATTTTTAAAGTATATACAGATTTGAATATTCATTTTGATATGAAATACATGCAGACAGGCATAGTGTTCACTACAAGCCTCATCTGAATAAAGTTCCCAACCTCAGGCTGATATCCTAAGGGCTAGTTGCTTCAGCAACACAAAAAAGATTTTCAAACAGATTACCAGATAACAAAGTAACATAAGAAACACAGTTACCTGAGACAGGTATTGACTTTAGAACAGAAATGAATTTCTGAATGAGCTGTGAAAGAAATCTTCTCTCTCGATATGCTCTAAAATTGGACATATGACAAAAGAATTAATATTCCTTAAATGCAGACTAGAAGTATATTGTAGCTTTCACAAATACAAAGTTGGCTGCTTCCAAATTATTATACTGATAGTAGGTTGCTTTGAAACACACCTAAACTGTTTAGATGATAACTTTTGTCTCTGCACTCAGGAAGACAGATTAGCAGCCTACATTTTTGGGCACAGAAACTGGTTAACAACCTGTGCTTCTTACTGTGTCAAGGAGAAGTCAGTCCCCTCCTACACCTTAGCACACTGCAGCACAAAGGCATTGGAACATTTAATTTTTGGTGAGACAGACACACATTATTGAAATACTTGCATAAGCTATATACCTAAGAATGAAACACTTGCTAAAGGTCGTGAAAAAAAGTGAGTAGCTATACTAATATTCTTTTGTGCTTTCATCCTTTAGTTTTAAGATTTGACATCACAAATTCACTGACCAAATAAAATACGAAGTTCTATAACAGTATTTTGCATAAAGACTACTGAAAAACAGAACAGCTTCCAAGAGACCACGTATGATGAATCCTCATTGGCCACAGGTTTTCAAAAACCACCTTTTTCATTGAAACTATTTTAGCTGAAACACAATGAATGCATTAAGGAAAAAAGGCTTCTGTACATACTGCATTCTTGACTCTTCATCCATTTTTGCATCATTTTTCTTAATTAGATTCCAGAATTTTCTTAGTTTTGGTGTCTTTTTCAACTCTTGTTCCAATCGATTCTGTAATGTTAAAGTGATATTCAGTCACCAAGGAACCTTGTTTTCATGAGGTAAAAATACAGTCCAGTTTTTTTATTAAAAAAAAGGAAAAAATATGTAACAAACTGAAATAAAGAACTGTCTCTGGCTACTCTCACTAAGTATCACTGTGAAACAAAAATGAAATAATGCTAGAGAGTCCAGCCATGACTAGATGTCAGCTCCATTGCCTCCCTGTGACCTCATTGCCTTGTCTAAAAATTATAGCTTGAAGAAGCTATAAACAACAAAGCTCAGTTTTCTGAAAAATTACATAAAAAACATTATTACATGGAAATTTGTAACAAAAAAAAAAAAAAAAAAGATTTAGCAAAGCAGACAAAAATGTAATTCCATAGCAACGCTGTAAATATTAGAGTTTCTCAACAGTATTCCATGAGAATTTACTGTACAGGATTTGGACACTGCCTAGAAAACTGCTCTGCCAGTTAACAGTGTTATGCTTACAGGTTGTAGAGCCATCCACATGGGTAAGGAAATCAGCTGCTGCACCTGTCCTCTGATCAAATCCACTTCCTGTTAGAAAGTCACAGACGATAAAAAATTTTAGAACATTCTTATGTTTTCTGATATGCCTGTCTTACAAAATACATTTATGTACAGATCTGACAAAACTATTTATATTGTTTTATCAGATTTGAAAACTTCCTAACAGGAACCTGCACTATAACCCTACCCAGAGACACCTCTGTATTTTAGGTTCTTTTCATGGAGTCTGTCAGTTCTTAACACTTCACCATGGGCCCCATCCATGCAAGTACTTTTAGGACAAAAGCTGCTGAGAACTGATGTTCCCTCTTCCATCATTTCTTATTCCTGAACTCACCCACCGTGCTTTCTCTACTTGTTTTTAAGCTGTTCTTTGTCTCCTGGAGCTCTTAATTTATCAAGTTTCTCTCACTTCTACACTCTTCCCAGTGGCTGAAACAAACATTTTCTCCATGTCAGTTCAAATGTGCTCTCTCCAACTATGCCTACGATCTAGATCCACAAAGTTTTCCTTCTTTCCTGAGCTACGGAAAAATTTCAATTAACATCTTAAATACGTCTTCATGGACAAATACTCCATTCTCAGCACTCTGAAACTTCAAACTTCAGTGCTCTTCACTAAAAACACTACTGTACTATTCCATTCTGTCTTTCACAAAGAAGGGCAGCTTCTAACAACAGTGTGCTTTCACAGGCACATTTTCAACAGTTTCCCTATCATGTTTTATTGGAAATACGCTCTACAAGAAGGATTCTGTAGTCACCATCAAACTATGTAAAATGAAGATGCATTGTACCATGGCCACTACAGAAAAATACTATCTCAATAAACTATATACATAAAGTTCAAGATGGTTACTGGCTCCCAAAATCAACTAATACACTTTCTATGTTGTTTTGTCTGAGAGACAATTTTATTTGTGCAGACCCTGATTTTGGATAATACACCCCACATGAAATATAAGTAAGGAAAAAGCCCAGTAGCAAGAGAGGTTAGTGAGCACTGCTACATATAACAGGTAAAGTGTTCTTCCTGCTTGCTACTTAGGATCTTTAACTCTGTTTTAACCATGGATTGAGAACACAAGTTGGTCTATTGCTTTCTTAAAATTAACTCAGGAGAACTGCAGATAAAACTTGTATCTAAACCTGGTTTCAAAAGTGAAAAAAGCCTCACTGTCTTTCTCAATAATTAATGGAAATAATTTTGTGCTATTTCTTAGGCAAACTAAAAAGAGCACAGTAGTAACTGATCGGTTTTAAATGTAAAGCATCTTTTCAAAAATAAATACATAAATTTTACAGTACCATTTTTAATACAAAAATTTATATTAAATCCTGTTTTTTTAATTGTCTAACAGCCAATCATTCACTTGCGATCTATCATTTATGACCTTGTATCAGAGAAAAGCAAATGGGTAGAGAGAGATGAGTCAGAGTCAAAACAGAGGGTAAAAGCCCTCTGGTACTGTTTTCCTGAAATCCGAATTTTGCTTCATCTGTCTTGTAAGAAAATATTGCTCAAACTAAACTGCTACAAATACAAAACAGCATAAACACACTGGAAATATTTACATTTACTTTTAACATACCAAACTATTGAAGCAGTGATCAAGGAAAAGCAGCAGGATTGTCTGTTCATGCAGAGAGTACTCACTCTCATTTTCAACCAGCGAAGCTTCCAGTATGCGTTTGAAAAAGAAAGGAAAATGTTCTGGCCTTTTTTTGAATGTCTAGGAATAGAAGAGGAAGGTAACTTTGAGTCAGGTTGATAGAAATAATTTCAATCTTCGTTCACATAACATAGCAGAAATTCTCTAAATCCATTTAAATCTATAAAAGAAGGGATTAGTTTTTTTCATTTTCATTTATTCTAACCAGGCAGCACAAGCAAAACAGACTAATGATATCCTTCTGACAAGGGATCCTCCCCCTAATACCTTCTGCATAGTCTAACAGATGATGCACAGGACAAACTAAACAAGAAGCACAGGTGAAGTCTTGTGGGGATGCTCACCTCGTGACTGCACAGAAATACTCTAACATCTCCCAGCTAGAAGATAAATGGTAGGTTTTGGCCAAAGCTATGGCAGCCTTAAGTGAGGTGCAAAAAGTGAGCAAGTAAAAACCACCAGAGATTAATTATAGTCCTGGAACTTCCACTGAGCTACGTGAGCAGGAAAAAGATAAACTGGATAATCACCAAGATAAAGTCATTCCTTTACAAGGGCAGTCATGTACCAAATAAATTTAACTAAGCTGCTTGGAACATAACATGCACCTGACATTTTACATCTAGTACGTGTGCCAGAAGAAAAGCACACAGATAATATATGAGCAAGTTATTAATCCTTTGTGCTTTGCCAACACTCAAGTAATGGCACACATATTGAATTAAGTGTGCTTCTGAAATAATGCCAGCATAGAATGCATAACTAGGCTTCTGTTGTTGAGATAGCCTGTAAAACCTGGATTGTTTGTAGAAACATTAAATAACTTCTAAACCTACCATTACCAAAAAAAAAAATACCCAAACAAACAATATACACAAAAGAAGAGTAAGACATTGTTTTAAAATAAAGCAAAAAAGGTAGAAACCAATATGCACATGTTTTAAGCAAGGGGTTATACAGATCTAGAAATCCTTCTTTTTCCTTCAATATCAGAACAAGAACTTCTCTGTAAATACTCAACCTCTGTCAAGTGGCAAAAAAGTAAATGCTGGTGATAATGTTCAGCATCTCACAGTAGAACCAAGGACTTTCACACCAGAAGGAATCAAGTAATTTTTCACCTGTCCATTCCCTTCTCCAAAAAAACCCACAAAGTTTGAAACACCACATGAGGTATTCCAGTTGAGGCACCATTTCCTTTTTAACACTACAAGCTCTTCTACCTTCTGTCACTGTAAGTGAGCATGCTGTAAAAGCTGCAACTTGCAGATCAAAGTCAATTCTAGCTGCAATTGAAATCAGTTACCTCCCACGCAGGGACATTCTCTCTGAACTTCTCATTCACCATACAGCAGATTGACATTAAATATGCCTTACTGGACACCTCTGGAGAATAATTCATCCATAGGTAATTTTCAAGGTACTGACTGTGAAGAGATAAAGAGTATTTCATTAGTTGCAGCCACCCACATAATCTGTCACTCATTTAAAAAAGCAGTTATCCACAAGGCTTTTTTTCCCCTCCTTCCCCCGAAAGCCATCTTCATAGTTTGTGAGTAGTTCCTCAAGTTACCTCTCATCTAGGTCACTGAAGCAAAACTTGTTAGACTCAGTAACTGATGACACTAACACTTTCACAGAAAGGACAGGAACCTCTGACTCTATTCTGCTGCTGACATAGAAATCCCAGAAGTCCATTGCATGCCATTTGTTAGTGTCAAACCCTTAACCACAATTGACATTTTTTTCTTCTGCACTTTTTCTAATTAAGATGCAAAAAACCAAGGGAAGTTTGTCCTTTGTAGTTACTGGTACTAACTTAGGGACTTGAGCCTTTCTGAAACATATAATGCATCTCAAACAAAAAACATCTCATATTTTTTCTTAAGATTTGAGAGATATAAGAACCAAATAGAACATAAAATACTGTGGTTTTAAGTACATATTGCTAATATTTATTTTATATCTTTTTAGACATACTCTGTAAATTCTTCCAGGAAAGTCTGAAGCAGTTGTGAACTACTGTTTAAACAGATTTCCATTCTTTTTCAAGAGAAGAAAACGTTAATGATGCTGCTGCAGCACGATCCATTTTTAACCTCATACTAAGAGACATAATCCAAAAACTTCTCTGATTTCAGTGAGTTCTGATTTAAGGCTTAATGATACATTCCAAATTACAGACCCAAGTTTTTCACTTATTTCATTCATACTCTCTTTCTCAGTGTTGTACTTACACTAGAAATTGAGAATCATAAAACAAGACAGTCTGAGATGTCACTTACATTTATGGAATTATTTCCTCTTTAAACTAAGGTTCTCCTCACTTAATTTCCTCAGTACACAATTCCAGGCCTTACAAAGTATGAATGAATACACTACCTTCAAATTGTCTTACTGCCCTGCATTTGCTTCTCACCTTTACAGGTTCCTAGGAAAATATAACTCCAAATTTCCCTCCCATTAGCTCACCTGAATTCAAGAAGCATTATCTTCCTAATCGCAAACCTAAAAAGGAAAAATTAATCAATTAACACAGGAAAGAAAGCCTCCCACACACAGAGCTGCATGGAAAATGACTATATTTTCCTTTATTTCATTATATAAGGAAACTTGTAGAAACACTCAGGAATTACTTCTGTCCTGACATTTCCATGCAATAGCAACCACTTGAATGCAGAAGCAACTGCTGGAACACTGGAGATGCTAAAGTTCATAGAGAGTCATTAAGCAATTAAATTCACATTTAAAAGAGACTAATGTAGGCCTTTCAAATATAAAAACACCACTTCTAATAGCCTTGATGATACAAACTGCTAGCGGATGAGAGCGTCTCCTGGAAATCTACAATTATATATTTAATCTGTTCATAATGGTGTTTTGTTCTTAGTGACTGGCAATGGAAGTTTGCTTTGACTCCATACGACAAATTCTTAGATTGCTTTCATACAGGAATAATACAGAGAATTCTCTGCAGAGCTCAATCTTCCCCAAAAAGCTCCAGCTACAGTTACACCTCTTTTCTGCACAGAGAGCTGCAGGATGCAGTGTATCTCGGATTTGTCTCCCCCATCTAACAGTACAATTTACTGAAACCACTTTTCCTTCATGAATCTGGTAAGAGCAGCCAGAACAGCAGAGAAAGTTAGAGGCAGTGCACTCTGCAGCAGTTTTTTTTCTTTACATTCCTTAGTGACAAAAGAAGAGATCAGCCTTCTATAACTACCACAACACAACCAACATAAAAGACAAAAGACCACCAGGGAAAGTGTCTGAAAAATATTCACTCCAACCATCACGTTTAAGGTTTATGGGCTTAGGAACTCTCTTGTTACCACATTCAGACTTTGAAATACCATCATGGTTAAATTACTTAAATGAAAATTACTTGAGTAACTTTCATCTGCTTTTAACATATAGACAAGTTTGAAAGTATTCTATCAAACATTAGAAACAACTCCAACATTGTTAATGCTGGAATGGTAGTAAATAAGAGAAAGCAACCGGTCTACTTACTTTGACCTGACAATTTCTTTTGTGTATACATCTTCAATGACCTATGGAAAAAAAATTTAAGAGACTTTTATATACCCACTAATGTGATTCAAAATGCATTAAGACATTTTACTCTGAATTAGATACTCTCTGCTTACAGCTATAAAAATACTTTCAATAAGTTTTTTCAACAAGAATGAAAGAACCTGCACTGTAAGTCGTAACAGAATTATAGTCTGGCACATTTTGACATCACATGACACAGAGATGCAGTTCAGCTGTTGATGTACATCCTAACAATCTACAGTTCTAACTATCACAAATACTACAAAATAAACTGAGGCTAAACGGAGATTTAGGCAAACATCCACAAGGAAAAGAAACTTAACATTTAAGTACCCTGCAATACACAAAACCTAACACACTATGCCAAATTTTAAACATTCAAAATGCACATATCCACCAGAATGGCAATAAACTTGTCTGATGGAAGCTTACCAAAAAAGCTTTTAGAAAGAATACAGTTCAGTAATACCTGCATTTTCATCCCTATTTGATTTCTAAAAGTAGAACCTCTTTAAGCATCTTTTCACCTCAAAGGAGATGCTTCAAAGTCTTTTGCCCTCATAACTTCAGGCCAAAATAAACTGAATAGAATACAAAATAACTGCATGCTACAGCATACCTTCCTGAAAGTGCCTACATTTATAAACTGCAAATACATAACAAATTACATTGTCTCAAGCAACAGTTGACCTTCCTAGCAGTCTCCTAATAGTCTCATATAAAATAAGCAACACTAAATATTGGCACATCACAGACTGGTTGATCCTCATTCCTTAACAGCCCCCAACAAAACTCCAGTAGAAGTAATTACCTTTACATCAAAAGACAATGTTTTCTTCACATGTGGAGCCCAGTATTTATTTGCTAACTGCACAAGGAAAAAAAAAAGAAAGGTTAAATACATACATTTTCATGTCAATGACACAACATCTCTACAACATATCCCATCACCAAACTTTATTTCACTAGTATCTTGCTTAATTTCAGCTTATGCTAACTACAAGTAACAAAATTATGTTTTTAACAGCAATGCTTATCAACCATTTAAGGCTGATAAGCACTGCTGTTTATAGGCTTTTATGCCTAAACCTCCTTCAACAGAAATGTGATTCTTTGGAAAAATTTCAGATGCACAGGCTGCTATCTAAGAAACATTTCCTATTCTTAACTAACGTCTAACAAATCCATCAAAAATAAGCCATAAACTTTTAGGAACTGCAAATGCCAAATGGCTAGAGATTATGCTTCCTAAGGAATCTGACAAGTAACTAGAGGCGATATAGAAAAGTCTATCATTTTAAGGCTCTTTGCTGCAGCTATCACTTCACCAATACTCCTGAGCAATGATGACAAGAGGTTCCTGTGCAACTTTATTCAAGCCTCTTGATGCTCTAGAAGAAGGAGAGTAGATTGAAAAAAAAAAAAAAAAGAAAAAAGAAGAAGAAAAAAAGAAAGAGGACTTGTAGGAAATCACGTAGAACTTTAACCAACAAGGAACTCTCGGCAGCTTTTCACACATTAAAACACGCCTTACAGCGATGCGCAGCGTATTGCACTGATGCGTTTGGCAGCGCTGCTGTGTAAATCCCGCTGGTCCGGAAGCGCGGGGGGAAGCACCCTCTCGTACAGGACAGAGGCGTACATCCCAAGACCCTCTCGCCATCACCCACGGCCTGCAAAGGCTATTTAAACACCGCCAGAACGGCCCTTCGAGCCCCGGCTGCGGCCGCGGCAGAGGCGGCCCGGAGGCGCCGCCGGCCCTACCTGTGTCACGTACTCCGCGTTGATCTGCGACACCGTGGGCGCCACGATCTTCTTCGGCGGGGCCGAGGACGCCGCCGTCGCCGCGGCCGCCGCCATGGTGCCGCCGCTGGAGCCGCCCGGCACAGGCCCCGGTGCCCCGGCGCTGCCAGCCCGGGCTAGGCCGAGGGAGGGATCTCCGGGCCGGGAGCAGCGGAGGCGGGAGCGCTTCCGGGGCCGGGAGGGCTGGAGCGGCCGCGGGGAGGCGGGCGGCGGCCGCGCCATCTGCTGCTCCCTCCGTGCCGCTGCAGCTCCCTCTTCCTGCAGCGCCGCAGCTCCTTCCCCACACCCCCCCTCCATCCCTGCCGCCTGTCAACGCACCGGGTTGCTGCCACACTCAGCTTTCTAACGCTTACGGGGACTCCTGTTTTATGTATCACTTGGAGCGCAGCTTTCCGTCCATCTGACGTGAAAAACCCCCACACTCTTTTTAATATCAAACTGTTGCCACCGACTCCTGAGCGTGGGTGAGCGCTCTGTCCCATCCACAGGTCCGAAATTAAGGCCTTTTACTTAAGAGTTGGCCAGGATGATCCTTAAGGGGACCCTTCCAACTCAGAGTACTCTGTTGAATCTCTTGAAATGCGTGCAGGAAAGGCAAAGGTACAAGGGTAAAATTGCATGCTCAAGGAAGTCAACAGTTTGGTAATGCTTTAGAATGGTTTGCAATTAACTTCCTCTATTTGGTAAACTAATTAAGGAGGATATTACCAGACTCCCCAGGGAAGTTACTGTGCTTTGTTTCTGGGCTCATTATCCACCTGCCACTTGAGTACTTTAAACTTGCAGGCAGGTCCCATTGAAGTCTGTTTGAATATGACCTCCTTTGTTTTCAAATCAAGGTGATCTCCATTTCATTTCTTCAAGCAGAGGTTAAACTAAATATTCTTTTTGAAGTTGAATTAGAATGTACAATGGGAGTGGGAAAAGTAATGACAGTACCTTGAATAAAATCAGACAATGGCTGCATTCAAATAAATATGTCTTACTGCATGCCTTTACTTTAGAAGATCCAGGAAGATGAGAACTAGTAAAATTTAAAATTTACAAAAGTACCAATAACAAATTTTGTAAATAACAAGGATTGAAATTGAAGCTATAAAACAGTGATAAAAAATGACAAAGGAATGTAAGTTTATTACGTATGTATAGGCTGAAAATAGGAACGTTTTTGAACTGGTTTTCAGATGGAAGCCAAAAGTTTGATTTGTGCTAAGATGGGACAATTAGGAGAGGCAAATTCATTTTGGACTTTGTAAATTTTGTAAAAAAATTTGTGAATTTTCTCGAACAGCCTTGCAAGGCTAACCTTGCTCGATCATCAGGCCTGTGTCAAAACCCACAAATTTCTATATGCTATCAAAGCTATGAAACCTCAAGGAGGAATCCACATTTACCTGACTTTAGGCATTTGGGCGTCCCAGTGAGGAGGTCAGTTGTCTTCTGCCTCACTACAGTCAGTGTGGCAATAGATGTCCTTCCAAAGGGCAAGTCAGAACTACTCTAAGTGTTCTCATTCTCTGAAGGAGCTTCTGATATCAGAAAGTAATATTAGATGCCTAATGTTAGGCAGTAAGATTACATCCCTCAGTGAAAATGTCAAATCAAGTGACAAAGATCCTCTCCCTATAAATACTATATTAATTTTTTTCTCTATGCAGGGTATTGTTTATTTAGAGAGTGCTGGGGACAGTAGGACTACAAATGAGTAGCAAAAGTATAAATTAGTGCTTTGGGAAAATACACTTTCATCCTCAAGAGCAGGGGAACCTTTAAAGAATTGTGGGAGACCAAGCATAATGACACCCAGTGTTGTACCTTTGTCCCCATCTGCAAATCTCACCCCAGCTCACAACTGTCTAATAAGACTGGTCTCTTGAATTCCTACGCTCAGTTTCCCCAGAGTGGAGGCACATCTGACACTTTCCACTCCAAACTCCTTTGTAACTGAGGAGAAATAAAACCCTGTACCCCATCATCCCAGCAGCCTTCTGTGAAGTTCTCCATATTTCTATACTCATTGGCTTAACATGTCAAGAAAATCAAACATTCCTTTCAAAAACCTGTTAATTCATTAATGAAGACATGTATTATTTAAAAGTCACATATTTGAGTAGATGCAGTTTTCAAGACTCTTATGCATTTCTAGGCTGCAGTCCTGGTCAATTTATATTCCATGCTGCTTTCTCGCTTAATTGGCTCCTCTTGTTTTGGATTCTTCCCCTTCTATATTATTGTAACTAGGAAAAATAGGCTTTTCTCCTTTTTTTTTTAAACTGTGTAAGCCAAGGTCATCAGTGAGCTGGCCATTACTTTTATTTCAGTTATACTCTCCTGAGCACAGTTCTACCAGAACAGGTGGATTATTTTAGATTCTTCCTAGAGCCGCAGAAAATATTAATTCCTAGCAATGCAAACTCCAGACAATTCATAGATAAAGATTTCAAACATTTATTGATTTTGTTTGTTACTGTTACAGAGTCATCAGTGAGACATGACCAGTGAATTCAGCAGATTCAGCAGTGCCATAGATTTAGCAGGGCCATACTTCTAATGTAAACACTGTTTCACTTCTGACTGTTTGTCTATCATGACAAGACTTACATGAAGATTTAGACTTCAGCTTCTTAGAAATAAACTCTGCTCTGAGATGCAAACTCTGTATGGATACCATCTTGCACCTTTGTACACTCTGGTGGGAAAAGCAGGTAAAAAATACCAGCACTGTACTCAGCATGCAAAATGGCATTATCTTACCCATTCTAATAACCAATTTTTTTCAAAATTATGAACAGGCATCTTGTCTGGTGGACAACTGACTTGTTCTCCTCCAAGGAAGCATTCTCCTGGAACAGATGATCCCCCATGTGCCTCAGCCTGGTCACTGCAGCACAGCAGCAGTGACTATTCCTGGCTCTTTGATCTGGAATGATGGGGTGGCTACTATCACAACTTTACTGTCACCTGTCCAGGTGGCCAGGGGAGCAGAACAAATGTTCCCCTGACATTGATGGAATTGAAGATATCAAAACCTTCTTTCCAGGGTGAAGACTCTGTTCCCTCATAGCTGAGGGCATGCTAACACCACTCTCAAAAAAGAAAAAAGCAGCTCACTGACAGCAGCACTCTTGTACTGCCCCATGCTCTCCCATCCAGGAGTTGTTTTGCTGCTGGTCCACCTGTACCATTTCAAGCTAGGCATAAAGTTCCAGTACATGACCAAGGCTGTTGAGTCTTTGGCCTACACTGCTTCTTGATAGAGACACTGGGGCCTGATAGATGGAGATTCTTCTTCCTTCCCAAGTCATTGACTGGAACTGTACTTCCCCTTTCAACAGCAGTTTTTTCTCCTTTCTGCATATACAGAATACCCTTAGTGTTTCTTGGCCCATGTGTTCCATAACTCAGAGGCCAAGGGAAGTTTACGTTCCCTTTTTGAAAGTGAGCCCTGAGTGTTCTGACAGCCATGCTCTGTGTGCAGAAACCAGCTAAGTTTTGATGACTGAATTGTGCTTTCTCTGTGCACAACTTACAAATTTTGAGGTGGTTTTTAATAGAACTATGCTTCTCAGGACGGGGGGTTGAAATACCTGGCATGCATCTCACTGCTGTATGGGCATGTGTTATCTGGCCTCGTGTCATTGCATCATACTACATATGTACACTTAGCTTTGGGGAGGTGCCTAACTGCATGCTGCACACCTTAATCTAAAGCAGATGAATCTCAGCCTGAGTGACACTAAGCCATATGTTGGGTAGGCTTTCTGTGAAGTGAGTCTGTAAAGCTTGGGGAACACATCGCTTTAAAATCAGCTTTTATCTTAGTTTATTGACTTTTGCGCGTACACATGAGATTTTCAAGAGGCATCCCTCTGAAAAGCTCTGAAACCAAAATCTTGACATATGAGAATTTCAAGTGTCACTATGCATCATGTAAATATACCAACTTGCACGTATCCCTTTTCTTCTAATCAAAGGACAAAAGTAATTATTAATATGGAATATTTTGAAATATTTCATGCTAAGTTATATGAAATAAGTTTTTGAAAGTGATGAGGGGATGAACTGCATATAAATAGAATAATATGTACATTAAGCAAAGAAGAGCTGAAATCTCTGTGTCTCTTACTGGTTGAAATTATAGAAAAAATATATTAATTTAAACCTGCTTTCAGGTAAATAAAATTTGGAAAATCTTCTCAAAAAAGATTAGAGGAATCCTTTAACATGTAAAAAGCTTAGGCACAATGACAGGGGGTTATTGCTTTGGTTATAGCTCATCCTTCATAGCAGTTAATATTCATATAAACTAAATGTTCAGTCTATTCATTACAGCTTTAATTCAATCATGTCACGTTGGTTTTACTATTTTATTTATGTGCATTCTTCTAGTCCAAGACTTTTGTCACTGTGTTCATCTCATTAAATATGTGTACTTCCACTCAGTAAATATGGGTACTTTCAAAAATGATGCCTCAGTTTAGTAACAGATGCTTCTTAAAATATTTAGAATTTTAAAGTGTAAAGAAGCCATCAGTAGCATTCTGATTTGTGTATAAATATTTATTTAGCACACATTCTGGCCAATGTACTGCCCTTGATTTTTGTGCAAAACTTACAGTAACTTTAATGGATATTCTGAGCTCATGACTAGAGGAAAATATGGTTAATTCAGCAACCCAGCTGCTTTTATATCCCAGAATAGCAAGCAGTGCCTCTAGTGAAGGAGATGGTGAAAGAGGAGACTTTGTGTCATTCTTAGCTTACTGTTGCTGGGCTCACATTTGGGTAACAGCTCAAGTTAGACCAGGCTCAGGACTATTCTAATTCTCTTCAGAGACTTCTAGCTAGGTTCCTGTCAGCTGAGAGAGAACGGTGATAAGAAGTTGAGATCAATGGTCAGAAAAGCTCTGGAAATATTGATAAAAATCCTGTGAGAGGCTTTTATTTGGTGATGTTTCTGTGTGGAAAAAATTAATGTGAACTAAATCTGTTTGATGGAGAAATTTCATCACCAAAGTGAGATTTTTAAGGCAAATAATTTCCTTTCTGCTAGTGCTGGCATGAGAAGTGCTATAGAAATTTGGGTCCATTTGCAGCATCATTGCAAAAGTACATTCTTGATCACATCTCTTTTCTCACAATCAAGGAAAAAAATACACATTGCAGACAAAACTGTAATATTTCTAGTATGCAGCATAAAACTCAATCAAGACAGCAATTCTAAGATGCTAAGAGCTAGCTCCAGTTTCCTAAAGCTTTTATCCTTTCTTTTCTCTATATTTTCTAGGTTTTTGGTAGACTTTTCCATTAGCATTTAAGGATTTTAAAGGAGTATAAAATGGCAGTAAAACAGAATACATACGGAAAACAGCAAAGTCACACCTGTATAATACAAAAAAAAAAGTTTTGACTTTTAATAATTCCTTTTATTGAAAAAAACCCTTCTACTGTAATATAAACTACAATATTACCCAACAAATCATTTTAGCTTATTGGCAAATAGACATTTTTCCTCCACTAATTGCATTAGCATCAGACACATTATTCAACATCTGAGGGGATTCCTCCAGAGCTATTCTCACTACTCAAGTACCTGTTATTTTTAAGACCCAGAGTAAAAATATAAGATATAGTACACTATAGCAAACAATGTTGGCAAGATACTGGTCCAAAGTTGCTCTCAGTGTCATGAAAAAATCCTAACCTGTTTTGATCTTAAAAATTATCCTCAAATTGGCTGCTACACTTGGGGTGTCTAGATAGCTTAGCAGATTTCTACTTTATTTAGTGGGTCTGTATTGTCACTAGCAGGAATCCCTCTGCTCTGCTTTGTTTTCAGAATCATCTTAGAAACAAAGTAGAAATTGAGAAAATAATCTGATTTTCTGTGGGTCAGCAAGCTGCTTTTACAAACACGTACTAGGGATCAAAATTAATACTCCAAAAATGCACCGATAAAATAATGCTACAGCATAATGCTACAGCATTACACATAGAGAGTATTTTCCTTTATGTCAATAGGATTTGAGTACAGTGCATTAGGAATACAAAGGGGAGACACCATGCATAGCTGGCTTCTTTAGTTTAGGAACAGTCTTTTACTTTTTTAAATAGCAGTGGCCATGGAATCCTGTTTCTCCTCCTTCCCCGTGTCAGCAAGGCACATTCCAGTGCCACAGGCAAAGCAGGACAGTCACCATATCCATGTGCTCCTACACACCCAGATGACTTTGAGTGGAGAATGACAGGCCACAGCCTGCATCATCACCAGTCAGCTTCTCACCTCTTCCTGCACCCACATCCTCAGGCATTCTTTTACACACCATGGCAGCACATGGGCACCAGCCAGCTCTGTGACTCTTGGACTGGAGCTCACAGATGGGGTTTAACAGAGCCATACACACTGGCACTAGGGACACTGGAAGCATTCCAGCAGAGAGGAAAAATTTCAGCCACATACCCAAATCATGTCAAGTGTGTAAGAGTCAAGCCACATATAAGGATATCCTGGGAAGCAGTCTGGAATGGCAGACAGCAGAAGTAGAACAGCATTCAGAGACCCATGATAACTCAACATAATGACACTTTCACGTTAGAACAATAGTTTCTTAACAAGGAGATATCAGTTCTCTTGTGAGTCATTTTGTTGTCATAGGACTGATTTCTCCTTCACTCGCATGGACTTTGAAAATTCACTTTCTTAACAGATGCTAAAAAAAAGCTGTTTCAAAGCTGCTTGACAGAACTAGTTATTATATGAAGAAATACAACTTATTTGCTTAACCTGGAGAAAGAACATTATAGGAGAGCACAGAAAAGTCACTTCTGTAATTTCAATTTTCTTTATGATAACTGCCTCTCAGACACATCTCATCCACAGCCATCAGACCATAAAACCAGGCTATTAAGTTAAAACTTACACTTTAAAAATCCACAAAACCTTGTGCTAGGAATATGAACCATTACCACTTCAGTTATTTAGGAGGTCTGGGCATTTTCAACATCATTACAAGGGGCCATTAGATGGACTGAATTCATAGTCTTTATTGATTTAAGAGTCATCCAGCTGTACTTAGATAAGTGTTACTCAAATGAGCTACCATTGAGAGATTATGACTTTTGGAGTTTTACATTTATACTAGGAGGCAGTCAGGAAAACGAAACATTAGATCCAGCATCTTGGTTTGAAGCCTAAGGTGTCAGTAACTTCAATTAAGTTTATTTTGTGTTTATCTCCCATTTGTCTCACTAATTATCTTGTTGGCTCTGGGTGTGTGAGAGCAGACCATAGCTGAGTGAGAAACCCAGCACACAGTGAAAAGCAGTTTCAGTGATGAAACAGTTTTTCTGTGGTTTATTATTGCTTTTTTCCTCTTTTGATTTTTGCTGTAGATATATATAGGAATACCTATATATGTATGTTTTGACTTTCTGCAAACCTTGTGTTTGAAACCCCCACACACACCTCAGGCCACACTATGATCTCAGAACTGCTCCTTGGGCCTTGGCCTTGACAAACAGCACTGGGGCTGAGCTACTCTTGAGCTTAACAGAAACACCGTCTCTTCCTGGGAACTTCTGTTATTTAACAAGCTCCTGGTTTTTAACAAACAGCCTTGGAAACTTATTTTTGTTTCCTGCATAACAACACAAGTGGAACAATTTTTTTGTACCAAACTTTCTTTTAAGAAAGAAAGTTACTGAGCTGAATTTCATCCAGGATGAAAAGTTACTGTGACTAAAGACAACTCTCTATCAACCTTATAAACAGCAGTACTAAGTGAGACCCTTGGAGCTCTCCTGAACCACAGTGGGCTTCAACCAGCACTTGCCCTCTGAGTGGGATGGCTCTCAGCTGGTGAGCTCTCAAGCTTGCTATACTCTGAGGACTGCACTGAACACCATTGGGCTGATACCCCCCAGGTAGCCCTTTGCCCACTGAGAAGATGCAATGGCATCTGATGTGAGAACTTGACTGAACTTGAGGGAAGTTTTTCACAGGTATATAACCTGGACATACTCCTTTAGTTCTCTGTGTGTGTGAGTATGAATCTGCTGAAGGAAACAGACCATGAATGTTGCTCTCTTGGATTCTGAAGTATGTTTATTTTGTGAGTTAGGCCTGTGAGTTACTGTGGTGCTATATAAATTCCACAGAATCTTTGGGAAATGGTTTAAATTAAGTGCTTTTAAACTGTTGGTCAAATCTGGGGCTAAGTTTGGGGCTAAGTCTGGGGCAAGGGGCTCCCCCTCTGAACCTTGTGACCTTGTGAATTGGAGGGTTCCCCTTATTTCTTTTATCCTTACCCTTTTCCATCCTTTGCCTTTTCCCATCACCAACATCCACACAGATTATTTTAGTTTGATTTTAGTCATAGATTGATTTATTTTAAATTTTAGACTGTTTTTTTGTGGAAGAGGTTTTACAGCAACTGCTGTGAGCCAGAGAGAAGGTTGATAAGAGGATCCATGTTTACCCCTGAAAGAATTTTCTACCAAGGTCGTTGACATAGAAACCAAGAAAGAAAGGATAAATAAGAGAAACCTGCAACTGCCTATTGCAGTAAGCACTTTGTCTCTCATGACCAATGAGTAAAGTGTAAACTTAGGAGTCTTTTAAGAATGTATGAAAAGCATGCATGCTAGAATAAAAACGGTTTGAAGCTTTCTGAAAATGGAGTGTGTTGCTTTGCATTCTCTCCATCTCAACTACAACAATATTTGTCTGTGTATTTTAACCATCCAATTAGTAGTGAACATTGCCAACAAACTTAGCTGTGCTTTCACTTTTACATTAGACTGCTTTTGATGATACCTTTGCCAGTGATTCCTTGAGCCACCTAAAACAGTCATTTGTGACACACTGCAATGATAGTGCAGCATGAACACTTTAAAGGCATCAGTAGCCACATCTAGACAGCAAATGTATGATGTGATCAGTTAGTACTGCAGTTGAATAATTTGTCTTTAAAAAATCCCTTTTACTTTTTTTTTCTGCTTGTTTTAAAATATTTGACCCTTCTTCTATTCCACAGAGAACAACCTCAATGCTAAACCCATGCTGTTGGAGAAGTTCTCCTCAGCAGGAACTCATTGTTAACACAGAAGAACCAACTGTTTTCCCCCGTAGAATATGCTTTGGTTCTGCATAGTCTCAAAAAATCCACTACTTCAGTACAATCAGATTATTATTATTAGTCATCAGTTCATTCTAACAAAACCACAGGCAATGTTTCTGCCACCAAAGATATTTAAAGAGTGATGGCTTGAACTTGCCTCGAAGCATTATGGAAAATGACTGACATACTAATCAACAAGAAGTGTTACTGTGAACACAGAGAGAACTGTTCTAGTTCAAATTCTCAAAGATACTTGAAGAATCTGTTAACTGCAAAACACACAGGATTCCAACCTTGGGTTTTTTCTTTCCTGAATCTTAGAACCATTTAACCCCTTTCTAGGTAGTTTATGGAATAATCCCCATAAAATAATGAATTTACACTGACACAAAACTTTTTATGAAGGGATGGAGAGCCAGATAGACATTGTAGCTCTGAAATCCAAGCCCAAAGATTTCATTACTTTTCAAATTCATCAGACAGTAACACTTCCTGCAAATGTCTATTCATCCCTCAAAATATTTTTGTATTACTTTCCCTTCATTTTACTTAAATTGGTATTTTCAAAACATTAAAATTTTGTGTTCTCTAAACATTACTCTCATAGCATTTTTAAATGACTGTAACTCCATAAGAAAGATGTTATTATCTTTAAACATATTTATAACAAAAAATATCTGAAATGACACCTATTGTTTTATCATATAAAGTTATTTTGATGTGCAGTCTTTTCTGCATAAAGAATGTTAGGTAGTTTCAAAACTCTGGTTTGCACATAAAGCACACTCTGAAAGTACAATATAAATAAAATAGTTTATTACCAGTATTTTAAAAGAGCTCTACAATATGCTTTCAAAATATTTTATACAGCATTTGTCTTTCAATATGAAACAATTCACACAAGGAGAAAAACATCTCAATATATAACTATCATCATCATTAATATACTGAATTTGTCTGTCATACAAAAGGCAGAGTAACTACAGACTGTTTCCAAGTATTTTTCCTGGTTTTATTCTCACTGAAAATGGAAAATAACATGTATGAACATAAAACTCCTTTTACCCTTCATATTCACCGAGAACCACAACATTCAGGCCATTTCAAAAATAAAATAAAAAAAAATTCTTAAATAAATATGGTTCTATTTAAATACTAAAAAAATTGTCATGTATCTTACAGGTATGTTAATTTAGAAACAGGAATAAGAACTTCAGGATTCAGATATTCAAAGTTGCATAACAAAGGAAGTATCCTAAAAGGTAGTTTTTCAGAGGACAAAAAAGAAGAAACAAACTTCATTCTTGTTTGTGATGTATGAGCTCCACTGTACTTGTACTTCCAGCCAGCCCCACTGGCACAATGGACAAAACCATCTAGTTACCAGAAAGTTAAACTATTCTATTAATAGAAAGTTACCAGAAAGTAAAACAGATTCTATTAATACAAAATCAGAATTACTTAATTTCAGCTAAAAGTAATTTTCAGTCTCTTATATTTAATGTAATGAGAACATGACTTCCTGACAAAACTGCTCATCTGAGTTATTATCACATCTTAGAGAACATTTCTTTTACTGGTTCACTTTGTATGCTAGAAGGAGACTGAACAGAGAGTAAGCCCATTTTTAACCTTAATGATAATTTCTTGTCTTCTTTTCTTACAGAAAAATAGTTCAGTAAAGCATAAATTGGCCAAAAATGCTAGAGAAGGCAAAGGATTTACAAGGAAGTAGAGTTAATGAAGTGGTGAAATGAATAAATTGATTATAAATCCTAATATTATAGCATTATCTCCTTGTATTTTATATAAAAAGGGAAATTATCTAATTCCTCATGTATAGGTCTCCAGGCACATTAAGTGTTAATAACAAAGCAGGTTTTTTTTCTATCCTATAAGAAATAGAATCTTCTATAACACCACATCAACATTCTTCTCACTGAATTTTCTCCCATTTTTCTATTTTTTCTACTCTCTTTTATCTAAAACTAACCTTTTTATTTTTTAATATGGGATAAATACAGCAATAATCCTTTGCTTGGAAGATATGGGGAGCCAGAAGAAAGTAAAACGACCTTTTTTTCATATTCTCAAAATTACCTTTTTGTCTTTACTTTACTGATAGTTTAAAAGTGTTACATTTTCCCATATAGTATTTTCTGTTTAGTGATAATCATCTTATTCATGGAACATTGTAGATTACTGCAACACTATTGATACAACATGAATGTGTATTTATAAATTTAATCTAGCCAAAGGGAATGCAAAGAGCATGTGGGTTTGTTGGATTTTAAAATAACATCTCAACATTAATATCTCACAAACTATATTAAGTAGAGAGTTCTTTAGACAGCAAATTAACTTCACCAGGTCATCTCTGTAATAGAAAATATAATCCCCTTCAGTTAATTGTTTGGCCTAATATAAATCTTTTATAATTACACAACCAAAAAATTTAAAAACTATTTCATAGGACATTATCCTGTTTTGATAAAACTAATACATTCTCTGCTTGTTCCTCAGTGGAACTAAGCTTTAAGCTCTCTTTAAAGTGAATAAGGTGGTGTCTTTTCAAATGTGGGGCCTGTCTGAATTTTTTTCCACAAACTAAACATTCAAATGGCTTCTGTCCAGCATGCATTAGGTGATGTCTTTCAAGCTTAGAAGGAGATTTAAAAGTTTTAAAGCAGATACTGCATTGATATAATTTGTTAACAGCTTCACTTTTTTCACTACTTTCAGAAAAATCATGCCAAGAGCTGTAACAGCTTTGCTTTGTTTCCAACAATTTACTGCACAAATACGGCTGTGGGTTTCTACTGCTGGTGTCAAGAACAAAATCCCCCGACTCAATTTCAACTTTGATTTCAGCTGCTTGGTTTGACTGAATCAGCTCAAATTCTTCAAAGCCAGATGGCTGTGAAGGTGCTTGAGAGTAACCTGAATAACCCACAGGCTGAGAAGACATAAATTCAGTGTGATCTCCCTGGTGGTTGAAAAGTTGGTTCAGGTTTACAAATTCTACCTGGCAAACGGTGCTTTTACAGGCTCTCTTTTCAGTATGGGTGAGCTGATGTCTTTTTAAGTGAGCTGACTGTCTAAATGCCTTCCCACAAACATTACAGCCAAAGGGCTTCTGTCCCGTGTGTATAAGATAATGTCTTTGAAGTTTGGATGAAGATGGAAAAATTTTTTCACATCTGTCACATTTACACACTTTGTGTCTGTTATGTGTATTTTTTGCAGAAGATGAAAAAGTAGAGTGAAGTACTTCTGGATTATCAAAAAAACTATCATTTGATGAACCATAAAAAGCATCATCTTTATTATCCAGTGAATCACCAACATTTAACATGCTTTCACCAGGAAGCACATCTTTTAAATTCCTGCCCACGTCAGGAGGCTGTGGGTACTCTTGCCAAGGTAACGGCACAGCAAACGTTCTTTTCATCCGACTGCAAACTGCCTTGTGCACGTCACGCCGGCTCCGGCGCTCCTTGGAAGGTTTAGTGGACACATGCTGATCACAGCGCTGATCCCTAGCTGTAACCAGGTCAGGACTTCCAATGTGACCCGATTTAAATTTTTTTCTGTTAGTCAGAGAAAAATCTGTTGCCTTTCCTCCAGTATGCTTCAGTTTCATCAGGCTCTTATTTTTCCTGTTGACTGCATGTCTGCGTGCTGTTGTACCATTATTTGAACTTCTGCTTTCTTTTGGATAACAACATTTGTGTACCTTTAGAAAATGCTCTGTTTCAAAACACTGGTCACATGCTGGGCACTGAAAGGGTACAATATAAATTGAGTGCACATCATGTGGGTCGTTCTCCTGTGACTTGTGTGTATCAGCATTCTCAAAACTATCCCATCTTCCTTCCAACACGTTGTGTGGTCTGGGATATTTAAGAGTCTTTGCTTTACATACAATATTGGGGAAAGTCTTATTTCTGGCATGGAGCTGTTTATGCTTCATGAGTTTGCTCTGTATTTTAAATCCCTTCTGACAAAAACAGCACTGAAAAGGCCTTTCTTCTGTGTGTGTGAGCTGATGAATTTTCAAATGTGTTGACTGTCTGAAAGATTTGCCACATGAAGAACACTTAAAAGGTTTTTGGCCAGTGTGAATAAGGAAGTGCCTTTCTAGCTTGGATCTGGATGGAAAGGTCTTGTTACATGATTCACAAGTGTGAGTTTTCTTCTTTCTCCTTCTGGCACCATGTAGATGATCTGACTTGAGACACTGATGCAGCATCCACCTCTCTTCAGTTGCAAAGGGTTTCCAGCACACAGAACAATGAAATATGCCACAAGTGACCCTGTCTTGCTCAGAATTCACATAGTTTTCTGTTTGCTTTGTATCATTCTCGTAATTTTCATTATGAAGCTGCTGATGCTTTAAGAAAGTGATTACATTTTTGAAGTTTCTATAGCAAACAATACACTTAAAAGGCAGATTATGGGTTAACTGATGCCTCTCCAGGTGGACTAACTGCCTGAACGTTTTATTGCATACATGACATTCAAATGGCTTTTGACCAGTATGTATGAGGTAATGCCTAGCTAATTTTGATGGGGTTTCAAACTGTTTATAGCACATGTCACAAATATATGGCTTTTTCTTGGGTATCTTGACAGCTGCTACACAATGCTGAGTTTTTAACATTTTTAAAAGGTAATTACACCTCGCCTACTCTTAATTTCTTCAGATAGGTATTTCAAGTGAAATTATCAAGTGCACACTAAGATGGAAAACTGTAGAAGCAGCAAATTTTCTTAGGAGAGAGATTCTTAAATCCCACTGGTTCCTAAAATAAGAAAAAGAGTATTATTTAGCCTATATTAATGCATAATTGACTAAGTTTGTCTCTTGTTTTCTACATAAGATACCAAAAGTATCTAGATTAGCACACTCTTGATTTAATTTAGCTTAAAATACTTTCCTTGTAAGAGAGTAATCACTAGTTGCTATGTGATACAGAAAAACTAGATTACTTTCCAGAAGAAAAACAATTTTAAGTCATCTGTGCTATAAATGCATCTGTTCTTCCAAATAATACACAGTTCAACTACATTAATTTAAAAAATTCAAGAACTTATTGTAATAAATGTCTTCTCTACAGCAGTAATTCTAACTCCCAAGTATAATATTTATGAAGATGAGAGAAAAAGAGAAGAACTAAGATTTCTTTCACTTCAGAAATACATTAAATGAATGCACTGTTAGTGAAAAGAAAAACAGTTAGCTTCAACATATTGTTAAATTTACTATTCATGTTTCTGTATCTTATCTATGTATCCAGCAGTATAATCAATTTTGATTTCTCTGACAATGGCAAATGCTGGAGCCAGTCAGCAAGAGCAACACACGAGCCACAAACTGTAACCATAACTAAGACAACTCCCAGAACATGGAAAAAACACAGGCTATGTTTGCTGTCTCACCATAAAGCTAGAATATCAGGGTTGTGATACCTAACCATGCATATACTGTGAAGTCATAATGAATACCAAGGTAGTTATCATAATTGATCATAATTATTGTTTTAGTCTAACCCAAAATAGTGAAATAGTTCTAATTTTCTTTGAATTTTCAACACAGAACACAGTTGGGCACACTACTGTGCCTCAGCTCAATGACTTGCAAATTATTTTTTCTTGTTTGTAAGTTCCTGAGTGCATGAAAAGTTATGAAAATATTCATAGGAATAGCTAGAAAGTACCTCAACCAAACCTTCCACTGTGAGGCCACCTATGTCTCCATAGCCTCCAAAGTGGTCTTAAAAACTTGCACTGAGGGAGGTTCCTTAACCTCAGCAGGGCTCCTGCTTCAAAGTTTCACCTCCTCATGAAGCTTGTCCTTGCACCCAGCTGAGCCTTTCTTTACTACAAAGTTATTGTCAGTGTTCTCTACCACTGCTTTATGTATTCAAAGTCTGCTTTCTCCCCTTTTGTTTTAAAACTAGGAAAATTCTGGGGTTTTCTAAGTACTGCTTGTAGGTTCACAAAAAAACAAACAAACAAAAAAAGGTGTTTTTAATCATCTCTGGACCAATTACAGTTGGTCATTTCATTCCTAAATTGAAGCATCTAAGAAAGATTACGTATTCCAGTCCACAAGCATAGTACAAACAGAATAAAAACCCTCTATGATATCACCAATATAAAAGAAAAGGGATGAAGGGAGCAAACTTTAAAGCAAGAGCATAACAGTTAGCACTTGAGTTGTAATATCAAACTATCACAAATTATAGTTAGTAGAAATGTCTTGTGTATCTCAAAGTTATTACAAGTTGAATATTCATTCAACATACCAGCAGAATAAAAAATTAATTTCAGTGTCTCCAAAACACTTCACAAATAGATAATGTCCTTATTTTTAAAAAAATCACAAATATCCAAAGTGTCTATTCAAAGTAATTGCAAAGAATAAAAGCCTACTGCATTTTAAAGCAAGTTACAACTTGGTTCAAGACTCAAGAAACATACACTAAGACTGAAAGTATCTGGCGAATCAAGATTTTTCTTAAGCTTAATGGAAAGAAAACCTGGTAATGAGGTAGAATTGTTCCACCCCTGACAGATATGTTCCTATGTAATTGTGGCCTTAATAAGGAACATTTGGATGTTTGCCTAAGATGTGATTGTCACTACACTGAGGAGTTTCTTAATCTCACTGAAACAGTTCAGGGTAGATAAAGCAGTTGAGAAAGTCAACTTTTCCTTTCCAATTCCCTTTTCCTGTAGAATTTTAACAGCCACTCAGTTTCAGTCTCCTTTTGAAGATGAAAGAAAACACAACACTTTTAGGAGACCCCCTTTTCCTCCCAGTTGACACATCATGTGGATACTGGGAGTTTAGAGAGAGAAGTGTGTGACACCAAATACTTTCTAGCTGGTGCTACCATGAAGCTAAAGACAGGCAGGCTGAGAAAAGGAGAAAAGATCCTCTACCATGCTGAATTTCTGTGCAGCTCAAGGCAGCCTCCATTAGCAGGGAAAGAAAATCTCCTGAGGAAGAACTGTAAAGAGTGATGTATTTCAGTTAACATACTGTCATGCAGATCTAATTTACACATCAGGAAAATGCTCAAACACTACGGTGACATGCAAAGAAAAGAAGTCCGAAGTAAGAGACAGATGTGGCATATTACACAAGGGATTTTGTATTTAGCTTATAAATTTTTTAAGATTCTATCTGGTGAATGAGGAAAATGCTCTGTAGTACAAGGTGTCAAAAGCAGAGTAGAGCTTCTTGCTGTGATCTTCTTGCCCTATGAAAGACTCAAGACTCAGATAAGCTAAACCAAGGGGATACAAGGGGAGGAGAAAGGAGCCAAGACAGAGCATTACTGTGTGGCCCAAATATATTTTCAAATCCTATTTACTAAGGACAGGCATCTCCACATCTATTTCAAGGTGCTCTGTGCCTTGGACATCTAAGGAATAAACATGCTGCTGCTGAAGATCACAGAGCAAAAGACAAGCTTGGAATATTGCTTCCTGCTAGCCTTGAAAGTACACATGCTTGTCCTAATTTGAGTTAGAAAACATACCTCACTATGTGATAAGGATTTAGTTTCTGGCAAAGCTCCAATTTAATATTACGCTGTCTCTATTTTTCATCTTAGCTGCAAGGTCATGCAGAAAAATAGAACCGAGGAGTTACACAGGCCACTGAAAGTTCAGAGAGGACTCTGCTAAGTAGTATTGTTTAATAATTAACTGTTTCCTTAATATTACAGATGGCAGCAAGCTGCAACAAAACAAAACAAGGATGGAAGAAAATTCTGAATTCAAATCCAGTCTTTGCTAATCAGAAAAGTTTGCATTGTAGTGTTTGTTCGTTTTGTGGTTGTTTTAAAAAGCTCCAATAAAAAAGTAAACAACCAATCAGGAAGAGGGTACTTAAATAAGAACAGCAAGATCTACAATTTAGGACAGAATAATCCCCTAGTGCAGAAAAGACCTAGAGTCTAAGTTGGAACAGAAGGTGAATATGCCAAAGGCTACCATCCATACCAGGATGAGTGAACAGATGTAAAGCTTTGAGAGGACATAACTCTTCCTTCTTACTTACTTACTACTGTTTAGAATTCAGCTAGAGTAGTCTATCCAGTTTTGAATACTGCCCTTTGAATTGAGTCAAACATATGAATTGATCAGAATGAATGAATTCAGAGAAGAGGATCAAGAATGATCTGAGCTTAAATGCAAAATATACAAGAAAAGATTAAAGTAACTGGGAACATCTAGGCTAAAAAAGAGGAGACACAATTAAAAAAAATAACACACACACCCCCTGCAAGACAAAGCAGAACAAACATTTTTAAGGGAAACAGAAATAAGCTGTTCCCCAAACCACTTATTGTTGTGAATGAAAATGGCTTCAAATTACTGTAAAAAGAATTCAAGTACATTATTGTCCTTACAGCTGCAAAGTGTTTCTTAATGAGCATACAAATAAGTTCTATGGGGAGATTGCTCTGCCTACATTGGAGGTCTCCAAAGCAGGTTGTATAAACACTTCTCAAATTCCCACACCAATACAGCTGACCCTACATAAGAGAATATATTCTTGTATTGTTTTTTGGTGACTCCTTATTGTAATTCAAAACAACACATTTAGGAATTGAAAATTCAATATATTTCAAAATTTTCCAGGGAGGATTCTTCTGCATTATTATTAGTATATCTTCAAATCCTTGAGGCACGCTAATGCTTATAACCTCCCAGAAACAATTATATAAGAAAACAAATTATAATAATAGATATGTGAAGAAACATAAGGTGCCTCAGATAACACTAATGACTCAAAAAGAAAGTGATTTATGAAACAGCATGCCAGAGAGAGGAACCTGAGCACCAAGACAAATATTTTGCCCGCTGGATTTCCTCACCAGCTCTCCCGAGAGAAAAGTTTAGATTGCTACAATGGGAGGACAAATCACATCAGAAATGGAACCTTAACTCGCCACTTACACAGAAATCAACAACGGGCATTATGGCTCCTCAAAGTTAACACCCTTTATTCTCGCCTCTTTTCCTTGTAACTGTCCGATACACTCCCTGAAGCCAACCAAAGTAAAAGATGTGTGGTGGTGAAGCAGGGCTGGTTTAAGAACCGACGTACATTCTGCTTCAGGGGCCTGAGACCCCTGCGTGTCACCAACACCCCCCCAACAGGACTCACGTAAATCCAGTTAGAAACCTAAGAGCAGGTGTCGAGGGGGCCCTTGCGGACACACACACACATATACATACACACACACGCCCCTATACGCACACATCCGCAGCACCCCGCCCGGGGCCGGCTCTCGTACAGCGGGTCCCTGCTGGGCCCGCGGCCGCCCGGCCCAGCCATGCCTCCCCTCGCGCAAGGAGAGCCCCCCCCGGCCCGGCCTGGCCCCGCGGTGCCCCCGGGGCTCGGGACCGCGCACGGCCCAGGGAAGGGGCAGCGACCGGGGGCGAAGAAGGGAGCGACCTGGAGAAGCAGCTACCGCACCTCCACCTTCCTCATCTCTCCCGGGATTGCTGCCGCGTAAACGCTTCCCCCCGGATGGCACCGGGACAGCGGGAAACCCGCGCCGGTGCTTTCCGTTCCTCCCGCAATCCGGCCCCGCCCGCCGCTGGGCCGCGGCCGGGACCAGGGGCTGGGGAGGCTTTATTTATGTCATTTATGCCCAGGCAGAACATGCCCCCCGGCCCTGCTGATGAATTTTTAATTGGTGTGGCACGTTGTTCCGTACGAACAAGACACATTTTCTACTGCAGCCACCCAAAAGCACATAACCAACGCCCGGTGGTTGCAGGGTTGCAAGCAAAGCACGATGGCAGTTAAACTCTTATTATGTGTTAAACGCACCCAAAGCCAAACCAACTGGCTTCAAAGGCCAGGAAATGGTACCAGGAAGGGAAGGAGAGAAGAGACGCTTGCCCGGGAATTCTAAAAACACCTCCAATTACGCGTGCACACAAACGTGACCGGTTTGGTTTCTCTGCAGGAGAGTGGGAGCCAACAAAGGCAGGAGCTGGTGGCTGAGGGATGGACGCCGGCCCAGCAGTGTGGTCAGATCTCCCTCGGTGGCCACAGCCCAGCTGAGGTTACCTCAGAGGAATGGCCAGCAAAGGGCTGAAGGCATACAGAAAAGGACAGAAACCATTTACAGGTGGGGCTTGCATCCAGTTCAGGGCTCCCCAGCCCAGGACCTGCTGGAGCAAGTCCAGAAGACGCCACAAGAAGGGGCTGGAGCACCTCCCCTATGAAGACACACTGAGAGAGTTGAGGTTGTTCAGGAAGAGAGAAGGCTCTGGAGAAACCCTACTGCTGCCCTCCTGTGCTTAAAGGAGGCTTATAAGACTTTCCAAGGCGTGTAGTGACAGGACAAGAAACAAACATTTTTAACTGTAAGAGGATAGATTTAGATTGGACATAAAGAATAAATGTTGCACAAATAAGAGTGGTGAGGCACTGGAAAAGGTTGCCCAGAAGCTGTGGATGCCCCATCCCTGAAGTGCTCAAGGCCAGGCTGAATGGGCTTTAAGCAACATGGTCTAGTGAAAGATGTCTGTATCTACGGCAAGGGGTTAGATTAGATAACCTGGGTTTGGTCCCTGCCAAATCAAATCACTCCTTTCTGTGATTCTGCCTCATAAAAGAACATGCAAATGACACAGCAAAGTGTAAGAGATTAATCATAAATGTCTGTTAATAAAACACAAGGACATGGATGAGGCTGGTTACGTTGTCCCCATTGGGACAGAGAATTTCTAGTCACGAGACTTTTGACTTAGCCACCTGCATTTACAGCTCAATATGAACTCTATTAGTTAAATCCCAAACTCTTTATCAAAAGCACAAAAAGACATATTGCAGATTTTTTCTATTTTTTGTAATTTGTTATTTTTAAGGTATCTGCCATATCCCAGGACTTACAGAGGACCAGCAGATGTCTTCTCTGCTTTCCTTTTTCCTTTAAAAAAGGGACAGCTCACCAACCCCCACCTTTTTAAACACTGATAATTGATTTGACTATCTTTATGAGTGAAATTGCAATACTGAAGACAAAATAAGTCATTCCCTGTGATAAAGCTTATAAGAGGTTTAATTTTTTCATACAGATGCATTTTCCTAAGAGCTTTGCTTATTTTCTTTTGTTCATGCAGACTGAAATTAAATAATTATTTGCACGTGCAGCATTAATTTCTTAGAAAAACATGACTGCCAGCTCACTCATCTTTTTTCAGCTGTCCTTTTACTGAGACTCCATCTTGGTACAATGGATCTGACTCTGAGCAGGAGGAACAGAAGAGGGCAGAACAAACAAAATATCAAAGATATAAATTAGTAAAGTTTTAAAGAGGCTGTGGTAACTTAAATTGTCTTTGTGCTCTGGGTATTAAGCCCTCTCTCCCAGTCCTACTGGGAATTCAAGTAGAAATCATCTGTGCTGAGGAAACTCCAAACAACTGCTGTATATATAAAAAAGTAATTGTTTACTCATGAATGTTGTATACATTATTGAAAGAGAAGTTGGCAGCATTTACTAGCCTAAGGATAATTTTTGCAGGCCTTGGTGTCTGTGAAGAGCCGTTCTTGAGATACCTAGAAATGTCCTTTTGTGATACCTAGGAACGAATTCTGTAGAACAATCACTACTTCTTAGCTTAGCAACATTAAAAATCAAATTATTCTCATCACCAGTGGTATAAATAACATCTGACCTAATTTACAACACACGAGCCAAATTGTAACACTACAGAACAAAATTTATTTCCATTTAAGCTGAAATCCTCAAGCAAACAGCTTAGTTAGTGTTGCTTGTTGCTTTAGTAGCATACAGGCACATAGCACACATCAGTTACTCCCTGAAAGGGAGCCAAGTCTTGTGGTTAAAATGGGGATTGGGACAGCCGAGAGCTGAAGGCTTGGAAACACTATTTGGCCACAGGGAAGTCACTTAGGCTTCTAGATGTCCATGGCCTAGCTATAAAAAGTGCATAATAATTGCCATGTGCATCTCATAAAGCTATTCAGAAATATTAGTCATCGTTCTATAACTGCAGATAACCTGAATATATATATTTTTCTTTTTAAAGCATCTATTTTATTTTAAAGTGTATCCAGCCTTAGGAGCCTGCTCATGAAACCCTGGTCTGGTCCGAAGCAAGTACACAAGCAGCTGAGTTCTGCATCTGCCTGGTAACAAGCTAGTATAGCAGACCCACAGCTGGTGTAGATTGTTGTAGCTCTCTTGATTTTAACAAAGCTGTTGCAATGAATACCAGCTGAGAATCTTCTTGTGTAGTTCTAGAAGTTACCAGAAAGTAGAATCAAAAAATACTAAATTCAGTCCTAGCCCAGTTATAACAAAACAGGTGAATTAATTCAATATGTTTTTGTGGAAAACACTGCAAACACGCGGAGTCAATTATATGGTTTTATGATGCCAAAGAAAAAATAGGCAGGGTTTGTAGGAAGTCATGTTGCAACATTGTAGCAACAATGCAAGACCTCCTAGGAGTGGAAAGTGGATTTATTTTAAATCTAAAATGATTTCAACTATTCACTTATGCCTTCTTCCCACATCTTGGTTGTGGATGTCTTTTTGTAACCTGACCACACTTATTTTCACAATCCTGTCCCACTTCAGATTTGGGATTTACTCGCTGCCTTTTGCCTCATCTTGTGTGCTTCCAAGCTGTAGGTAGATATGTGCTGGGATCTTGATGACCTGTTAATCGAGGTGCTGTGGTACACACCATTCTTGTAACTATTCTCCAGCTGGTTTTTCTTTCTGATGCTTCCACTCCCAGATGTTATTCATTCTTACTGCACACTAATATTAACATTTGTAGCAGTTTTCTACATGTTGAGAATATGCAGAATATTCAGGATGTGCATGCTTTTGTATACAGATTACCCTTGTTTTACTTATCTAAATAAGGTTACATTTAACAAATAATAAACCAGGAGCATATTGAAACAATCTGCATGATTGTTATCTAACTTGGCCCTTGAGAGGTTTTAGAGAATTAGCTCTGGTGATAGCTATATTGTTATGTGCAAGATACTTTTTAAGTGTTTTTTTTTCTTTTTCAAAGAAAAGGAAATGTAAAAAATAAATGAAAAAATAATTCCTAAACTTTCCTTAAATAAAAATTGTGCAATAGAATAGTTTCACTGGCTAGTGCTGAATTTCAAGATCCTGAAATGCTGTGTTCCTTCATTCGTGAAAGAAAATTTTACACAAGAACATAAGTTATGTAATTCTTTTACATTATTATTCTAAATGCATATTGCTCCACTTGTAGAAGGCACACTATCTAGAGTAGGTATTAACATCTCAGTCTCAATTTTAACATAAAATGAGTGATTAGTCTTTTTGTGGGTATATGCTGTAATCTATTGATATGGAAAGCCAGATCTCATTCAAATAAATTTCTGTTCCCATTAATTTTTAGGAAGCATAATATTTTGCCTTAAAATATTGTGAAGATGCCTCTGCAAGCTGACAGTTGGCAATTCAATTGCATGAGTTGCAGGGACAGTCTGTGAGTTAACTGCAACACATTATCATTAATCTGCTCTTGTCTGCTTTTGTAAGGTATTCCCTACTTTAAACACAAGCTGTATATGCAATGTGTTACAGCGATTCCCCTGGTGTTATTTTTATTGTGTTATAGGCTAAATAGACACATAACACAGTATATAACTTGCTAATGTGTCAATTAATGCCACCTCGGGGCTGCAGTAAATTGCAAAGGCTTTTAAAACTGTGAATATGCATTTAATGTTAGTCTTAGGTTTCTTCCTTTTTCTCTTGCCCTATTTTCTGCCTTTTTTTTTCCCTAAATAGTCCATCTTAAAGCCCTCTGGTGCATAACAATGAATTGCCTTGAGGGAAGATAGTTGTTTAATGAATCTCAGAAATATGTATTCTACACATGCAAGTATCATATTGTATTTGATTAAGCACTCTGTGTCAAGAGCTCCATAAATTCTCTCTGTATGCTCAAAACAGAAAACAACTTGTAATGAAATTTTTGAGAAGAGTAAAAGTTATTCAGCCAGACTTACAAAAACATAGGGAAAAGAAAGAGAAATTTCCAGAGAATATGACGAAATTTTAAAGACAACACATTCTACTCACTTAATTCTATGAGATGTAAGATTAATTACATTTCAGTGCCTTTAAGAATCACTTTCATTAACTTTTTTGCTTTGTATATATATATAATATATAGCATAATATATTATGCTTTGTTTAGCAGTATATTTCAAAATAATTTTCTTATCTGGTACAATGTACTTGAAACTTATACACAAATCAGTGTATGTAGATGTTCATTTGTTGAGTGAAAAACCCACAAATTGCTGGCTCACAGCTCTTAATCTCTTCAATCCCTTAAGAATCCCTGCTTTGAAATTAGTTGCAGGCTCTATCAATTTTATCTGTTTAAATGGACAAACCTAATTACTACAGAAGAGCAATTGATTTTTAAATTACCACTGATTGCACAGTGGGTATCTCAGTGGGAAGACAGGTACATTCAGCCTCTCAAATGGAATCAATGTATTAATTAATCTACAGATTGACATACTCCATAGAAAGTTCCCCTTCTCTTCACCTCCTTCCTGTAGATTCATTTGTTTCATTTTAAAAGAAATTTCTGATGATATAGAAGTGAAAAATTAAAATGCAATATAAAACTGCACATGCTGTGTCTAATGTGTGAGTTTCGAGTTTCTGACTTTGCACATCCAGTGCCATTTGCTAGCTTAGGTGGACACTGAGTGATAAAGTATTCCTTACATCACTGAAACATTAAATTGTGCAATATAATTCCAAGGTATATGTATGCATGCAAGAGCTAAAAATGACCTTTCATTAAATGGAAATTAATTCCTTTCATGGAATTAGTAAAATTAACATAAACAAAAAGAGATATGGAGAAAACAAAACGTGCTCAGTACTGTGCCCACTGCTGGCCTTCCTAGTAGAAGGTAGAGCTGGAAATACTGGAATGAGTCCAGCAAAAAGGCACTAAGATGATTAAGTAGCATCTGCTCTGTAAGGAGAAACTCAAAGAGCTGTGGCTGTTTAGCCTCAGAAAGAGAAGACTTAGCAGGGATCTTATAAATGTGTTTAAATACATTTTGAAGTGGGAGGCAGGGAGGGAAGAAGCTGGAGCTGGACTCCTCTCAATGGTCACCACTGCAAGGGCAGGAGGCACAGACTGAAATCCAGTGCTCCCCCTAAACATGAGGAAAAAATCCTCAACTTTTTTGCTTTGAAAATGGTAAAACTCTGGAAGAGGTAGATGTTGTGAGATCTCCGTCACTGGAGACATTAGGGACAAAATTAAAGGTAGTTGGAGCTGATGGAGGTTTGAAAGACAACAGGATCTAACATTTAAACTTGTTTATAGGTCTGTGGACCATAGCTTTAGTTAAGGAGAAATATACGAGCTATGAACAAAATAGTCAAAATTACTGCTGGACAGATCAGTTTCAGTGTCATTCCCTGGGAGAAAAGTGTCAATAAGAATATTCAGAACCAGTTATTCCCAGATTTGGTAGACAATAGTGAATGATTACTGAATCAAATAGAGCTGATGCTATTTTTGAACTGATTTACATTTGATTTTTGAAGTGGTATGTGCACTAAAGAATAGCTAGTAATAAAAACAACCTTTTAAGTGATGATCTACAGATAACATTTTGATTAGCTGATGGTTTAATAGAAGTTAGTCTTCAGGTTTATTGATTTCAAAAGAAAGGGTGAATTTAGCGAAATTAGAATTAATTAAACCAAATAGTGGTCAGCAAGGAAAGCTAAACATCAGTGATGCGAAGTATAGTGGTGAAATAAGATTTACTGAAAATCAAACATCATAAATCTTAAAAAAATAGATAACAAAAGGTTCTTCGTCCACATAAATTTAAAAGAACATTAAATGACATTCCTGTTCCCTGAATGGAGGATAAACCATGCATGGTTCAAAATGCAATGGATATTTTGCCTCAGTTTTCAATATGGATTTCTAGGTAGGTGAAAAGAGAGGGAAACTGAGAATCTTAAGTAGCAGCAAAACTTGTAAGGCTTGAAGTACGACAATTAGGAAAGCTGTATGTTTATTTTTCCAGAAATACAACAGCAGTAGAACATGAAACACTTGACCACCTGTAGTACCAGGAAATTGGATTTGATGAGCTACGAAATCCTTTCCATTCTTAAACTCCAGTGCCCCTGTATTGACTTTCTCAAAAGCTTCTGTCTGTCAATACAATTAGTTTTCTCTACACTGCAGAGAATCTTGACAAATCAAATTGTCAAATCATCAAATTATTTGATAACTCAATAAACATGCTGAAATTTAATAAATGTGCATAATGTCAACTAAAGTCATATTGCAGGAAGGATACAGTTAGCTTGGAGGAAAATATTCTTTTGGCTTCTAAGGCTAGATATTTACTTGCATAAGGATTGGATATTAAGGTAAAAGATATTTTCTATCTCACAGTGCTTTACCCTTCTGACTTCAGCTTTAAATTACCTTAACATGAGTAATAAAAAGAAGAAAATAGAAAATTGGTAAATTCTACACACCCCCCCAAGCCCTCAAGTTATTAAAATGCATTATGGATACTCATGTCAGCCTACACATTTACTTGTGTCTCCTTGACTACTCCAGAACTGTTATGAGAGTGTAACACCTTTAACTATAACAGCCTACATCTGTCTATTTCCCCTTTCATTGGAGAGAGAGGAAATGCTGATTTTTCAGAGTCCCATCCCTTACTTCCATAGATTGTCTGCCTTTTACTATATGTTATGTTGTGTTTCCATTTATGACAAACTGAATTTCATCTGTTCACCATCCCTGTCTATCCTTGCCCTAGTGGGTATGTTGGGTCTTTTCTAGGACAAAGTCCAAACTACTTTTTTTGCTTGACATCATTCATCTGATATCAGTACACAGTCTGATGGCATAAGTAAGCTTCTAGGCTTAGGCATGAATTTCCAGGACATGTCTTCACCTAATGTACATTCTTGAGTTAGCCAGAAGAAGACACTTTCTTGCTAGTTGTACTGAGTGTGCTGCCCACAGCTAACCCTGAAAGGTTTAAACAGTCAAACAGTATGGATAAATGATGCATTTGCCTTCAAAACTCACTCTGATACTTCATTTGCCCTGCAGTGTGATCACCACTGCACAGTTATTCTGAAAACGTGGATGCATTTTTAGTTTCCAACTTTTTCTTTAACCCTAAGTCAGAAAGCAAATAATATTATGAGCAACTTCCTGGGCTCAGTGGTCTGAGTTTGGTAGCTTTCCATTAAAACTCTTGTTTCAGTAATTCAAAAGCTGAAGGTGCTTCTCTATGTAGGGTCTGTCTTTGATCCAGCAAAAGCATGCCACATCCTATAATGAATTTTACTATCCTATAATTCTGAGTTTACATGGTATAGTTTTTTCTACACATTTTCCACTCATCTTTTGTATAGTAACAACTTAAAAACCTCAAAAAGATGAGACTTTATAACCTCTAGAAGGTCCACCAATGAATATATAAAGTAAACCATCCCAGGACCTAAAAGTCACCTGGCAGAGATCAGTACAATATATAAAAATATTAGAAACCAAAAAACCAGTCCAAAGAGAAGGTTTTGTTTCTGTTACTGAATGCTGACAACTGGAGGGAAAGGAAAATGGTTCCATGTATCCCATTTCTTGCTCTTTTTGGAAAACCAATGACCACAGAACCTCTTATGTTTTACCCAGGTTTATGAGTTAGAGAAAAAGATGCTCACTCAGTAGTCACAAACATCTTAATTTCAAGATGAATGATTGGTTAACAAAAAAGCTGCAATTACCTGCTAATCAGCACTAGTCAATGTTGGCCAATTCATAATGGCTTTACTGCTCTTCACAGTCTTGCACCATCCTATGTTTTTGTCTGAGTGGACCATATGATTCCTCTCAGTTCCACTCAATATTTGCTGAGGCATGTCTTCATTCATATCTTCAGCATCTTTGTTTTAATGTCCCAGCACAACTTCAGATCTTTGTTCAGGAGTCTATCTATGTTAATCACCATAAGGAATAACAGATCTCTAGGCCACCTGCCAGTACCTAGCAGAAAGAAAAACAACAAAAGAAAAATGATAGAATGAAACAAGAGAAGCTATAGAAACTGTTTAGTTTCATTCCTGGTCTGAAATTCTATCATTTTCTGATAGGGGTCCAGCAGTGCATGACATCATAAATCCAGCAATGCATCCAGCAATGCATGCAGTAACAGCAGAAAATTGTGATGTATGACTATGGCATTCAGCACTGTTTTTAAAACACTGCAGTGCAGGGTAATCACAGAAATGCAAAGGAAAGATGTTTAGGTACATATGTCCACACATCTACAGCATGATGCAACCTGGTGTTACAAATCATTTAAGCCTCAGAAAAAACCTGGCAAATTTTAAAGGTATATGTAGCCCTGGAAGAGCATGAAACTAAAAAACTTAGGATACTGTTTTGATGCACTCAAGTAAAGTATAGGACACATTTCTAAACTCTCTCACAGAATGAAATGTTCTCTCCAGCCTGGGTATTGTAACTTCTCATTATATTCACTTCTAGTACTGAGAAGGCAAAGATGTATAAGAAAATCTATACTGCAACACAACTTGCTGGGTTGCTTCAGCATCAGTGAGCAGTATTTATTTAACAAAATACAAGTATGTGTAATGTATTTTATTCTTAAAACTTACAAAATACATACAACAAACAGCATAAATTGATCCTCATTTATTCTGCTTGCAGGCTGTCATCATCTATTTTCCTGTTGAACAACCAGCTTGTGACAATACACGTAATGGATGAGATAAAATAGTTTTTAAATTTGATTATACTCTTTGCGCTTGAAGTGTGGAGGTTGTGTTAGCACTTCCACTGTGAGCTCCTGTTTTGGCAGGGTTTATGTTGCCACCGTGTTTCTGACTTAGTCTGGCTACCTAAGATTGCTGTCTGAGGAATAATTAGATTATGCATAATTAAAAATATATTTTGATGTGCACTTCCATACATTGGAACATAGTTAATAAAGATTTTTAGTATCATGATCAAAGGCTGACTAGTGCTCCTTTCTTTACAACCACATATCTTTTTTTTTCCTCTGCATCTCCTATTATGATTAGCTGATAGAACATTTGAGGTATCATTATCTCCAAGAGGATTCCAGCTATGTACTAGAAAAAAAAATGAACAAAAAAGAAACTTTGTATGTTTCTAAATATTCTCAGATATGTAACCATAAATTCCTTTCAAAAAGGGAGAGGTTAAGTGCTGTGTCAGTTTTCATGCTGAGGATTATGAAATGATAGTGATACCTCAGGAAAAATTTTTAAATAAATTTAATTAATTTTTTAATGTATTATAAATTCACCAAAATTTGTGCAAAGCTTGCATTAGTGGAACTAGTCAAGAACTGTCTGAAGAAACCACCTTTTTATTAGAAAATACTCATTCACTAAAACTATTTTTTGACCCATCTATCAGTTTTAACACAACCTTTTTTTGGTGAAGTTATCTCATGTCAAGCGTGTGTTTTTCCTGACTGAAACTGGAAAGTGACACTGCCCCTCTTCCTGAACAAACAAATAGCTAAGACATTCATAGGGAATGTGGAAAATCCCACTTCACTGCTGTGCTCTGCAACTGGCAAAACTGGAATTTAAACCCATGTGTCTGTATGTGATGTGTGCCTGAGGCATGAAGCTGCTGGTTGTTGCTGCTTTGCTAGTTAAAAGAAAACAGCTCAGAGTTAACCTACTTTGCTGTAAAAGCTGAGATATCCTGAGATCTCCCCAGCTCTGTGCATGTAGCAGCTGTTGTCAGTGTAAATTAAAGCACTGTATGTAGTCCCATAAAATATTGTGCCATGTTTCCACAGGTACAAGTGATCCCACATTACATGAAGTGGCAGAAAGGCTGCCTCTGGAAGGGGCTGGACTTGCTTCCATTGTGCACTTCATACAGTCAGATCTAAAAAACCAGAGGGGTGATTAAATGCCATTGAGTGGATATATTAATATTTTTAAAAACCCTAACATTTAAATGCCAGTGTATGCAAATGGTTCAAAGTACACATCCAGTCTCGCAATGTCTGAATATATGCTCAACATACACACTGCAACCAAAAATCAGTTTGGCAGGGAATTCCTTGACAATTCTGGCTTGAAGCTGAAAGATATATTAAACCTCCTCCTTATCTCAAAACAGAAAGTGCACAAGCCAAGATTTGTCAGTGGGCCATGCCTTGTGCTGTGCCCAAACTGTGATTGTGTTTATGGCTATGAAGTAGATGATGAATGTGCTTTTTGTCTTCCTGATGAATTTGCTGCCTTATGGTTAATGATGAAGATTCAGGTATAAAGTGTCTGGAATTTCTGTTTGTAAGTTGAACCATTATCTATAGAAAATAATCAGAGTGAGGATTGGGATTTCAGGATGCTGTGGTTTCTAGGGTAGCTTCTTATGGGGAAACAATGAGATGAGGAAGATCACAGCAGAAGACCTAATAATTCCTTATTATCTTCTCTTTATTTTTTTCCCTTGTCCCCTTGATTCTTGAGAAGGATTTATTTTCAGGGGGAGCCACCCAAAACCATTTTTTTTCTATGTTTGGGAGCCATATTTCCTACTTTCTCAGTAGGATAAGTCAGCCAGTCCACCTTCTCATGGAAAAATAAAAATAAAAAGAATATTTTGAAAGTTTAAAATTTTAGTTATGAGGAAGATCAAACTTTCTATTTTCATTTTATTTTTGAACTTTAGGCAGATGACTTAGTAATGAAGAGGTTAAATCTCCCATGTACCTAAAATATGTTCTTAGGAATAAATTTCAGTTAGGTTAAAGCAGGACAAACATATCAAGTCTCTATACAACTCTATACAGTTCCCTTTCAACATATGGCTAGGAAAGGACATTGATGAAAACAGTGACCTAAGAATTTTGAAAGCCTCTGGCATAAATACTTCAGTTATAAACAGAGATATAGTGAGAAGTATGGGGAACTTAGGAAACCACTTGGGGTTAATATTCCAATAAAGTACATGAAAGATTAGTCTGAAATTAAAGGCACTTTTCATATCTCTAATATAACTGAAACAACGAAAACAGTTGGTGAACATGTCACTCACTTTTTAGACATGTCTCAGCTGTCCATGTGCTTACCACATCACCCTGTTAAATTTTTAGAGTTTTTAATATGAATATCAATCCTTCTTTTCATAAATGTAACCCATAAATGCCAGAAATCCCTTAGGAGTTTTCTCAGACTTTATTTAATGCCCCACAAGAAAGGATGTAAAAGAGACCTTTCTTTTGTAAAGTGATCCTATAATTCTGTTCAATATCCATCATTTTCAAGGCCAAGTAATCATATTTAATGGATCCTAAATTACTTTCTGTCAGGCAAGGATTCCCTCGATAATATTAACCAGTGCAGAGGGCTGACACTTGGAGGGCTGAAACTAAGAGGTTTTTTTATTGCAAGCAGCTTACAAGTACTTAGACAGGGGTGATGATCACTAGCCCTGCAGTAGGCAAGGGTCAGTGTTTCCATTTTGACCTGCGCTTTCAATGGGTTTTAACTTGGCTATAAATACTCAAATTGGTTTCTGCCAAAAAAGCAATGCCTAAGGTGACCTGCAAAGGATTTTTATCCATTGCTGTGTTTGTCTTCCATTTTTTTCTCTCATTTTTTGAGTGTGTGGGTTATGATTTCTTATGGCATTTGAAGATATTGCCTGAGAACAGCAAGAGCAGGATGTTCTCTAAAGAAAAGGGAGCCAAGGGTGACCAAAGGCAGGTGCAGGGCTGTGATTGCACTAACAAAGGTCCAGTCCCATAACACCCAAAGCAGAAGACAGCAAGTCTGGTGATGGCAATGAAGGTCAGCCAACAGTCCAGGGGTTGCCAGACAAATCTGTGGTGGTGAGACAAGTGCATGTCCAAGCTGTGAAAGCAAGTCAGTGAGTCAGGATCAAGTCCTGGATCACTGGGGTGCATGGCCAGGCATGGCCAAGGACCCTTGGCAGGGATCAAGTGAAAGAACAGGGAATTGAAAGCAGCTTCTGAGAAAGGAGGGTTTGAGCAGCCCCTTCTTACAGTTTTTTCTCATGCAACTCTTTTCTCAACAATCTAAACCATGATTATGCAGCTGCACTCTGTCTGTGGTGCCTTGAGAACAGACAGAGAAATCCCTTGGAGCAGGGACCTGAGGCTGCTCTCAAAGTACTGGTAAATGCAAGTCTGCAAGCTTTTTCCTATCTCAGATTTTGTTCCTTTTTTCATAGACTTTGCTTTTTCTGCTGAAACATTTAAGAGTCCAGATAAGCAGCATCATGTCTAGTCTTTAATCTTGAGTAGAAGTTTTTGTAGAGAGGAGCTTGTTGTGCTCTGAAGAGGTGGCTGGGAATGCATTCACTCTATGAAGTGCCTCCAATTTTACCTAGGGTGCTTTCACTAATTCAGAAGTTATGGAATTGATATTTCAAAAATTACACTCTTTTTCCAAGTGTTCTATAGAAATTAAAGTTCAGAAAATATTTAATTAAAGTTACTTAATTCTTTAGTCAAACATTATCAAAACACTTTCCATCTCAATTTTTTCAGTAGAAAACAGTACTGAAGATTTCAGGATATGGAACATTGGGGTTATATGATCTGGACTGAGTTTGATAATAAGCACATGATTTTCTGTGCTGTTAAATGAAAAAATAATATATTTATTACCTCTATTGTACAATAAGATCCAGCACTAATGAGGAGGAAATCTGCTCTACATTATTGAAATTAAGGACCAATAAGGGGATACACTGAAAATTTAGCATTGCCAATCTAGTTTTTAATAAGATAGATGCTAAGGATCTGAGTGACATTTCTCAGTCTGTTTGCTAAAAATTTCTTTTTCATTACAAATTAGTCATTTAAAGGATGGTCTTGCTCCCATATGTAATTGTTTACAAGGGTGAGGTTATCCCAAGGTTTCCCTAGTGGGAAATATCATTCATCTCCCACATAAAAATGGTTTCATTGTCAACTACTGAGAAAAATATGACTTTCAGACTTCTGCTGTGCTTCGGTTTGTTTCTGAAAAATGGAGAGATCAAATATTTTCTTGATCAAAAAAATGCTTTAAAATAAAATTTGTTATTATTTGTGCAGTGCTGAAACACCATTGTACTTGGTGTTGCATCATGCCTAGGAACAAACATTCCTGCTCTCTGGAGAAAATACAATAGCTTCTGTCAATTCTCCCAAAGTCACATTCTGCAGACATAGCTACAGGTGGTGGTACCAGGTCTCAAGTCAAGGAATTTCCATTACTTCTGGATGCATTCAAAGCTTTTTCTGTATCATCTCCATAACAAACAAAATAGACAGTAAAGATCCTTTCCATGTGCCAAATAGTGGTCACATTTTATTGTAAGTTTCATGTTCCATTTTTCTTTTATAATTTCTACTAATTTGTACCCTTTTGTACTCAATCAAGTTTCTACCCTTGTCTCTGGTAAGTGCTCTACACAGATCCTACAGAATCTACCTGAACTGTACAGATATTCCTAGGAATCTAACCACCAGATAATCACGGATTTCAAATGGAAAAAGCTTTTTCCATCATCCCAAAATACTGTATTTAGGTGAAGAAAATATTTTCCCTCAAAAGTAACATTATTTCACAGAAATATTTTTTCCTTTTTTTTTGGGACTGACAGGTTTGCCAATATTCATCTACAGTGGAGAGTTTGAATCAGTGATATGAGCATTATGCAGAAGTCTATGAATGCAGGCTTAAGAAAGAAAATAACATTTTACAATGTCATATGAAGCACAATTAAGAGAATTTATCAGACCTTTTTTTTTCAAGTATTCGGGTAGAAACAAATACTTCTGTTTACTGGATTACATGAAAGATAGAAATTAATTAAATCTTTAAAAAATATTTTTATTAGGAGATAGGAGTAGGAAAGGATAGTAGGATCAATTGCAAAAGCAGTTGAAGGAGGCTTTGATGGTGATGATGAATTTGATGGTCATAGGAGAGTAAAAGAGTAGGAGAAAATGAAGGTGAGCAATATCAACATATCCAACAAGCAACCTAGGTTTCCTTAGAGTCAGGACAAACAAGGCAATGGGAAATCACTGACACAAATGAAGTATCTCAAAAATTTCTGTGAAGAAAATATTATTAATATGCATTGATTCTTTGAACATTTACATGAGGTCTTCTGGAGGTGATGATTTAGTGTACAGGCTTTGGGTGGGGAAGACATTAAAATCCATTTTTTCTCCGATTTAGAGTGGCCAGGGACTAATACTCTGTGCTGAGTGCAAAAGGCAGAAAATACATACCTGAATTTGATACCTTAGGCCAATACCCTAACCAGCAGGAAATGAGATTTTCAAAAGTCTTTTACTCATTCAAAATGTAAAGAACAAATGTAAACAGCTATAGCAAGAGGAATTATTGTTGTCTTTTTAGCTACATCTTCTTTAGTCCTGCTTTGCCACTTCTGGCATTTTAAAGCACAATTTATTTCATACACATTTTCAAGAGGAAATCAATATGAAACTCTAATCTGAGCTATACATAGTTGCTACAGTGAGAAAAAAGTTTGATACACTGAACTGCTCAACCAAATAAATAATTTAGATAACTGAGTCAATGGTGCTGAAAAGTAAGTCTTCATTAATGGACATCACTGAGAGAGCAAAGAAAGCAAAATGAATCATCAGTCTATTGCCTTTAATAATATGATTAAAGAAAGAAGGTACTGAATTATTAAGAACAGTGGGGGTGGAAAAGAAAAAGAGCAAAACCCATAAAGGTACCAGTTTGCAGAATGATGATGAACTGGTTACTCTTGCCATTCTGAAGGGGTTTGTTTTTCTTTTAATTTTATAAGTCTGAGAGCTGACAATTACATAGGCCTTGATTCTCTACCTAGCAAAATCACAAGCATCTCCTTCCTCTCAATTCCATATAAATCAATGATTTATGTAATTTACATATAAAAGTGGATTAGCAACTCTGAATTTTCAGAGTCCCCTGAAGTAGTATGACAATCAAGTCTTATTCCTTTAGAGGTTAATAGCAAAACTCAGAGAGACTCTAATGAGGACAGAAACAACCTCCAGGATTTTGAAGCTGGGAGAGGAGAGTAACATACATAGTTTGTTTTTTAGCAGAGAAATAAAGATGAATTCACAAAATTTAATTCCATGAGAGAGGAATATTTTAGAATGATAACAGTATGCTTTGAATCCACCTTCCAGATAATTCCACAAAGCCAATTCCCTTAGATTCCCTCAGGCATTGCTTCAAGAAAAGGCTAGCTTTACTGCCCCTTTTTATTTGACTGTTCAGCTGGATATTGTTCTTCATATACAAGCTTATGTGTACCCTTAAATGGGATGTACAGTTCAAAGATTTCTTATATGCTGGACTGGTTTTGCTCTCACAAATTATCCAAGTCTACTCTCTGGATATAGAATCCCTAAGTAATTATACATTTGGATTTAGTTTTAGATTTGCAACTCTTCAAAAGAATATTGTAAAAAGCTGAGGTAAGTCCTTGTCCATGACATCTGTGCATAAAGATTTGCTCAGATTCACTTGGTTATCTAAGTACGTGCTTTTTACATGCCATTAAAGCATGATGAAAGGGTATGCTGGGTATTCTATATTTTAATTTGATTTGATCAGTTGTTAACTTTTATTCCTTCTGAATTGGACATTCTGACAGCAAGGGTAACCTCATTTGGTGTACCACCGAGACCTCTTAATAATGATAACATGACCTGTTATCATTATTACTAAATTCCGTGATATAAAAGACACAGATTTTTTTATTTATTTTATTCCATTTAATTCTATTTTATTTTTATTTTATTTCTATTCTCATAAATTTACCTTGTGAAATTTACATTTACATGGTAGCCTTTGGTAACCATGTAGATACAATGCTATAACCTCTGCCCTCTTCCAACTGCCCCATGTTTTGTTTCTTTCATCCCTTTCATTGGGCTACATTATGTTTAAATTGCGTTGTTACTTATCCTAGGATGAACAGAGAGAACTCTGTATCTTTATAGTACTACAAAAATAATTAATCACTGCACTCTGATCCCACTCATAAAAATGCCTGCATATCCCTGCCCTATATTGAAAGCATGTGTTTTAAATTGTCTGAAGAAACTACATTTGCCAAGGGCAAAAGGAGGTAAAGAATATGGTCACCAGCAGATAGGTTCAGTGTATGACCCACACAGAAACTCTTATCCCCTCATATGCTTGTACCTGGGAAAGGAATTGTTTGATCCTTTGAGCAGTTGCCAGGACAACCTGTCCATGTTTTGATCCTTATTTAAAAGAGCGAGGAATGAGAAGGACATACATCAGTAACTGAATTGCTGTCACAAATTTCACCTAACCAGCAGGCTATGAACAAGGCACTCCAGCTGTACATCACTGATGAAGCTCATACAGAGATATTGGAATATGTTGCTTAATGCACTGCAGACCGAAGTTTGTGTACTGTAGTAATGACTGTGGTATTGAAATCTCTGTATGGCACAGTAATCTCAGTATAAATCATCCTGCATTCCAGAAGGAGCAGCAATGGAGCTGGATGGATATCTCTTGCTTATTATCTCTTCCCATGCAAGAAGCAATGGCTGCCAGCTGAAGCTGACAACAGAGCAGCAAGAATAAACAGTAGGGCATGGTTTGCTTGTTTTCAGAAGTGGCTTATGCAGAAAAGACAGAAGATGAAAACTACTGTTTCAGTAGCTAAAAATGTAGAGCTCCTGTCAAATGTTAGCATCCAACGGAATCATTTCATGTCATCTAAATATGCATTCTCCAACAGATTCTTTTTTCCTAAATTATGATAAGTACAAAAAACTCCTAGGTATACCTGCGTGGCAAATGTCCATAGATCCCCACAGAAGATCAAGGGCTCTTTTGTTGTCTGTTTGCCAGAGACGGTAGGAAACCACTAAATAAATTCTCCTCCCTCAGTGTGGCATTTCTGGTTTGTTTCCATATTGGCAAACTTTCTTCATTGTCTGACTCAGAGGAAAAGCTATCCCCAGTGTTTATGTTGGAGTTGAGAGCTTTGCTTAACCCATTGCTTGATAAATTTTAGTGTTTTCAGACCTTGGATTCCTTTATATTAGATTCACTTTTAATATAGCTCCTTTGACTTGGTTGCAACCCCTGAATGTCTTTGGGGATCCATTTCTAATTTTCCTATCTTGAATTTTTCCTGTATCTCCTGAAATGCAATATTTTATGTGGTTGCACCACTGCAGCTGTTTGTTTACCATGAATCCCAGTGTGTTACTGACTGTATGAAATCAGCATGTTGGCCAGTAAGGCCTAGGTTTCAAAGCACAGAACAAATACATATTGTTGTCCTTGTGATTTTCACTTTGTGAAACTTCAGGAAAATAATAATAAGTAATTATCTCTGTTTACTTCAAAAACACAGAAAGGATTCAGTGACAATAGTAGTTGTCAGCCTAATACATGTTAGCACCTGTTAAACAGAACAGTATCTTGACAGTGGTATGATTAGACTTACCAGCAAACCCCCCAATAACATACGCTACTCAGAAATGTCCAAAGCAGTTAAATCTACAAGTGACAAGTGTTGGTCTCACCCAGCCAAAGTGAGGAAGAAAGAAAATGGGAGAAACAGAGAGCTTTGATAAACAGGATCATCGGGTTATCAACTATTTCTGTTATGTCATCTCTGCCTTTCTACTTCAAAAGAACTTTTGGCAAAGAGACTTTACAAGCAATGTGTAGTTGGACATAACATAATATTCTAATTAAGTATATTGCAATGAAAGATGATTTAATTTTTGTGTTTTATGAACATTTTACTGTGTCAAATAAAAACATGACAGTGCTAACATTACAGAAATTTTCTGGTTTTTCTTTGGCAGATCCCTCAGTTAAATAACAACAACAACAACAACAACAACAACAACAATAATAATAATAATCTTCTAGAAGTGTGGCTTTTAACTTTAAGATATCAAGACTTTAGTTAGTGTGTGTAACAGTCACTGAATCAATATTTTAGGAGAAATAAGGCTCTTCTAGGGATTCTTGTTCGTGACTTGAATTTGCCCTAATATTTCACTCTGAACTCCAGAGAATGACAACTGGACAGTAGTTATTCAGCTACTAGAGGCTGATGCTGACTAGCATCCCAAATTGAAGGTATTAAAGGATCAAAAGTTGTCAATTTTTTCAGGGTATTATCTGAAAAAAAATCATATTGGCTTCTGTAGTCAGATGATTTTTTTTTTTGTAGTCAGGTGAAAGTGCAGGAAACTGCCATAAGGGCAGCTGTATGTCTGGTGATAAAAGCTTTGCAGGGCTGAATGTCTGACTTTCTTTTGAAAACTTTAGTTAGCCTGTGGACTCAAAGACCAAAAGTTATTTGAACCTATGGATAAACAGACTCAGTTTTTGGAATTTAAATCTCAGGGTAATCTCACTTATTCACACCAGGCACTACATTATATAAAAGGAAATTCAGAAGGGAATATGTTACATTTTCTGCAACATCTGCAACCTCAGAGCCAGCTCATCCAAAACTAAAAATATTTGGTTGTCAGCTTCATCATCTCACCCAAAGAAAACCTGACAGCTTTTAGATAATCTATTTTTTAAGTCCTTCGGTAGAGAGATACTTCCCTTGAAGCCTGATGCATGGTTTTTTGGTAATTGCAGGTGAATCAAAACTTAGACACAGAGCAGTCTTCATTAGCTCTTCTCACCAACTATTTCATGAAGTTCTAACAGTCTGGGTTTTCCATAGTTGATGCTCAATGATAGTATTTCTTCTATACTGGTTGATCTAAAAAAACCCAGAGCACCAACCACTTTTGCATAACCTTACTTGGATTACTTGATCTAGTGGGCTTTATCTAGTAATTTTTTTACTTTCAGTCTGGCTGTAGTGAGAAAAATGAGGCTCTCTGTCATATGGATTCAGCTTTCTACATTTTAATTGGATTCCCATCACATGCAGACAAGGCATAACAAATATTCAAATATTCATGACAATAAGGCAAAAATCTCAGAATTTGAATTACTTTAGCAATTCAAAATGCTCTCTGGAAAACAGGGATGCAACTGGGATCTCAACTGAGGCCTGATTCCTCACATCTGTATTACTGACTGTTCTAGAAAATACCTTGAAAGGATGCAAGTGTGAATGTGTGCCTCTGTGTGTATTGAGGATGTTGTGAAAATTTTCTTCGTCCTTCAAGAAAAAGCTGCTGTATACCAAGCTGCATGCAAACCTAGGCAAAACAAAAGGTGGAAAACAGATATTAGACTGTTATTAAACAAAGCCCTATTAGGTTGTTAGTCTTGCAATGCAGAATTTAATTTCCACAATATATTTTCCTAAATCAAGATTTTCAAGACCAGTGGTACTTTGTGATGTGAATAAGGTTTTTATCCACTGTGAGAATAGTGCCTGTGCCACCTGTGACCTTTCCTTGTCTTTCCCACCACAGACTAGATATTAATGCTGCGCTTTAAATACACGAGACTGCTTAAATCACATCAAGCCCTCCTCAGGAGAATGTTAAACCAACAGAGAAACAGTTAACCTAACATTTATCAGCACACACACTGGCAGAAGCAGTCTCAGAGAGATTGAATAAATCACAAAGCTGTTTCCATCTCCTCATTAATGTTTTTTTTAATAAGACAACCTATATGGACAGATGACTATCTTAAGTGATCAGTAGTAAAAAATTTATAAATGCCATGTTAATAACAGGAATTACATGTTCCAGTAAGACTCTGCAATGTGATCAATTTGGCACTCATTATTTATAAATATTTTATAATATTTATATTTAGTCATTGTGTAAGACAATAGTAAGCTGTGTCTGCTCCAGACAAAGCTAAAAGAGTTTGGAGCTATTCCACCCTCCAATATTATAGTAATTTTCATGTTTTGAATCTGTCCCAAATGGAATAAAATTGTCCAGTCATGCTGTGCAACAATATTTTCTCAAATGTGTATCAACTCTTTTGGAGACCTGTTAATTTATATTCTATGTATTAAAGTGCTTTTCCAGAGGGAGGAAGTTGAAAAGGGCCGAAAAGGAAGGAAAAGAATCTTGTTCAAATATTTCACAATTCACTCAAAATCTACTTACATGCTGAGTCCCTACAGTTTGGTAGATCTTACTCCACCTTTGATCAAGTCACACATGGTCATTCCAAGCTGTCAGGCAGCCTTCATTTCCTCTAAGAACCCACACACATCATGTCTGATGGGGCTGCTGCAATATAGAAATCACAGGTTTTGTGTTGAGGGGGGCTGCTAAGGCAGTCACAGTTATGCCTCCATTGCTGCTTCTGGGAATAAAGGCTATACCATTTCTAACAAAATATTGTTATGGCTTGATGTAAGAAAAACAACACATAACCAACCAAAAGTATTTTCTGAACATCCTTTAAATCTTTCTGGCAAGGCAGTCCCAACCCTTTTAATAATTTATATGTTGTTCAAAACTCAAATGAAGTCAAAAATCATGGCAATCCACAATGGTGTCCTTGAAGAGTGTGAAGCTTTAAGGAAGTGGTAGCAATTTTGTGGTGTCTTCTGAGTCTATTTTTCAACCCTACCTAGAGTTCAGAGCAGCATGGAAACACTTCTACCTTCCTGAAATCAGGCAGGTGTAGATCAAACACTGTACATTTATCAGAGCTTTACAGGGGAATTGCGGGTAGGTCACTGATATGCAAAGCTAACCTTTAATTGTCTTCAAAAGTTTAAGGATCATTTAAATTGCAATTCTACAGGGAAAGGAGGATGGAAATGTGAAATAAAGAGTCTGTGGGCCTGATTCATGAAAAAGTTACAGACCATTTACATAGGAAAGGAATGCATGAAAATCCTTTACAGTGTGCCTATGTGATTTATTAGATTCCTTTTCCGTGTGTAATCGGTTAACTGCACTTGAAAGGTGTAGATTACAGAGATGAGAGCAAAAGGCTGATGAAATTGAGGTAGAGCATTGTACCTTGCTCAAGATTTGTGCCCAGCAGACAGACAAAAACGTAACTGTGGTGAGCACAGAAAACACTTTTGAGATTCAGCAGTCCTCCCTTGAAGCGCTCCTTGACAGTGAGCTCAGGAGTACTCAGAGTTCTCTGTCATGAAGGATAAGGAAATGCTGCTGTACTGGAACTTGAAAAATGATGCTATGTTAAGAGTTTGTTTGTTTTGATGTTAGTGTTTTTATAGTAATCTCATTATATTAAAAACCTGGGTGTAGCACAATTGTAATGTTGAACTCCATAGTCAAAGGAAGCGTCATCAAAGCTAAACACTCAGTATGACTGAAAGCATTTTCTCCTACTTACTGATCTTTTTTCAGCATCTTTGTTAGCCATGAAAGCACTTATGTCAGACAGTATCACCGAAAGGTAGAAACTTCCCCTCTTTTTGTGCAAATCTATTACCAATGGCCTATGGAGGGCTAATAATCACTTGCTTATTTTGTCCTCATCATTCAAACTGGAACTGTTATCTGTAGCTCCCCAACATGCTTGTTGACTGTGTCTTACAGGTCAGGGCTCAGGATCAGACATTAGCATTGATCAGAAAGGGACAGTTACCATTCACTGATGCTTTAAGTAGGAATTTTCTTACTCGTATTACAGACGAAATTGTTTAATATCACATTAGAGAAAACTTTTTTATCACAAGGCACATTTTGCAAAGACAAGTTATTGAAGAATAGGGCAGATATCAGGGCCCACCAAAATGTATGTGAGACTAGAACTTCTTTTAACTACCCATGAATTAAAACTTGAATGGCTAAGGAAATGTAGATAGATGGCTAAAGAAAATGTAAGAGTGAAAGGAAAGAGAAAGAAAGAATTAGAAATACAAAAAGTTATTTGATAAATATATAATGCAGAGAAGGGAGTCTGGAACATTTCTTAATTGAAAAAAAACCCTCATCTTTTTTAGGAAAGCAGGAAGTTACTGGAGAAGGAAAGCGAGAAAGAATGCGAAAATATGCCATCATCTTTTATGCCATTGCTGAACTCTAAAACCAGCAAGGCAAGATATTCAACAAATCCAGAGAACAGAAACCTACATTGATCTATAATACCATGAGCTGTGCTGGAGCCCAGATGAATAGGAGAAACTGAATGGACTCTGTGTGGCCATAAGGATATATAGGATGTGCATGACAATCAAATTGGGATGTGTCATGGCATATGTTAGAGAAATGGATCAAGTATGTATAAAAAACCATGAAAGACTGAACTGAGGTGTGTGGGTTGAGCTGGCATAGAGGTAGAATGAATTTCTGCACATATCAAACAAATGGTTCGGTTGTTTTTATGATTTAGAAGATGAAAAAGGAGCTTTTTTTACCATTGTTTTTCTTAGCAACAGCAACAAAGACAAGTACTCAGCTGGGACTGTCATTTGCTCAGCTCATTAAAATATTAAGAGAGAACACATCTTAGCAGAGCTCTGAGCCTGCAGAGCTGCCAAAATCAGGTTCCCAATTCACAGGGAAGGAGTGCTGAGAGTTTTTCTCTTTTTCTCCCTTACCCCTTATTGTCATCAGTCTTGAGGCAGAGTGCTTCCTGCTGTTAGTTTTCACAAGGTACTTTTCTCGTGTCTCAAGTAAAAAGGGGCCTGAGGCACCATGTTCCAAGGCTTCTTCCACAAATAATACAGATTAATGTCCATGCCAGAAGACCTGTTCTAAGAGGTTTCTTTTCCTTGAGTCCTCCTGTAGCCAAAACTATGCAAAGTTCTCTTCCTGCCATGACAGCCTGATTTATATGAGAGGGATAATAGAAACAAAACTGAGAAGATAACTGAAGGATCTGAAGATGTTGCAGCTTGTATGATTGTCAGAATATGTTGTGTAAAGGAGGAATTTGAGTAATTTCAAGGCTTTTTGACTGGCTTTATGAAATTTTGTTAGTGTTGCTGTGGTGGGTTGACCCCGGCCAACAGCCAAGCACCCACACAGCTGCTCACTGTTTCATTTTTCCTCTCTCCCCAGTGAGATGGCAGAGAAAACAGGAACAATAAAAGTGAGAAAACTCATGGGTCAAAGCAAAAATAATTTAATAGGTGAGGAAAAAATATGTGATATCAAGTGATGCAAAGGCAAACACTCACACCTCCAACAAGAAGACTGATGCCAAATCACTGGCCACCTTTGAACAATCTCCCCTTTGCCTTCTACCTCAGCTTTTATTGCTGAGCACAGCACCACATGGTATGGATCATCCCTTTGGCCACTTCAGGTCAGCTGTCCCCTGTGTTCCCTCCCAGCTTCATGCCCATGTCCTGCCTACTTGCTGGGGGACAGAGCTGGGAAAAAGAAAAAGCCTTGATGCTGTGCAAGCAGGACTTAGCAGTAGCCATAACACTGGTGTGTTATCAACACTGTTTTAGCCACAAAGTCAAAAAGGCAGCTATAATGGACTATACTATATAGCTATACTATTGCTATACTCTATAGCAATAAAGTAACTCTCAGTATCTCTGAGACCCAGCACAGTAGGGTGAACCTAAGTACTCATAAATTGTGAATACAACTGGTAGTGCTAGAAAACAGAACAAAATGAAAGAGTGAAAACACAGATTTTAAAATATGGCTCTTTTCATTTCACCTGGTAGTACAATTTCTCATACTTAACACTCATTGCCTGACCCTACCTATAAGTTGAGGAAGAATAGTGGCTTTGACAAGGTAAAAAAAGTAGTTTCTGGCATTTTCATTTTTTCTTTTGTTGCTCCCTTTTAATTTAGATTACCTTGTCTGTTTCTCCTCCTCTTCTTCCCACAACTTCATTTTTCTTTTTCTTCCGGGTACATTCCCTTCTTTAAGCTATCCATAACCAGTAAACCCGTAGGTTTCACCACTGTTCTCCTCCAGCTTTAGAACTGGTGCCTTGACCAAAATGTATACGCATACATCTAAACATGTCACTAATATCAGGAAAGCATATTTTGTTAGCAATTTTAATGTATCTCAGGGAACGAATTCTTGCAGGTAAATCAGTATTAAAAAAAGGTCAGCCCTATGTCAATGCAGTATCTCTCAAGGAAAAGGAGGCTTTCATGAGAAAATAAGAGTAACACTGACAGTTTGATACTTGGGTTTTTTGTTGTTGTTGGGTTTTTTTGGTTTGTTTTTTTTTTTTTTTGTACTGAGGAAATTGTATCTGAAATAGAAAAGACTGAGAGAACAAGCAGAGAAGGAAAAATTATTTGATTTTTTTTTGTTCCTTGTATAATTACCCACTGATCCATTCCTGAAAGGGGGCCCAGATGTTGAAATACACTTAAAAACCATTTAAAAAAAAAAAAAAAGGTAATAGTCTTTCAATACCAACCATGGCTAGAAGTTTTTGGGTTTTCCTGTGAACACATTTCTTGTGCTCAACAGTCATTGTCAATTGTTAATCAACAGCATGACAAGATCCTACCAATATGACCTGCATTATCTTACTGTGTACTCATCAGAGCAATTGATGAACTTTATTCAAATGCTCTTCTTCCCAGCTGAGTTCATAATTTCACAGCTGTAGTGGAGCATATGTTTTTTTCCTTAGAGCAAAGGATTAAAATAGCTGATTTCTCCTATTTAGTTTAGTTGCTGGAAGTAATTTTCTGTTGTCCTTCTCAAAGGCTTCTGGGAGATCTGCTTGACACCAGCAACACAGAGAAACAGGAGGGTAGCTCTGTAAATGAGCTATAAAAAGTAGATGGGAAAGCCCATCTGAGGCAAATAATTTCTCTCATGAACTGGGAAGTGACAATATAAGGATGAGAGGGGGTTTTGATGTCTAAGGTAGACAACAGATCAGGTATTTCTTTGGATTCTAGTCCTAACAGTTCACTGAGATGTAGCCTGACTTAGAACCAAAAGAGATACGTTAAAATGTGTCACTTTCAGAAAAATTTATCTCACATATCCTATAACAGCATCACAGGTTTCCCCTGAGCCCTGGTGTTCCTGCAGAGGAAGAAAAGAAAGATATTTAAGGCAAGAAAAGCCCAAAGACTCTTCTTACAGCCAAGCTGTGCCTCGGCTGCTTTTATCAGAGGGCAGTTCTGATTTGATCTGTGATGAGATGGAGATGAAATATCTTCTGTTTTGCATCCTATCCTGTACCACTGACTGCTGCTCCACCTCTCTAGGTATAGAGCTGGTAACCAATAACAGCAGTGATGCAAAGCACTCAAGACTGGATGGACAGATGAAAACTTACATCATGAACCAGAAACTTAACTAGGTCAGTGATTGATGCCAACAACTAATACAGATTCAAAACCCTTCTGCCTTTCTGGTTTTACATGCATTTTAAATGCTTTTGGTTATAGTTGTCCTGTATCTCAGTGAACTGTACTGCACAATAAGAGAGGAGTGTGCTGTTTCTTCTCTGGGTTGGGTTTGTTCCAGGTCTAACCTGGCTTGGGTGTTTAGTATGAGGAGAGTATTCTTGACTATCTATGACTTCTGAATTGCACTGAGCTGAAAGCAAGGCATCTGAGTCCTTCAGTTGCTCTTGCTGGCTTGGCATGTACCTACACAATATCCTGGTAAATTGATACAGCTGATTTAAAGAATGTCAAACCACCACAGTGTCTCATAAAGTGCTTTATGGAAAAACCAGGCATATAATCTTGGTCTTTGGATTCTACTGGATGATAAGTCAGCTCTGAGCTAGATAGTGTTCTTTCATCTGCTTTCCACCTGTACAGTGCAGCAACCTTGCTCCTGCAGCTGTAACCAACACAATCAATGATCTGAGAGAGCTGTTCCTGCCAGAACTGTTAGGACAACTATGTTGGAACAGTCAGAAAGGAGGGGTACAGCAGAGTCATATTGATGTGGCCACTTGAGCTGGTTGTCTTGCTTTCAACCTTTTGACCTCAGAGATGGACATTTGTCCACGGCGGACAAACCACAGGAATGTCTGCTAACAGGATCCTGTTGACAACTCTTTCAGGGCCCTGCTTTCCTACTGTTTGTTTGTACACTGGGCTTTCAAACTTCAGCTGCAAATTCAGTTGGGAGCTAACACAGACAATGACACAGGTAGGGTAAATGCCAGCCAGTCTCTGGTGTCTGCATTCCTGGAGATGTACTTCTCCCACAGGAAGAGAGGCTGTGAAATAAATACTTGTGATGTGGTTCTGCAGTGCCCTGCCTGTCTGTGCTGCTTTGAATATTCTATTTATCAGGCCCAGAGACTCAACCAAAGCATTTTCTGGAATCTCAGTGACCGCTAGGACAGTCTACTCCTGTTTGCTCAGCTTCTAAGTCCTTCCTCCTGGGAAAGGTCCCCTTCCTAAGCAGAGTGGTTCTAAGAGCACAGGTGAGTGTCCAGGTCCAGCCCCGGCCCTGTGTGCAGCGTCACGATGTGCCAGTACAGGAGCAGCTCCAGCAGCCTGCTTCTTTCAAATGCTTCGCAAGTGGCAAGTCAGAAAACATTAGGTTTTGGTGGAAAGAAAACAGCTGTTTATTTTATTTTATTTGAATGATGGTGTGGAATTTAATTCAGCAAAGACATGAAGTATGTTGGTAAATTGTGAGTGTGTGTAGGTGGGTGTGTTGGTGGGTGTAGGGAGCATATGGAAGAACTGCAGCATGAGAAAGCAGCCGACAGAAGGGGTTTGAAAAGTCTAAAGCAGACCAGACTTCTCTTCTCTTCCTGCATTTTAACTCTCCCTTTGGCACCAGTTCATGCTGCAGCCTCATTCTCTCTCCCTCCTGGTTGATACATTATACTTGTATCTCTCGGTATTTGCTGTGAATGTAATTTTTGTATTTATAGTTCTAGGTCGGAAAACACAAAACTGACTAAAATAAACACTCAAGTTTGCAAAGCAGCAAATGGTGTGGTAAGAGGGGTGTGTGTGTATGTTTGCCGTCCATAACACTTCATGCATCAATCGGGAACCATACCTAATGCCATTAATTACTAATTATAACTACTGTGCCCCATTTCTGCACAACTGCAGAGTGAGAGCCAAGCTCTGAGCTCGGGGCGCTGCAGGCCGGGCCGTGGGGCCACCATGGCCGCACACCCCGGCCCCGGCCCCGGCCCCGGCCCCGGCCCCGGCCCCGGCCCCGGCCCCGGCCCCGGCCCCGGCCCCGGCCTCGGCCCCGGCCCCGGCCCCGGCCCTGGCGCGGCCCTGCGGCGGCCCGCGGGCGGCCCCGTGCTGTTCCGCGGCGCGGACGGGCGGGGGCAGCATTGCCCGCGGAATGGCGGCGGCTGCCGAGGCCCGGGCGGGAGGGACGCGGGAGGGGAAGCAGAGAGACCAAAGCCCCTTTTCTGTGCCCCTTCTTCGAGGGCTGCTCTGCGGCGTGCTCGGACGCACCTTTACCGCCTTTCCATTTCGGGGGAGAGTGTGAGATTAAAAAATGCGGTCAGCTCCAGCAGCTGGTGTCCGCTGCGGCAACAGGCATACCTCTGCCTGGGAGCGGTGACAAAGGCTCCCAAGCGGGATTTTTAACTTGTAAAGCGTGTGACCTGTAACGTTCTTAGGAAAATCCTGGGACCTTACATTGGAACACAGGTCCAGAGTACCACAGGTCGGGGCTCTGAAAGTGGCCCGGGAGTCAGCAGAGCGGGGCAGAGCAGGGCAGAAGGGCACGGCCGCTTCCCTCGAGGGGACCTGCAGGGACGGCCCTGCTGCCTGACCACCGCAGGGTGGCCACAAGGCACAGCGTGTTCTGGAGCACAATGTCCAAATTCCTCCTAGACACAGACACACAGAGAGGGGCAACAGCCACCTCTCTGCGAAGCCTGTTCTGGCGTTTCACCACTGAAGAAATCAGTTCCTCTTTGAGCAACCGTGCAAAGGTGCAGATTTTTAGGACGTGCTGTGCTTCAACATTCAGACTAAGTGGCGTGGCACTCGTGGTGCATCTCCTTTAAAGCCTTTCATCACATGGGAAAAAGGGACGAGGAATAGTGAGGATTTTTCTAACACTTTTTGCAGCAGATTGACTTTATAGTTTGTTTATATAGTCTGCTTTGCTAAACTTTGGAAATCTTGGTTCAATCTACCAGATCATAAAATACTACCTTCCCAAGAAACTTTTTGTAGGAGGTCTGTCCTTACATGACTAGGGAGCACAAATTCCACTCAGTCAAAATACAAATTGTGTTCCTAGTCACTTTGGTCATTTTGAAAGAAGTATGTGGGGCTTGGTAAAGGCAGCAGATGGTGTTTCACTACCGAGTCACATTGTTGAGATGCAGCTGACACCTGGGTACAATGTAAGGCTTGGTCTCACCTTGCCTTGGAACTATGAAACTTTACAGTTTGTATTTCTAAATATATCTGATGCCAATGGTACCAGGTGCAAGTTTCAGAATTTTTTTTCTGTGTGCTGTCTTGCTTATGCTTATGATCTTCATCTTAACTTGGATTTCTAAGGTCCTTAGTCATGAATGCAAAAGTAGAGCTCACATGGATCTTTCCTTTTGTTGAACATACACTAAACATTTTAAGACAGTACCAGGGAGAGAGAGAATAAAATAAAATTAAAAAAAGAGGAATAGGAACCCTAAAGAGGGGGAAAGAAAGGAAAGAAGAGAAACACAGAGGTAACAGAGGAAGAAGACCAAAGGGCATACAATGTCTGATGATAGAAGAGAAAAAGCAGTTTTCTCAATCCTCCTGCCCTGTTTGCAGTTCTTAACTCTGCAGCTTTTGTGGAGAAGTAATATTCTAAAAATGTCAGTAGTATTAAACCCAAGGCTTTCTAGTTTTGAAGATGCAGAGAAATCCATGACAATGAGGGAGTAGCTCTAAGAGACAAAGAATGCCCGTGCTACACACAGCTCTCTAGTGCAGAGATGGAAGAATCCAGGCAGAATCTCAACAGTCGCCCTGCAGCTTTACAGGAGACAAGCCTGGGTTATGCTCTGGGCTCCTCAGCCAGTCTGCACCTGACCTGCAACAGCATTCCCACCAATCCTGAACTCTGCATGTGGACCAGAAAGCAAGTGAAAAATTATCAGTGTTGTATTTTAAAAAAGTCTCTATCACAACTCACTCATGACTCAAAGTTACTTTGTGAACTGTGGGCATAAAGAGCATCGGGAATGTTCTCCTTTCCCACGATGTGTGCCACTCACAGGATGCCTCACTGTATTCCTGTCACTGCCTAAAAGAGAGTCTTCAGAACAATCCAATCCATACCCATTACTGCTGTCCTCATTTTACAGGACAGAAGAGATCATAAATATATAACTTGTTACTGTTGCAAGGTTCAAGGTCAACATCAGAATGTAAGAGCTCTTGTTCCTGAGGATTCTGCTCACACCTCTGAACTCTGTTTAAACCAGAGAGAAAGTTTTTCTTTTTTCTTTTTCTCTCTTGAAATAATGTGTCTCTAAGTATCTTTTAAATAGAATTAGGTATTCCAACTAAACATTTTAAAATATGTAAATTGCAACAAGTTCTGCAACAGAAAAATTTCTATTGTTCAATGCTTCAGGATAATTCCAGGGATAAAAAGGAATCTGAACAGAAAATCTGACCTTTTCAATCGAAAAGAAATACTTCTTTTCGGGGGGGAAATACAACCATTACCAAAAGAAAAACCCAAACCAAACCAACCAACAAAAAACCCCAAAAAACACCCCACCAAAAAAACCCAACCCCCAAACCATTTAAAGTGTTTTACTTGCATTCAAATAGAAAATAAAATACTCTGACAGTTGTACCATGGAAGTGAAGTCCATTGGCTAGCTCTTTTTGTCTCTTGAAATCACGTAGCAAAAACTGTAGCCACTCCTGATATATGTACACATTAGTGTGGGCACTCAGTGTTTGAAATACAGTGTATGGAATTGCTCACAGCACATTGAGAATGCTCAGAAACGTGCAATTTTAGGGTTGCACTTTATGCTGTAAGACACATGGTGCTGTTAGCAATCCTTTTTCTCCCACTAAGCACACATTACCTGAGTTTTCTAGTTGAGAATACACCTAAATGACTTCTTCCTTTTTTTTTTTTAAGAGGGCCATAAATTGTCATCAAAAACAGGGCATCTCAAATCAGCTGTTATTTAAACACTGTCTACTTGTTCTCAAAATCCTATGTCATTCTTATATCAATATCCTTTAAAGAAAAACAGAAATTCAAGGAATATAAACCTACAAACCCAATTAAAAAAGCATTGCATGCAGTTTGCATGTGAAGGTAGTGTGGGGTTTTTTTAAACAAAAATGCTGTCTTTTGGGAGTTTTGTGTGACCTTTGTTAATTTTCTTAGTTTGTTTTCAAAAATGATTGATTTCCATCCATTTTTTCTGATAAGAAATAGTGGTAGCTGCCTCCACTTTGCTATATCCTCTCTTTTGCTTCCTTTACAGGGGGTTGATCCACCTGTTCATTAAAAAGGGGAAAACCCAACTTTGGGGAGTACCTGTCAAGTAGGAAAGTTGCATAGTGATGTGACTCTGCCAGTGTGTGAGAGAGAAATCAAATAAAATCCAGAGCTGAAAAACTAATTCATTGTATGTACCATAGAAGAAAAATCATGCTGAAGTCCTGAGCTAACTCACATAATGCTTTCAGGAATCAGAAAAATGACACTGTCAAAACACAACATTAGTTTTCAGAAGCCTCCAGGCAAAATTTTATTTATTTAAAGTTAGCTCCTATTTTAATAACAAAAAAGTGGCAGCATATTCTACATCAAAGAAAAAACTTTTCCTAATGTTTCCATTCCTCTTGTGAAGTGCTGGAGTTGAAGTAGTGGAGCTGTCTTTCTCTAAATAATTACGTGAGTGGCAGGATCTCAACCTGAGAAAGCTTTTTGTCTGCACTGGGGGCTGTAGCATTAAGAGAATCACTTTTGGCTTGCCTAATCTGAGCTGCAATACAAGATACGCAGACTTCCAGTATTTAAATAGTTAGTTTTATACAAGATCCATAACAATGAAGATGAATCCTGAATCAACATCTCGGTACACTGTAACACCTTGATCGAGGGTACAGATGAGACACACATTTATGAGCTACACTCTCCAGTCAAGACCTATTAACCACATTCCTGGTGGCAGTACCCAGGAGAAATATCCCTTAACATGGTGCACAGCTGGTGGCTTCTCTTGTGTATTACCCTCATTTCTGGCATCCTCCCCTTCAGACCCAGACCAAAGCATGCTGTTAGAGGAGTCAAAGCATTTACCTTGTTGAAGGGATGAGAGATGCATTTTAAAGTTCACTTCTGGATCTCTTTCCTGGCACTCTATTTATTCCTCTTTGTTCTTCATTCATTAATCTTTTATAGTAAGAACTAGTAGTAGTGAGAAGGCAGTCCAGGGTCCTTTCCTTCAAAGACATCCCATAAATAAGGAATAAACCCCTTAGGTCCCTAGACCTGTTGTTTGCCTTTTTAGCTTGACTTCCCCACCAGTTCCTAGTAATACCATTCCATTGGCAATAACTTCTGTCTGTGTTTCCTTTCTATTATTTCATATCCTTTAACACCTCCTGCTGTGAACCTTAACAGATCTGGAGCTGTGGTAATTTGGTTCAGTTCCAAAAGGCTCTACATTTGCATGTATCTGGGTCTTGCTGCAGAACGGTTGGGTATGTGTGGGAGTAGGACTGAACTTTAATGCAAGAGCTAACTCTAACATCTGAGAAATGTATTTCTTCCTTCTGGGCCTCTGGTCTTTTATAAGCAACAAAATAAACTAATGTCAAGGCAGCCACCAACAAACCCATGGGTCTCAGTGAAGGGGAAGCAATGCTTGCATGAGTTTGCCCTCCTAATGCAATAGCTTCAAGTTCTAGCTCAGACAAACTATGTCTTTCTTGTGAAGTGAGGGTATGGCAATAATGTGATGTATGAAGGATGTTATAGTACAACAGTACCGTCAACAGCTACCAGTAGCAGGAGTTGCAGGAAGACAATAGAGACAGACCCCAGAAGAGAGATTTTCTCCCTCTATCATGGCAAAGTCTAAAGTAGAACAAATCTCATGAGTAACAGAAAGTAGTAGCTCTGGCTGCCAGGTGATGTGCCTTTGAGGTTGAAAACTGCTTCTTCTGCCAAAGCAAATTCCCCTACTTGGGGAATGTGGAGAGTGGAGGAGCTCTTCTCCCAGCAGCATAACCTGAGACCTGCCTACTCATGCTGGGCAGGGGAGGCCCCCAGCACGTGTGGGGCTGTCCCAGTGATGGACCAAGAAAATTTTATGTGATGGACCTGTAAAGCACTTCAGGATCAGCAGGGATGAATCCTGCTGTAAAATGTATCATTATTGTTACTAGATGTATTATAGACTCTGTGATCTGAGACTGCTGCAGGCAGTGTGCTGGGAGAAAAGCTTTCCAGATTGTGCTCATGCAAATTTCTGTCTGTGATCACATTCGTTCTGGTTCCCACTACAACATTACTTTCACACTCGTGTGCTGCTCACTCAGTCTAAACTTTTTGTTATTGAAGGTTGTATGACTACAACGTAGCATCCCTTTCCTAACACCTTTACAAGGGTGAGAAAACATACAAATATGGAAATCTAATGGATATGCTTAAACTTTCCCAGAAAAGGGGTGGAGTTGGTCCTAATCTTTGCCTCCTCACTTGAATATGTGCCCTAACAGGTTACTAGATCAGGGCAGCTGTCAACTTGTTCATGGCTTGTCTTTTTGTTCAGAACCATTGTTTTTAGTTCAGCTTGTCTTCTTGTTCTGAATCATTGTTTTGTTCTGAATCATTGTTTTATTCTGAACTGGGGATCTTTATTATTCTAAGAGGAATTTCTGAAAGCTGGGAAAAGCAAATGTGAAATCTGATCTATTTTGAGTTTGCCCTCTTGTAATGTGGACAGTCTCATCAACCCTGTAAATCATGCAAACAGCATTTTGAAATAATTTAGGGATTGATACAGTGACAAAATAGCCATATAATAGGAGATGGAGGATGAGCAGACATATCCAAAAATGTTTTTTAAACATTGCAAGTGAAATGGAGAGCCAAAGTAATGGCAAAGAGACCTATGGCCAGTGGCATAACCTGTGCCAAGAGCCTCAGAACAACCAGACTGTTTGAGAATGTAGGGAAAAAGCAGGCAGTGCTCTAAAAAATTATAAAAGCAGGAAATCACAGGCAAATCCTAGTCATGAATTAATCCAACAGAAGTCAAATCCAAAAAATTGTGAGCAGTGAATCATCAGTAAAAGGGCACTTGCATGTAACATATGAGTTCAATTCACAGGTACCCAGTCTGTTTTTTAAAATTAAAATTTAAAATAGGTCAAAAATATTCAGTGTTCAGATGATAGTTGAAAAAAGAAGCTTTCAAGATCTCAAGTCTGTATTTTGAATGTTTGTCTAATACATCAACACAGGCTGGCTTGCCAGAAATATTAAAATACAAGTAAAAAGATCATAAATTAGTAAATTGTCAAGTATTCTTAATATGTATCCTCATTGCCAGACATTTATAATAGTGAAAGCAGGTTACTTAAATAATAAGTGCCAGTTAGTACTCAGAGAGCTCAGAACAGTTTTACTTTAATGGAGAGAACAAACTATGTTTGCTTCAGGAAAGCCATCCTGAAAGAAATAACAAAGATTTAACTTGGACACATGAAAAGTTTCTGTATTTTAGGATTTCAGTGTTCATTTCTAGAACTATTACACCATGCAGTAGAAATCTTTTATTAAACCAATGCACTCATTTATTTGAAATAAAATTTTTGTTCAGTCACTGTATTTTGATAGACTAGGCTCTGCACATAGACAGGAGATAATGGATTGAACAGGATGTCCATGAAGGAGAAGAACTCCTTCAGATTACCTCTCTAATACTCAGGAGACATCCTGCTTCCAGTACTCATTGCACTTCTGAAGGCTAAGAGGAAAGATGCACCCATGCTATCTGGTGTAACAAATCAGCTCCTGAATTACCTAACTATAAAACTCACAGGGAAAAAATTAAATAATCTCTTTTTAAAATATCTCAGTGTCATTTTAAAATCTATTTAGGAAGATCAGCTCTGGTGCCTTTATAGCAGCTTAGCCATGTGCATTGTAAAGGCTCACTAGTACTGTTGCCATCACTGGGTTTTGAAATGAGTACAGCACAAAGTTACTAAATCAGTTTTGGTCTTACAGAGCCGTTTGGTCATACTTTCAAGCAATTAAAGAAATTGATATACAGAGACTTTTAAAAGGAGGCAGGAGACAAAATTTTATGGGCACAGAGAACTATAACAAGACATAGATGACTTTTTGAAAAAAAAAGGAAGCAGAGAAGATTTGCAAGACATATTCTAACACTTGTTAAGCAGAGAAACGAAAAATTAAAACTTTGGGTTACATTTTTAAAGACATTTTCCCACCCATTACATAAGGGCTGCTGGAATAAGCCAACATTTTGTGTCATAATAAGCATTCAAAACATTTTCCTGCAGACTTAATAACAATCAGAGAAACATAAGAATTTGTATGCATACAAAGTCCTCAAAACTGGTGTCTTAGCACATATAGGAATTTATAGTCTCAAGATTAAAACTTGCTGGGGTAATCACTCCACTGACCTTTCTGTGGGAAAAAAACCCATAATAAAAAACCACAAAAAAACCAGCCCTGTATCTATAAATTTTGAGTATTGATGTCTTTCCCTCTTTCCGCTAAACCACGTGCATGTCTGTGTGTGTGGATGTCTGTACCCATCTCCCCACCTCACGTCTTCAGCATTGTTACAAAGAACGTCAAAAAGAGCTCTGCTGAAACATCTTATTCATTGTAGGACCCAGTAGTTCTGATGAAAGTACAGCAGCTTAAGGCAGATAAATTCTGCTATTTCTCTTATTATAAAAGTCTTAGGCCTCTCTATGGCATACTTTACTCACCTACTTTGCATATAAATGTTGCACAAATGGCCTTGATCATACTTAAAATAGTGTAGACTGAGCTTATCGTTTCAGTCATTCACACCACTCAGAAACTGCTTGAAGTCTCTCTAGGAGAAAAAGTCAGCAAACTGTTCTTTTTTATGTATTCACAATTTAAACCTGTTGAAGTTCTATTTCTCTCTCTCTCTCTGAAAAGGTTTTGCTTTCAGTTGAGAGAAAAACAAAAGATCACACTGTTTTTCAGACCAATGCATTCTGTTACCATTTCTCAATGCAGCTCTAATGAGAAAAAAAGCAGGCTAGCTGGAGTCATGAATCTTGTAGGAAGACTTACAGGAAAAGCTCTTTTCGTTAGAAGCAAATATCCTATTGCCTTAAAATATCCGGTACAGTACAAAAGCTAAGATCAACATGTTTCAGTATCTTTTTAAGCTCATGGTGAAAAAAAATGACTGCTACAGGAGACTCAGTGAAACTTATGCCATCTCTTTGGTTTCCATATGCATCAATGGAAAAATAAGTTTCATCCTTATCTCTCTGAAAGTACATCTTCTTCTCTTACAGTCCATTGTGTCTCTGGCCCATGGACACTCCACACTGAGAGAAATAAAATACTGGTAGTTGCAGGGAGAAGTGAGAAAATGATTTAGCCTTTTAAAAAAGTAGAATTCAAATAAACCAGGCACATCCAGGTATTAACAAGTCCTTTTCTGATCGTGGGAAAGGATCAAATGTGTTTAAGTCTAACCTAAAAATGATCCTGAATACTAATCAACTAATGTATTGTTAATACATTCATCCCTTTTTCCTTACGAAATTTAATACAACCATCTTTTTGTACACTATTAAATAAAAAACTCTTTGCCTTGCCCATTTCAAAAACATTTAAACATCTGTGAAAAAAGGAATTCTTACTAAAGAAGATGGCAGCTTTGCTGTATTATTGGAAGCAATAGTAAGGAACAATAACATTTAACAGTTTCTAATTTCAAGCACTGATCAGCATAGTATGCTGGGCATGTAGAAGTTCTAACAGAGGAAGATCCTCTTATCTTTAGTCTCTTGTTTTATATCAGGTGCTGCCAAGTGTATTTCTGATAGTGGGTAAGAAAATTAAACTGGAGTACTAAGTCCACCTCATTGTCACCTCAATGTGAATGTCCTGCCATACAGTTAACTTTTGTGGGGGTATCTCAGATATATGCTGAGGACAGAGAAGGATAACCTGGAGTGCTGGTCTCCTAGCTCCAGGGCTCACACTGTGGAAGAGAAGCAGTGAGAATATATAGATGCAGAATATAGGCAAGGCAAAGGTTTGGTACTCGTTCTTGAAGATTTAATTCTATAACCTTTGTCTGAAAGTAAGATTTTTCTGCAGTGCATTACTGCTTCAAGCAAAGTCCAAAAGGCTTTCTTGTCTGTACTGCCCTTATCTAATGAGTAAAGTATCAGTGGTAATGAAATTGACAGGTGCTTCACCTGTGTGTCTGAGCCTGTTTTAGTGAAAGCAGTGGTAAAACTCCTGTTGATTTTCTGGAGAAAACTGAAGCCCGGGGTCTATGAGAGCTGTGAATACTGGTAGCTGGGAGTTACCTGAATGTTGGTAGCTCTTTAATAACAGCTGTCTACCAGATATAAAACACAAAAATACTCCTAGATTAGAAAGCAAGGTGGCAACTCCTACTATCTGCCCATCATTTCCATTATTTGTTTCAGTAAAATGTGCATCCTAAATACCACTCTGAATAATTCTTCCTCAGTGCTAGGAAGTGGTTAAAATCTGGCCACAAATAAGGTTTTCATGAGTTGGCCTGAAGTGAGTAAATTCAACATAGAATTGAAAGGAATACAGTCCTTAAAACAGTTTTGGAGGTAATATTCTGGTTTAACCTCCATCCAAATGATATAAAGTTATAAATGGTGTATTGTAACCAGACCTAAATATATCAAACAAAGAACCAATGTGATCACACCAACTGCATTTCCCAGAAGCCACCTGCTTTAACCTGCATACATCTAAAAACAAGTCAGAAAAAAGTACATTATTTTTAAAAGAAAGCTTTATTCTTCATACAAACCCGACTCTGTCACATATCATGAGGCATCATTAACAAGGTAATATGGCTTTGCTTAAATCAAACAATATTGCTTCATGAAAGTATCCAACGGAGTTAATATCAGCTCTTTTCTTTGTTCTCTCCTAGATGGAATGTATGCATGTTTTGATATCAACTCATCTCCTTTAAACTGCTAGCTTAGCCAGCATGTTATATGAATAACATCTTTGTCAGGTAAATCCACCACAGGTACTAAAATCAGAGCTGGTGTCTTCTCTTCCAAATATTTTTCAAGGTATTCTTGCAGTCCTAAAATAGAAACAAAACAACTAATGAGTCCCCCTTGTCTTATTGTGTCCTATCTCTTAAGAATGATTTCTAAATACTTTTCTGAAAATTATTGTGGAGTAGCAATTAACAAAAGGAAGTGAAACACAACTCTTAAATTTTCACTTTATATAGAAGGAAAATCTCCCACCTCCTTTTTGACTAATTTGAGATTAAATTTTGATGTTGCCTAAGGCCAGAAATCAGCAAAACAGTATTTCTCAACCTTTAGTGAGTGAGTGGTCTGTTGATTACAGATACAGAGAATTGAATTAGAGCAGTAGTAAAAATACCAAAAGGCCAGATGAAATTCAGTTGTCATTTTTGATATTTGGATGATCAGCACATAGTTGTCTGTAAATGAAACTCTTCTCTCAAGTCCCATTGTGGGGCATCAATCAAAAAAGAAGAAGTTAAAGTGGGCCATTTTTAATAAAATTATGAACTTCATTTCAATTTGTAATCAATGGATGCATGCCATCTTGAAGACATAATGGAGGAAGTCCAGGAATGGCAACATATATGACTGAATATCTGGAATTACAGTAAGAGTCAAACTGCTAAAAATATAGAATCTGGCTACAAGAAGCTCTAAAGGGACTGGTATGTGTGGCAGAAGTTTGCAAATTTAAAAGTCCATTATGGGAACAGAATTAATAATTGAGAAGATCTAATTAGAATACAGAAGAAAAGCAAAGAATGGAAAATTTAAACTTGCCATCAAGACATTCTTGGTTGTGCTCAGTCTCAGTGAACATGCTACAAATCAAGCCACAGAGAACCCTAAAGAAAACTACCGAGAACCCACTGAATGACCCACAAAAGACACTTTCCTAATGATAAGGTATAGCCTGCAAAGGTTCTTGTTTCAATAACGTATTTCTGTCAGCAGCTTCTGGGATTATGGCAATTCTTTATAACACTAAGCAATCTTGGCTAGAAAGGGTGTAAAGAGGGCAGAACTTGCAGACTGTCAGAGCTTTTTTTTTTTTTTTTTGGCGTCACTGCCTGTGAAACTGCGAATAGGCAGTTCAGACAAAGTGTTACCTCATCCAGGATAAAACAGGAATTTTGCAATTGTATTCACTGAAGCCAAAACTCTCTTTTTATCTGGCAGCAGTAGCACAAATTAATGTAATAATGGCAATGCTGCCTACAAAATATTGCAAAGATAGTACTAGTCTTCTGAAATTCTGCTGGCTTCCTTTTGTGTTAGAGTCCTTGAAATTGGAGGTGAGGACTGACAATGGAGAGCCAAAGATCAACAGTCACCTCAAAGGTCAAATGACTTCTTCATTTGGTGTGCAAAAAGGAACTAATCCTCTGTATTACAGATATTCAGCAGTGACCAGGTAATTAACTATCAACTAGCATTTTTCTTGAAAAATTTGACTTCAGAAAACTTTATGGCTATGCTGACTCTGAAGGTTTTAAGTGGAAGGGGTAAAGACAGCCACTTCAAAATCACTGATTCCAACCCATTAAAATTACATTTATTTTTTCATCAATTAAAATTGTGAAAATACAATTTTAGACTTTAGCATTTTATGCACAGGCTTAAAGGCTCCAAATCAGTGCTAAAAGCTACCAAAACAAGTCCCGGTATACATTTTAAAGGCAGAATTTTAAAGTGGGACTATCTGGAAAAAGAACTCCATTCTTTGGTGGGTTTGAGGTGGCCAAAATAGCCATAAATATTTACATTTGAATGCATCCTAGTGGCCTTGCTTGCCAACCAGGAAGAGCCACCTTTCCTAAAGACCAGTGCCTTTTCTATTGCCAGTGCCTAAATGTATAAACGAAATGTGGATAAAAATCTGGGACACATGCCTCTAAATATTGTACTGTATCTAAAAATCAATTAGTTTTATATGAAAGCAGTGCAACTTAGATGTGCATATTTATACACTTAAAAATTGTGAATAAAAGTCTGCTCATGCAAATTTCCCCTAAAAGGCAGAGATTGGGTCTTCTAAAACAGAAACGTTGTACTCTAAGGTCTCACAGAAGACAACACACAATTAGTAGATCTATGGCAACCTATGAAATTATAGCAAACTAAAAAAAATGGCAGCTATATATTTTACCTGCTATAATAAGACTCTAAGTCTTCCAATACTAATTGTATATTCTTAATGACGGGAAACTAATGAAGACACTATTTATATTTTTTTACTCATTCAAAATATGATTTTAGATAAATAAAAGCCTTGGTCATGAATGTTTTCTAAATACGTAACTCTTTGTTTGAATACAAAGATTTTCAGAAACGTCCTTCCTTTTGTATCATGTATGGGGAATGCTTGCTCAGTTGTATGCCATACTTATAGAAGTTGATCTTAAAAACAAAAACAAGTAAAGGACAAAGGGTTACAGTGAGTGTGTTTGCTGGAGGTTTAATAGTGGCTATAGATGACTGATGACAGTTATTTAAACTGCCCTGATACAGCATATTTAAGTACAAGCAAAACCAGCTGATTATCAAGCAGCAAACAAGTGGTGTGCATTGTGGATGTTTTCATTTTCTGTGAGAGTCCACACAAATTATGCTAGCCACGTTACAGCACACTTGCAGTTTTAAGGAGGCCACCCAGGGGCTCCTGGGGTAACAGAAGTCAACAGGGAAACACAAAGGAAATAACTCAAAGAAATTAAGGGGTGTTCCTCTAGAAAGCTGACACAGCTGACAGCCCAGCTGAGGTGCCTTTACACCAATGCACACAGATGTAAACAGGAAGAGTTGGAGGACACCATGCTGCCTGACATCTATGTCCTTGCTGCCATTACAGCACAGCTCAAGGTGAGCCTGTGGCAATCTCCTGAGGTTTAACAAGACCAGGTGCTGGTGCTGCACTTGGGTCAGGGCAAACCCCAGTCCCAGCACAGGCTGGGGATGAACAGCCCCAGAGCAGCCCTGCTGGGAAGGACTTGGGGGTGCTGGTGGGTGAGAGGCTGCACATGAGGCAGCCATGGGCACTGCCAGCCCAGAGAGCCAAACGTGTCCTGGGCTGCATCCAGAGCAGCGTGGGCAGCAGGGCCAGGGAGGGGATTCTGCCCCTCTGCTCTGCTGTGCTGAGACCCCACCTGCAGGGCTGCATCAGCTCTGGCTGCCAGCACGGGAAGGACATGGAGCTGCTGGAGTGACTCCAGAGGAGGGCCTTGAAGATGATCAGAGGGATGGAGAACCTCTCCTACAAGGAAAGGCAGAGAGAATTGGGGCTTTTCAGCCTGGAGAAGAGAAGGTTTTGGTGTGGCCTTATTGTGGCCTTCCAGTACCTAAAGAGACCCTACCAGAAAGATGGAGAGGGACTGTAGAGATAGGACAAGGAGAAAAGAGCTTCAAACTGAAAAAGAGTAGGTTTAGATTAGATATAAGGAGAAAATTCTTTACTGTGTGGTGAGGCACTGGAACTGATTGCCCAGCCCTGGAAGTGTTCCTGGCCAGGTTGGATGGAGCTCAGGGCAATCTGGTCTAGTGAAATATGTCCCTACCCAAGGTAGGGGGATTGGAACTGGATTATCTTTAAGGTCCCTTCCAGCAAAAAACCATCCTATGATTTATTATTGTAAGTACATGAAATTTGCTCAAAGCAGGTGAACTTCATGCTGCAAGATGGATCCCCCTTCTCCCAAATAATCCACAGAAATTCAGGGAACAAGTTCCATATGAAGTGTCTTCCCACACTGCTATGAATTGGTTTTTTTTCTTTTTAACCTGGGTGCAGCTGAGGAATATGGACATAACTGAAACTTAAAAATGTACAAAATTTATTCAGTGTCTTCTGGCATTACCATCTATTTCTGCCATTGCTTTGTGAAGACAGGATACTGGAATCAATAATTTGATGATCTCTCATGCTGATTTAGCAGCCCTTCTATATAACATGGCACGAACTAAGAGTGTAATCTATTGTTTTTAAAGGTGATTTTCATACTAGGTAGAAGAAACAGTGCTCTGAGAGCTTCTAAAAGGTCATTCAAAAGACTAGGAGGTGATTTCTACATCTTTGCTGTCACTGGCCTCAGCTGGATTTAGGCAGTATCAGATGAGGCCACAGAATTCACTTATATTTTTCAAAATCAAGTCCCTGTTATTGTTGCCATACTCTTGCTTCACTGTATATCTGCAGGGGAGTAGTAATCTAATAGCTCATATGAAAAAGGAAAATGGTGGCAAAAAGGAAAATTGTAGGAAGAAGGAAGATCACATTTAGCCCAGTACATAAAAAATCCCTTTCATATTACTACTATCTTTCCTTCACTTTTTAACCAAAATATATTGTTACATTTCTTAGAGCAGGTTTTAAATCCCTGAGCTAATAAGGCTCCATTGCTTCTGCTGCAGAGATCTGACATGCAGCATGTACTTTGAAAAGATGCATCAGAGGGGATCAGGATCCTAACAGTTGACTAAGAGTTCCAGTCCCAAAAGATCTGCCCCTGGTGTGCAGAACACTTAACCCTTCGACCAGTACCAACATGACTATTCACAAATTATTGATGTCCCTAAATCCCTGGCAGATTGCAGACAGTTCTTGTCTCCCTTGAAGCCAAAGCATATGGTCACTAATGAGATGGATTAAAAATACATATACACATTCAGGGCTTTGCCACATGAATGTAAAGCCACAGAAATGTTAGAAGGTGATTGAACTGGACTGAACACTGTTAAATACATGATTAGCTTGTTATGGATCATTTCCATTGATCTATATTCAGTTTCACAGCATAGTTTAATTAAAGCTGTCTGGAACAAGCCTCTGCCTTAAATGATCAGGCAGTGCAATGAAAAGGTGAAACATGAGGAACTGGAGATGCCCCTCCCTTTCTTAAACATCCAGCTGTCTCTGTGGTGTCCAACCACAGCAAGAAGAGAAGCTGTGCTTTAAAATATTGTCTGTTTTTTCAGTCCAAGGTTTTTCACACTTTTTCTTAATATGAAATGATGTAGTGGGATATAAGATTTGAGGAAAAAAAACCTGCATAATTTTCTTGCATTGCAATTAATGCCTTTCTATCCAAAATAAAACCCAGTAAACAAGAATAAAATATTGGAATGTAAAAGGGAGTCACCTGGAAAAATATGATTTTGTGCTGATTTTTTTTTTTTTGCTGCAGCTGTAAAGATTTTAAATCACAATATGGGTATCTCTCACAGTCCAATACTTGAATTTTCATGTGGTGCCTTATGCTTTTTGTTGCTATTCTTGATGACATTATTTCATGTTGGTCATTGTACTTTGAAGGGACTGGTTTTTCAAAACTGATGTAAGCTCCTTCATGGAATACTGATGATGCACTTCACTCACTCTGGGCTAGGATATTTATGTGAATACAAGTTAAGCAGTTGCTTTGAATTGCAGGGGAGATCTGTTATAGGCATGATATATGAGACAAATGACCAGGAGGAGTTTGGATAAGGCTGTGAAACCACTTCAAACCTGCAATTCCCTATGGCAGTCCTTGGAACTGTGACTATAAAACAAATTACAGAGGGAATGGTAGTTGTGTTTGGAACTCAAGTCATATGCCTGGTCAGTTGCCAAAGCAGCCAGATCTGCACATCTGTATTTGCAAACAATTCTTTCATAAAAGAAGAAGAATTCCTCACATGGACCCATCTATACTGACAGACTTCTTTCTTCTCCCACTAAGCTACTTTTAGTTGTATTAATGAAAATACCTTTTTCAAGTAACCACCTAACATGAAAATACAGCCTATACTGAAAGCACCAAGGCCAATGTTAGCCATCCTCTTTCAGCTTGTTCCTAATTCTGGAGTACAATTTTAGATCATTGCAACCTCTTTTGTGAAGGATATGCTTATTAGGATCCAGACTGATAGGACTGTCATGTTGGACATGGAAAGAGAGCAACACTTTACCCAGCAGAGCATTCACCAAGAGAAATCATGGGATCATTCAATAGTTTCAGTTAGAAGAGAGCTTTAAAACTCATCTAGTTCACCCCCCTCCCTGCAATAAGCAGAGCCATCTTCAACCAGACCAGGTGGTTCAGAGCCTCATTCAACCTAACCTGAAAAGTTTCCAGGGATGAGACATCAATCACTTCTCTGGGCAATCTGTTCCAGTGTCTCACTGCCCTCATTGTAAAAAACTTCTTTCTCATATCTAGTCTGAATCTACCCTCTTTTAGTTTAAAAGCATTACCCCTTGGATGAAGGGTACACTGTCACTACAAGCCCTATTAAAAAGTCTCCCATCTTTCTAATAAGCTTCCTGTACATATTGAAAGGCTAATAAACAATCTCCCAAGAGCCTTCTACAAGCTAAATAACCCCAACTATCTCAGTCTTTCCTCATTGGAGAGAGATGTTCAATCCTCTGACCATTTTTGTGGCCCTCCAATGGACCTGCTTGACAGCTCCATATCTTTTTTTGTACCATGAGAAAAATCTGCTATAAAGAGAATACTAGTGCTCTGTTACATTTCACTGCTAGTCCTGTTTCCTAGTCCAAAGTGGACTTCTTGTCCCTTTGGAATCTATCCCAAACCTAAAAGTTCTAGCAATGTTTTTAAGCAGGCTACAGTGAAAACATAATGAAAGTTGCTCTAGGCTTCATGGGTACCCACAGGAGTTGTAGCAGCTCTTGTAGCAGATGAAAAGAAATGAAGAAAATAAGCTTTGTTTCCCTGCATGCCATACTGATAACTCCTGCTCTCAGATTTAGTGAGGAGAAGTTCCAAGTGCAAAAGGCAGCCGTTGTGGACCCTACTGTTCATGTGAGATACAAGAAAAAGGAGTGGTTGGCTTATCTCAGACCACACTAGTAAGTCAGTCAGGATGCCTGAACTCTGCACCACCAGCAGCAGCAAGAGGAGAGGAACAGCTGGTATGAAATGATCAACTCTGAAGGAACCCAGATTCTGCCTCTTCCTTGCCCAACCACACAATCCTCTTTGCTGTTCCTCTGTTTCAACAGGAAGGCGTGGAAAAGAAAAAGGGCTCACTCATAATCAGGGAGGGTATTAACATTTACAGGACCCTCAATTTTCTAGAGCTGAGTCACTTGGCTGAGTAACTGTACAAATCTTTTTAGACTGTAGCTCATACATTCTTTTAGCATCTGAAAAAAAATTAGTAGACAAAACAGTTATTTTTAGTATTGGTTTGATTGTGGGCCTGTCAGCCTTGGTGATGCATCTCTTTTATCAAGCTGCCACAGTATCTTGTTTTGTTTTCAGAGCAAAGTTTGATTAAAGACCAATTTCAGAAAAGTTACTTACTGTGGGCGTTAATTAGTGCTTCCTGGCCTCTGTGGGGTTTATCTTATGATCTGTTTCACTTACTAAACCCTGTAATTCAATTTACATGAAGATGGGAATGAACCAACCTTTTTCTATTCTTCTGAAGGCTTCTGTTTAACTCAGTCCTGAAAGGAACTCTCTCCTATCATTCCCTAATAAGGAATTCTACTTTCTAGCCTTTTAAAATCAAAATTAAAGCAATACTTCATATCTATATTGACTTTTCAACTAACGAACTGAGAAAGACCTTCAGAAAGGGGGTAAGTAAACTTTAGCAAGTCTTTACTTCTAAACAGTGTTTTTAGTGATGCCCAAGTATACTTAGAAAAAACTGATAATCATCTTTTCCTCTGCATCTTTCTGGGAGTGGAGAGTTGTCATTCTGTATGAGAAAGTCACTGGTGTTGCCCTCCTCCTCTCTCATTAGCAGACAAGAAAAGCCTTTTGTTTTTCTGAAAGCAAAAGGCCAGCTTCTAGATCAAAAATATTAAAAAAGTGGTTGATGAAGAAAGACTTAATAGTACTTAATAGGGAGGTAATAAGTAGCAGGTGGAAGTGAAATTTATAATATGATATAGGTAAAATTAGGAACTACTGAATAAAATGAATGAAAAGAAAATGCCATTGGGGTACTATACAAATACAAGCAGACAAAAAAAAACCCAAACAAAACCAAAACCAAAACAAACCAACCCAATGTACTCAAGTACATTGAGTATTTGAAAACAGTACTAACAGTAAAAAGAGCAAACCTGTGAAAGAGAAGATGACCTAAAATGGCCTTTTTTAAGCCTGCACAGGAAAACTGAGTCTGGGTGAAGCAACATATTCAGTCAGAGTTCACAGACACTTCCATCTTAAAACATCCTCTTCCTATACATTCTCTTGTGAACTTCCTCCCAGATTTTGAAACCTAAACTTCATCCTAGGTGTAGTATGGACTTAGGCTGGTAGGGATGCTTCCTAAAGTTGTACAGTGTGACAGATACAGTAGAAATGCTGAGAAGGAAAGGAAATAAGGCAATGATAATCATAGAATAGATGAATATTTACAACAATTACAATTTCAGGCTAAAATGCCATCCCTGAAACAGCTATAAGCCACCCAACTTTCGTAGTTACCTTCCAACATGCACACAGTACCAGTCCAATTAGGTATGTTATCATGCACATCAACAGCAAGCTGCAAAAATATTTAAAGATAAACTAATGTTGCTGAGCTCCTCTGTGTATTAGTTAGGGGTGTTTTCCAATAGAAAGGATTAAGATTTGGCTTCCATAACAATTCTTTCAAGCTGCTGGCTACAGCTTAGAAAATAGCAGAACATGAAAACTCATCACTGTGTGTTTTCCAATGTTCTGTTTTTAGTCATGTCCTATATACAGACTGAGAATCAGCCTATACAAGGTTATAAATGTGCACTTTTGTTTAAAATGTCATTAGCCTTCTTTATTTCTGCACTAAATAAACACTTAAGCATGCCCTTCCAATACTCACAGTGAGGTCTAAATATAATTTCAAAGAAAAGAGAGGACTGAACTTTCCAAGTACAGTCACTCAGAGAAGAACTTGTGCTTTTTCTAAATCCATGACAGAGTGCAAAGATCATAAGCCTGTTTTCCCTGTGTGCTATCCTTCAACCCTGTAATCATCCAGTCTCTTTATGGGGTGGATGGTTATTGAATTTGTATGCCAGCTGTGTCCAGAATCTCTGGGGAGGATGGGCTGTAATGACACCAAGCAGGGATGAGTTATGAATGGAGACAGATTATTGCAAACACAGAAAGCAGTAAGGACCCATTTTTCAGGAGGCATTTAAGAATGCGCTTCACAGCATGTGTATGTATGTACTTGTTCACCCATACAGTCTCACCTGAATGTGCCTATGTGGGCAGATAGAACCACAGGATTCACTAGAGGCTCACACACATGTTTTTGTTGTACTCTAAATCAGATAAACATGTACTTCATTTTTTTTTCCCCCAGATTAGTTGAAAACTTGGTGTGAAAATGATCAACTGCAACAGCACCTGTGCAGTAACTATGGAACTCAGATTTTCACCCTTAGGTCAAATTACAGCTACTGACTCTTGGCCCACAGTCCAGGAGCATGAGATGGGCAGATTTGCAAGCTGTAGGACAGTTGGTTGCTGTGCCCTTCAGGTAGGGCTGGGGACACTGGTGGGGCAGCGTGTGTGGGAAGCCCGGCTGTGCCTGCTGGTAATGCAAGAACTTTTATCTCCAGGGCCTGTCAATCTGGCACCTTTCACAAGTGTTAAATTCACTTAAGTATATTTTTTAAGAAGCTGTCATGAGACATACTGAAGCAAATATGTCCTTCAGTGGTTACACATGGACTAAGTTGTAACAATGTTTGTTAAGTGCTTTGACATCCCCAAGTGATATGTTTGGTACAGCTTCCACATTTGTTCGTTTATTGAAGTTTGCTAAAAAGTCTTCAAAGCCAGTGGGTTAAAGAAATACCTGACTGGACACAGTGCATCCAAAAGGCTGGACCACAAAGAGGTGTTTATATAATTAGAGGACACCACATACATCTGCTGGTAGGAGAATTTAGTCTATAAATAATAGAAAAGCTTTCTAAAAGATGTTGTGGTAAGCATCTTTTGATTGGGTACAGAGAAGATTATGTGAAACTTGCTTTATGTCAAGTTAAGCTGTGATAATTTAAAATAATACTGATGGAATAATTGTTTTCAGTTTCTAGGCTAGATTCTCAACAGTTGTAAATGGTAGCTATGCTAATTTACACCTGCTGAGGAGATTGCATGGTAGATTATATATTTATATATAGTACCATGTGCAAACTAATGCAGTTATTTCTAACTATGAAAATTTAAATCAATCTCCTGCACTAATGTAAACAGTGTATTCTAACAGAAACAGATAAAAGTGCACTGAACATGTTAAATACATTATTAGGTCGATGAAGATCATTCATATTGATCCAGGTCTGGCTTCACAGCAGTTTAATCAAAGCTGCCTGGAAGATGTAACAGAGTGGTCATGGCATTCACTGCCTTTTGTGCTGAGGGAGTCAACAAATGACTAAAATTTCATTACTGCTGCAACTGACAACTTATGCAAAATTAGCCAGAGCAAGCTTAAAAAAAAGGGTAGATCACTATTTAGGGGTGGAACAAAACCCATCTTCTGTTTTAATGGGGAAATTGTGCTGCCAGAGGTTGCTGATGATCCACCCAGAAATTTGTGGGCCCCACTACTTACTTCCCCTGGATCTGGCAGATTTACATTAATTTGATTTTTATCCTGTATGGCAATGACCCAAGATATCAGTACCCTCTTACTCCCTACAGCCAAGGAACAAAAAGAAAGAGATGAAAGTCTTTTGTTCCTTCTCCTGGCCTCCAAGGATGGCAAATAAATCTCAGTGCTAGTGCTTCCTGTGTAATATGAGCTCACAGTTTGTTATGGAATTGGGAACAGGAGGCTTGGGAGAGTCATTCAGCTGTGTCAGCCAACAGCTAAATGAAAGAAAAAGGGTCTGTAGCTTGGCCACATAGTGATCTGGTCTGTAAGTCATTTTTGCTCTAACTCAAAGTTATTAATAGCATAATTTAAAAAAGCCTTCAGCAAGACTTACGTCAGGCACTAAATAAACACTAAATAACAAAGTCTACCACCAAGAGTTTACTATTGACAGGAAAAACCTGCAAGCTGAAAAAGGAACACAGGACAGGTAGGAAACTGAGCCATAGAAAACTGTGGAATAATTCCATTATTTGTTGAGGTAATTTGTAGAAAAGCCAACAACTGACCCCAAATGCAGACCCAGCATACAGCCCTTCTCTTGAGAGCATACCAGAGTGAGGACACACAAACAACAATACAGTGGCAAAGAACTGAATCATCCTTTTGCTTGGGCTGCTCTTGGATCTCTGGAAATTAAAATCACAGTCCCAGAAGAGCAGTGCTGCACATCTTCACCTGCTCTGTTGTTAAACAGTTTCACTTGGAGGCCTCTGCTCTTCTTCTACCATCAGTAGGTGGGGTTGTTTACAGGTCGTTTGAAAGTTACCTGTGGCCTTTGTGACACAACTGTCTATTATATCTGTCATAAGGCTATACATCTAACTGTATTATGATTTCTTACTAAACATTGATATATATTTTATACCACAGTGTATCAGGAAAGTCTACAATGAAATTAAATTACCACACAAAAATATATATTTTTAAAAAAGAAGATTGTTTCCTCACCAAAATACATTGTCTCAAACATCTGTTTTTTTAAAAAAACCCATAAACTTATGTAGAATGCCTTTTGGGATTACATAGACTGCAGTGTAACTCTTATATTTTGTGTGACAGGTAAAGTACACAGCATAGCCTAGCAGTAAATGGAAAACTGCCCACATCTGGTCTATTGCTTAGAAATTTCAGGTTCACTCAGGTAGATCAGCCCCTAGACCCGTCAGGTGGGCCAGGACCCACAGGTGACCAGTTAGTCAGCAGCACTGACAGCTCCTCTGCTGGATCACTGGTTCTTTTGACAGCCATTTCTGCTTCTGGAGCCTTAAGCTACATTTCCATTAAGAACTATGTTAGCTCAAAGAGATACCGGATTAATGAAATTGAAAATGTTCAGAAGAAAAATGTATGTAGTGCTTTAACCACTTTTAAGAAACATGAAGTGCAAGTGATGGAAGGGTGACCTTTATCTTTTCTACCAACAGAAGCCCAACCTCTCAGGCACAGTGAGAACACAATTTATCCTTGGGCTTCATTCTGTTTAAAGATGTGATCTTTAAACAGCATGAGATCTGTTTTTAACAATTTTGCAGTACAGGTAGAGAGAAATAAATTGTTTAAGAAAAGATGTCAGTTTTAAAGTAAAGCTAAGAGGCCCACACAGCCCTCTCTTTGGTCAACACTGATACTTTATGTCTTGGGCCTTAATTTTTCAGGGAATTTCATGCCTGGAACACCATCACTAGAGTAGTCTTACCAGTATTTCCTACTCTACTTTAGCTGAATGAGTTGGCTTTTCTTTTTTAAACATTTCTCTTGCAAGGAGGTTTTTCAATTACATCACTGCTAGGAAGATTTAATAGAGTGAGGACATCACCTCCTTTTCTCCTTTGCAGAAAGCCCATTTTGGTAGAAAAGAAGACAACAAATTATGCTCTGCCTAACTGAATTTCTGCCAAATCATGTTGCAGGGCAAAGAAAACTCATAGGCAACTTGCTACAAGAACACCTGGAGTCATTAAAAGTCCCAAAAAATCTGGTAAGATCAAAAGGTGAAACAGGAAAATGCTAAAGGAGGAGGATGATTACTATGATTATTAAGCACCATCATTTAATCAGTTTCATTTTTGACTTACCAGGAGTAAAGAAGCAGAATAAAGCAAAATTAAATGCTTATTATAATTTATAGTCAGAACTTCATTCTAAATATATTGTTTCCCTCTGTAGTTACTAATTTTGGTAAATCTAGCACTTTTAAATGCTACTAATATAAACACAGCCAGATTCAAAGTTATTGTTACATTTCTTTAGCAAAGCATAGCACTACAGAATAAAATACTATTCTACTTGCTTAAAATAAAAACTTGGTTATCCATTTTCTTCAGAAACCTAGCTTTCCCTCAGGGGAAATCTGGAAGTTTTAAATACACTGATCCTTTGCTTTGCCACAATTCTCTCTTTTCGACCTCTTACATATTTTTTGTCTGCTGTCACATTTTTGATGATTTGTTTTTAAATTATAAATCTGATTTTAGATTAATTTTTCTTAAACCATTTGCCACAATTCTTTACAAAAATCTACATGCAGTTTCATTCTTAAGGCCATCCAAGGATTTACAATATGCTAAACTGGGCAAAAATTCTGTAGTAATCAGCACAATATATTTTATACTCCATCACAATAATTTTTTCTGTCTCCACATTGATATAACTTTTTCTGCTTTTTACAATGGTTTACAGCTTAAATAATTTAATACAACAGTTGTTATATTTTTATTGCAAGCTTATAAAACTTGCACGGTAAGTCTCTTGCATGCAATATATTAAATAAAGAAATGACAGAGAAGAAAGGGAACTGATGATTACTAAAACTGTAATTCAGGTTCTGAATGTGTCATAAAGTGCTTCTGGCTCACTTGTGTTCTGCACATCTTGTCAAAGTTTCTCAGATGAACCACCTCTTCATATTCAGTTCCTGCTGAATATATGTTGATATAGGTAAAACAATGATTTCACATTTCAGTCAATGCATTGATGAAGGGATGGTCCAGAGGAAAGGGCCCCTCATAAAGATCCAAAGGGCAGGAATGCCATTGCCAGCTCTGCCACTGAGTTTCTGGAAGACCCTGGGAAGTTTATTTTGCTTCATGAACATGTATAGAGCTATGCTCCATTTAATTTTGCAAAAGCTTCAGTGGTGTATAGACACGCTCCTAAACTGTAAGGCAGGACCTTTCTGTCTCATTTTTGTGTTTCTAAGCAACTGAAATATTTGATCCTTTGTAAAATAAAATTCCAGATTTCATACTTCCATTTTGTAGAATAAAAAACATACTTTCCTGTCTTTGTGAAATGCTTTGAGATCTCTTGATGAATAATTGTTACTGCTTTAGTATATCTAAGAGCTTATGTAAAAGATGCTGCTTCAATAAGACTCTTTACAATTATGTTTTACATTAGAGACCCACTTTAAATATTTTTACAGACACAGTTCTGTCCATCTCTACAAAGTAGGTCACTGAATATCCTGTATATCCACAAGAACATATAAGTCTGCTACTTCTAAAACCCCTTTGCTGATAGCTTACATAAAAATAATAAATAGTGTTCTAAATTTATGTCAGAAGTAAATTTTACATACTTGGCAATGCTATATGCATTTCTATTTTAATTTTCATCTTTATATTTCTGTAATTATTTATATTTTTGAAACTCAGAATAAAAATTTAAACTATCTGTTGTAGAGATTCTAAGGCAAGGATTGATAAAAACAGTCAGAAGATATTTCTGATGGCTTGGCCCAAAAATACATAACTAATTCCTGTAAACCACTTACCTGTGTAGTCCTAATGTTGCTAATGAAAAGACTCTGTATAGATGATTAAGATTTCTTAGTAGAAAGGCTTGTGACCTCTAAGAGATACAACATAGCTGAGAAAGGAACTTACAAACATTTCTGCTTTAGAAAAATATGGTAAGGGTGCAGATATATGAAGGTTAATTTCTGAATTGTGTTGCTATGATTTCAGCCCTTGCCTACATGAATCACTCATTTTATAGGGTGAAGAAACACAGATGCCTGCATATTCTCTGAGATCTTTGGTTTTTGCTTGATGCTTGAATGGTGCAATGTGAAAATGAATCATGAAAATGAAATCAGCATTGAACTCCTAGATTAAGCAGCAAGATTTTTTCCCCTCAAAATAGAAAGTGAAAAATAAAACTTGGAAGACAGGTATGTCTGTGAACTTGAAAAACTTTGAGGAAAGTACCTAGAGGATTGCATTTCAGCTTCATTTGATGGTTAGCTTTTTCCTTCTCTTTAAGTATCTTAGCTATGATGTTTACCTTTGCATGTTAGCAATTATAAAGGAAATTAGTTCAAGTCATCTGTATTATGTGATGGATTTTAAGAACTAGATTAAGTTCCCTCACTCCAGAGATGGATGCATGCTTAATTGGTTGAATAGTATTTGAGAACTAATGAAAATGTGCTGCATGTAGTGTTCTAATTTCTGTTTGTTGCCTATCAAACCAGAAATCTCCTCACCAGAATACTGTTTCCAATAGAATGAGACAAGCTTGGATCCTTTGCAAAGTATTCAGTAAGGGTGGGCATACTAGGAAGAAATCATTTGGAAGGTAGGAAAAACTTCTAAGTAATACACAAGAAAGCATCCTTGTAATCTGAATCATTAACTCCTTAGTTCCAGCCTAAACAGACAAATCAAGATCACAAAATATCTAAAGAATGAGCTAACTTCCATATGGAAATGTCTAGAAGTCATCTATTGCTATTGCTATTGCCATTACTATTGCTTCTTTTCCATACAGCAGACACTGAAATCAATATGCTGCATTGGTTCAGTAAATTTGTCTTTTAACAAGTTAATAAAACAGTGATCCCCACATAGTCTTTCCATCAAACTTTCATAGAAAAAAATGAGAATATTAAATGTGCTAAGATAGGGAAGATCTGCTCCATTTGCTCTGCAATGATAATCTTTTACAAAAGAGGATTTTTATTATTAATTCTTTGCCTTCTGGGGATATTATAATTTCCTAGAATGTAAAAATGCCTTAAGCACAGCAATTTGCTGAGCTAGACTGAATTTCAGAATGTTTCAAATGAGCAGATAAACAACTGCATAATAAGCAATTATTAGATCAAGACTGTACAGTACAGATATAGCAGTGAACCAGCCAATGGACAAGCAAGTAGCAGATACTGTTTTTCAAACTAAGAGTTAGTGATGCTTTGACATGCATCACAACATTTCTGTTAAGAATTAAATACCCTACTGCTTAATTTTTCTTTAGAAATGCAGATTATTTCTTCAATCAAATCCTTGGGGTCTTAATCATTGGACACATCCCTCTGCATATGAATAATAAGGAGTTTACAGGCTGAACATAACTCATGTGTTAAAAGTGATTAGAGTAATTTTTTTTTTTCAATTAAATAGTTACAAATCGATTGTATAAGCCTGTTAAAACCTAGTACATTCTCAAGCCTTGAATTCTGCAGCTCCTTAACGAAATATATTATTTTATCTTATTAAATAAAGAGTCAGATACACTACAGAAAAGTCAGGTGTAAAATTAATGCAATTTATATGGCTACCAGGTTGTTAGGACTTGGGTATTCTTTACTTATACAAAATTTTGTCAAGCAGTCAGAATGGCTGGGAAATGTGGCAGCTAGATGAGAAACAGAACACTTAGGCTGTTTGAAATGCAGAATAAAGTTATTAGCTGAGCTTTTCTCTAAAAGAATCAGACATGGAACAGTAAGAAGCGCTGATATCTATAGCAACAGCTTGATGTTTCAGCACAGATCTACCAAAATTATTTGTCCATTGAAATGAATGACACAATTCACACCATTCAAAATTACTGCTATAATTCTGACTTTTCTGTATCTATGAGGACTACTTTAAAAGAATTTATGGTGATTCATTAGTATAAGTCATACTCATTAGTATGAGTGTTGCAAACACCATTTCTAAAATAGGAAAATTCAAATTCAAAACCAGTGGTTTGCACCAAAACCAGATTTTGTTTTAAATTTAGGATGGAATTATTCTTATGTAATTTAACAGTTTAAAAGCTAAACATCTGATGAAAAACAGCCCTCTATTCCAAAAGATTATTAATCCCATTTCAAAATACAATGAAGGGTCCCTTGGAGGTGTCTGTCAACCAACACAAAGAACCTAGGTCATTAGGTTAAACAAAACAGTTAACTTCTTTTAGGCAGTTAGACAAAATTGATCTTATCTGAGCTGTCCAGGCAACTGAATTGCATCTTTTTTTTTTTTATAACAGCGAGAAGGAATTTAAATAGGCCTCTGGTTAAATGAGTTATAACTGCAAACAACTTCATCACACAGTCCCTTACATTAAATGGTCAGCTAATCCTTCCTAGCTCAAATTCTTCTGCAATGATTTTCCAGTCTCAAAACATCAGCTCCAAGAAGAAATTTAATTGATGTTCATAAAAGACAAAGTTAAAATGTGTCAGTTGTAACAGCAGAATGATTTCAATGTACTTTATTTGGAGACATGTTACCATCTCTTAGTCAAGTAAATTCTTCCTTGTCACTCCCATTGCTCAGAAGAGTTTAATTTTAAAGAGATGCAGAAGTTTACCACTCAGTAATTCTGGCTTGGAAAACATTTTAAAGGAAATAGACTAGAAGCAGTTATAATCAGAAAAGCAACAATATAAACTGGAAGCTTCTTACTCAGATCTGCTACTTTTTAGTCTGCATTTCCTCTTATGTTTGCAACTGTGAGAACATTTTAAAACCCTTGTGAAAGGGACTGGTCTTCAAATCTATCACAGCTGCAGGGCTAAATTTAGACTTTAGGCCAAGCTTAATTTTAAGTGTTGGAAATGAAGAAGCTTTCTCTGACAGGTTAATTAAAATAAAGGAAGCTATTTAAATCTGCCCAAGGATATGCATGTCACTGGCAGTCTAAGTGGTGACATTTGGTGGGCAACGTGTAGCTGATGTAGTTAAATGGATGCACCATAGAAAGTAATTTTTTATGGAGCAAGCACTTCATATACACAGTGTTAGGTAAGATAAATGCACATACTTTTAACCCTAAAGAACCAAATTTAGCTAAGATTAATATATTGGTTCTGCTCTAGCTAATGCAATTATTAATAAAGGGTCACCAAATAAATTTTTGTCTGCTTTGGTGAAAGCAAGAGGCACTAACTCATAGCGATATACTTCCCTACTCTTATAGGATTGCTGGCACAGAACCTTGTTAGACATTGCAGAGCTGGGAGGTGGGGAAAAGACTGTGGTGGAAGACATTGCCACTTGCATTCTGGGCTTCAGCTAAAGGGTTTTAAATAGTTGAATGCACAAACAGTAGCATGTGCCTTCGCAAGTATGACTTACTACTTGGTAGAAATAAATGTTTTTAGCAAGAGCCCTTTTTCAATTTTTATCATAGAATCATAGAATAGTTTGAGTTGGAAGTGACCTTCAAGAGTCATCTAGAGTCATCAAGTTATCTAGAGTAACTTTCCTGCAATGAACAGGGAGATCTTCAACATCAGGTTGCTCAGAGCCCTGTCCAACCTGACCTTGAATGTTTTCAGAGATGGGGCATCCTCCTCTTCCCTTGCCAACCTGTTCTAGTGTTTCATTACCCTCACTGTAAAACCAATTTTCTTCTGGTAAGTACTGATACCATTTATATGATATCCTCACCTAATGCCAATGACTGGCACACTTCACATCGACAGCCTTGGCCTGTTAAATTAAGGAAAAATATCAGACAGTGTTCTCTATGTAGAGAGAGGTTGTTTGGCATAGGTTTGTACTACACTATGTTTGACATACTTGTACTAGGAAGGATAATGGAAGTATGAGTTTAACATTAGTTCTGACAAGACAGATATATGCAATACAATCGCATCAGTGACTTTTTATAATGCTCCTCTGGTTACACTACTGTAATTATGAATTCTTAGAGCACAGCCCATGCAATTCCACATTCCTGCTCCTCTTCCATGAATTTGACTACAGGTCATGTGCATACATTGCTGGTGATTTACTTGCAAAATTAATCTTATATATGCAACAAATGACTAGTCTGGCCTAAAGCCACAGTATTTTCAAAGGAGCTTAGTTTTTGTCTTTAATCTTCAACACAGCCACCAAAACAATTTTAATAAGCAAGGTTTAATTCTCTCATAGTAAGAGTAGACTATCTCTTTACCTATAGTTTCATTTACAGGGCATTGAACTTCCTTTTACCATCTGACAGGTCAGCATCTACCACACTGAGCACAGCTTTACCCATATTGTTTAAGCTAGGATCTTTTGCTGCACAGCAGTATGTCAGCTCAGTAGAATGAAATATTTTCTATAGCAAAATGTTGTTAAAAAACAACATTCAAGATCAAAATCCTGAATCCAAGCTGCCAGAAGAAAAATGAAATACTCAGAACATTCCATGGCACAACACACAGAATCAGTAATAATTTAGCTTTTGCAGGACAAGGAGATGTGTTTAATTTCTGTATCAGTTTTTTTTCAGTTTACTGTTCTAACATTAGAGAAGTACATTTCTACAGATGATATGTTGGAAAGGATATTGTGATTTGGTGCAGGTTTTTTTTTTCATCAATATTTCTCATCTCTAAAGTTTGAAAAGGAAGGCAGCTTCTCAGGAAACTACTACTAGTTTAAAATGGCCATTATACACCAGATTTTTCCTGTTCTAACTTTCCCTTTTCAATTTTATGCAATGGTCAGTGGCATTTCTCCCATCTCTCATAAGCATTTCCTTTCTTAGATCCTGGCCACCATTGCTCTCCAAACAGAGCAGGCTCTCCTGTGAGGAATAATAAGCCACATTAGTTTTGGAACCATTTTAATTAAGAAAGGTACTAGCCAGAATTCTCTGAAGGTGATGAGTAGTTTAAAAGAAGAAGGAAAGAATACAGTCCTCAAGAAATAATTTGTTTAAGAAAACATTTGCTCTCCAGAGTGACTTTATGTAAATCAGCATCAATATATTGCATGAGATTATTTTATGATTGTATGAAGGTTCACTCTATGGATTTCAGCCATTTGTAAGCTTCCTTTCAAAGTCACTTCCTTGCCTTCTATGTCTCAGTGCATTCTTATTACCCACTGCCACAGATTATTATTTGAAGGAGAAGAAAGCTAAGTTTAATAATTTATAAAAGCAACAAATAAAATCAGAGACACTGAATAGCCATAGCCACTACCCCAAACTTTAATGTCAGGAGCAAAACATGTTCTTCATATAAACTTTTAACTACTAATTCAGAGATTATTAGTAAGTTCATTACTTACTGAGCGAAATTAACTTGTAGTAACTTTTAATGCTATCATTAATTTTTTATAGCAAACATGTACTCTCTAAACCCAAAACACATTTAAAAGTTTCAATAGCCCATCTCTCTTCATCCTACTCTGTGGCCACAGCACAAATGAAAATGAAAATTTAATTGAACAGTATCTATTAGTAACAGTGAAGTTTGTCACCAACAGATAAAATAATATGTATATAATGAAAATACAGAGGAACCAAGCCAAAAAGGATGATGAAAAAAACCCAAGCTTAGTGTGTTTCAAAACAGGCAGCACATATTGTTTTTCTTTAACGCAAAAGGAATTCAAAGAATAGGGTGAGGGTTGGGTTCAGAAATATAAACTGGCATCACATTATGTATCAAGTTTAATTGGAGAACCTATGGTAACTAAAACTGTATTTCGGGGAAAAAAAAGACATTAGATCTGAAAAGACCCATTAATGAAATTTTGGAACTATTTTCTTTAAAAGATGGTCTGACCTAATGAAAATCCCGACTCCATAAAATCTGAAAGAAGTTTTGCCACCAATTATGTGGAGCCAGGATTTTATGAATTGCGTGCTCATTTGCACCTGTTTACATTGTCTGCTGTTTATGTCTTTTGGCATTTTGGAATCTGTGCTCCTGTGCAGAAGGAGAGTAGGCTTGAGAAAATATTTGGCTAGAATTCAGGAGACAAAAGTTCAATCTCTGTCACAGGCTTACTGAGAAAACGTGAATAAGTCATTACCTCCCTCTGTTGTCTCCAGGTTACTTCTCAGTAAAATTCAGGTGATGAAACTAAACTCCTTTCTAAGGTCTCCTGAGATCAAAATATAAAAAGGTACTACAGCTAGGAATATTTTTTATTTTTCATCACTAAAACTGCTGCTTACAAAATTCCAACAAGACACCAGTGTGATACCTCTGAAGGCACAAGATGAAATAGATAACTGGGAATTTTAGAACCTTCTGTTTCTTAGTGAGAATATGTAAGAAAGAAAAAATAGCTTTTAGGTTGGTAATAGTGGTATACATTAAAAATATTTGTATGTAAATACATGACTACTAAGGAAACAGTTGAGGAATAAAATTGGAAATTCACAGTACAAATAATACGTTTATTAGAAATAGGTCTGAGTACTCTGAGTAGGAATCACTGCTTCCAGGTAATTCTTTGCTACAGTAAACTGTATATTCCCCTGGAAATGACACTAATGCTGGTGAAGTTAATGAATTTCCAGCAAGCTCTGCATGGACAGAACACTGAGAATGTTGACAGTCTTTCTTTAATTGCTAACAGTCTGAACTCACTCCAGTACTTAGGATTTTTCAGTCTAAAGCCTGCAGAATGGCTGTGAACTATCTGGCCTTTCATTTTAGCTTCAATCTTGCAATGAAATCTGTGTGAAAGGTTCCTGGGGGCTACAAATTCCATCCACTTCAACAGAAGGTCATGATTATGCTTTTAGGGACAATAAAATGTTTTAGCAAATTTTAGACAAATTCTATTTCTTTCCTGTTCATTACTTGACTTTTTAGGGGTTTATCTAACATAAACTCTGTGATCCATAAATAAGACAAGCAACAACAATCACAGTCAAATAGTTTTAAGTCAACCTAGTGAACTAGTCAACTCCAGTTCACAACTGCAGGATGAAGCTTGGGGATGATCAAGAAAGTCACCTCAAACACCAGATTAAAACACCCGTAGGAGCTTTAAGATCATGAAACAGATTAATGAAGTTAATGCAATTAATTCCAAACATGCAGAAATATTTAGCCTTTAGGAGGAGATAAAAGATTCATATCTGGTCAAACGCTATTTATCAAAAGAGCTAACATGGAATTGTCACTTTGCAAATTTAACACAACTAGTAAAACTAACAAGAATTGCTGCAGGAAAACCAGCAGTTATTAGACAAAATACTTATTAAGGATTATAGTGTGTCTATGGGTCTGGTTTTTTGTGATGGTGAACATTTGGCAGAAGGGTTGTTCCCTGAGAACTGCATCAAGAGCTCTAGTGTTGAATCTGACCAGTCAAGATGCAAAATGTACTTGTTCCCAATTTCCTGTATTGCAATTGAACTTGCAACTATATGAAAATCAAGTAGAGTTGTTTAGTTCCTATATATTTTTTGCAAGAAAAATTATGCATCTCCCATCAGTTTCCTGTGAGATAACAGGCAGCAGAGTAATAAATGAGATATGGTCTGTGAAGTCCAAAATCAGCAGTGTAAGGGTAAAATTTGCTTTCTCTGTCTTGGTAAGGTCTCTCCAACTGGTACATTGAAAAATGAGTTTGGAGAGCCCTGAGCAGCTATTGCCATGCTGTTCCCACTTTATGAATAGACAGAACACTTCCAATACAGCAGTCTGAAAACTAAGAAGAAGCCAAGAAGAGTTTGCAGAGTTACAATCAGATGCAAATAAAATTTTGGATGAAAACTGAAGTATAACATTTTTTAGATATACTTCATAATACTAGAAACTTAAAATGGTCTCTAAAAACATTGGGGCTGAATCCTAGCTTAGAAGAAAATGATGGCAGGCTGCTTAGGCAAATAAAGAACACATGAAAAACCCAGAAAATGTTAAGTAGTTCAGCAAAACACAAAGGTAAAAAGAAAAGCTTAATACTTAAGCTAAATATAACCACGAAGGGAACTTTTCTTGGAAGAGACTAGAGAGCAAGAGGATATTCATGTGCATATACATACATATATATGAATATATACTTTTTTTACTTGTAAGATTCATGTCTAATCTAGTATTCCAAGCTGGGATAAATCAAACTGACTCATATAATGATAACAACATGAAATATTATGTAATAATTTTGGCATAATTTAAAATACCAATTGTGGCTTCACATATTTTTTCAGTATAGTTATTAAAAATTAAATTTGTACCATTAATTACAAGTAAAGAACTTTAAATAATTTTTAAACTTTAGTAATAACCGTATCCTAAAGCTGTACATTCTAGGTCTGTAAATGTTATTTTACTGTAGTGTCATAATGAACTTAAAAGTAGATAAGAAGTTTTGTATTAAAAAATCCTGGATTATTGACAGTGAAAAAATTTGCTGTAGGTTATCTTAGATTTTTGAAAGGAAGAAAATGATACACTCTAAATCAAGTTTCCCCCAAGCATCTACTCTCATCTGTCTACCTAGATGCACACTCTATCTCTGCATCAAGCCAGGCAATTGTATGTCAGTATTCACTAAATTAAAAAAAATGCATCATACAGACATAAGCAGCACAGAAATCCCCCCCCCCGCTATGTTTCTAAGCAAGAAAAGGAGAATATTTTATGTACATTACTGTGGCATGGAAGCTGATAATTTTGATAATAATCAATTACTCAAAAGACTTTAATTACACAGAATATATTTCTATATAAATTTTATATAAATTATATATATATTTCTGTATATAAATTGTGTTTGTGTGGACAATGAAAAACATTTACATTTAATTTTATTTTCTGATCTTCACTTTTGATTCAATGTAGTTATCACAGTCCTCTGATTATTTAATACTTAGTTCTTCAGGCCTGATAAAATTTGTAAAAGGATTTTTATTGTTTCTCAGTCTTTTTATGGGACCACTTTAGCAAGATAACTTAAAATGTGGGCTCCAGCTCAGAAAAGCAGATAAACATATATATGAGTGGATTAGGTATATGCATATGTATTGAACTGGTGCCACATTTGCTCGTGCAATTTTCTATAAAACATTAATTTATATATTGTAAAAATAAATACTATTTCAAATTAGTCCATTTACATGATACATGTACACATACATAAAGAATTCATAATTGCGTACATTTACTGTTGTAGTTTGCCCATTCTTTTAAAGCTTTATCCCTGTTGATGCCAGTATAATCTAATAAAGGATAACATGGTATTTCTTACAGCTTCCAAATACTTTCTTAAGTGTTCAATTTCCTTTTTTTATTCTGAAAGACTTTCTCTGAAGTATGTCATAATAATTCATGGCTGTTTCATGTCCTAGAGAAATCATTCAGGTTTACATCACAAACCACATTAATTTTGAGTGTTTTGCAATACCTAAAGCATAAGTATTTCTAATTGTACCATCTTGCTGCTCTTAATTGATAACATGTGGTTGAGTATAGGTACTGTACAAGTAATAATATTATTTCTCAGTTGGTTTTATATAAAGTAAAAGGCTAAGTTATCACTGCTATGGGTGAAATTGGTGTACCATGAAGTGAATGTACAGAGGCTACTTCATGTTCTGTTTTCAAACTAAAAGCTGACACATCACCAAGAACCCAGGAAAAAGTATTGCATGAATTTCCTCTTTCTTTTCCTATTTTGCTAAATTTTAAAATGTATGTTATGTTATCATGGAATCAACATGAAAGAAGGTTATTCTGTACAGGACAAAGCCCTGAATAATACCAAGCCCAGCATAGGACTGCTTTTGTAAAAGGAAAGACAGAATACCATCCATAAAACATGGATAAGTGAAAGATTATTTGAATTCATGAAATGTTCTTGGAGCTTAAACACAGCTTAGTTACAAGTTTTCTATGGAATCCCTTGATCTTGCACAAACATGTATTGAAGTCACCAACAAACTGCTCAAGGTTGGTGACACAGGAGACAACAATCTAAACCTACTCAGTCAATGACAGTGAGCACTTCATATGGCACTGAGGTGTTCCCTTTAACTGAAAAAAGCCCATTATTACAAAATAAAAATGAAGTTACTGTGCTGTATAATGAGAAGTGACACTGTTTTTGTGATGTCTCAACAAATCAAACCCAAATTTTTGACTTTATCATGCAAGCTCTTGTCCATTACAATCACTGACTTGAATAATGCTTCAGAAGAAAGTTACAGTTTGCTTAGGAATCCTGATACCAACACAAAGCTGAGCTTCTCTTCTGAATCAAAGCTATGCTGCTCTGGTCACTGACTCTACCCCACCTTAAATCTAGGCCAGCTATCTCCATGCAGATTCCAATGGCACTTCACAGCACTCAGCACTTCTCAGGGGACACATCAGCACTTCACAGCATCAGGAACCTAAAAAGAATTATTTTTGTTTTCCAATCTCTCTATTCCTTTTGTTAATACAAAACCTGTTCTTTTTTCAAATATTGGCAACAATAAACAGGGTGGATGTGTTGCATTGTCCATGCCCTGTGTGGACTGTGCATGGTCTATGAAGTTTCTTTTGTTTCCATGCCACTATTTTCCTTCTGCAGTGGGGGCAAAGAAACATATTAGTGGCTCCTGGTTTAATAAATAACACCCAGTAGATTCCAAGCTGTGAATTTCTGTACACATTTTTCCTTAGTACTTCTGGCTACCAATTGTATTTTCAGCACAGAATAATATGTTTTTATAACAGAATCTTTGGCTTTATAATCCTCTTTGCTATACTCTGGTTTGAGTCAGCCACATTTTCTTTTTCTGGATCAAGAAACTTTAGAATGCTTCCTCTTGATTTTAGGCTCACGATACCTGCCTTCAAGTTTTACTTTTGTATTTCATGACTCAAGGATGAGACATGACTTAGGTGGTCCATAATAAAGGATGAATGAAAGTTAAAAACAAAGGACAAAACCAGGAGACCAAAATGGAAGAGCATAAAAGATCAAGCAAGTGGAGTACTTCAAGATGAAGCCTCACATTTTCTATGATCCCTCTTGAAAATGAAGCATTAAACTGTGCCTTTGAATTGGATCAACTGTGCTTCAGCTTTTGCCCAGTGATGTTAATAACATAATTTCTGTTAATTTCAATAGGTTTGGATTTCATTCTACCTAAAACCCAAAAGAACAGTAGCCAATGAAATTTGACTTGATTTCCATAGCTCAGATTCTTAGTCTTTGCTGAAAACAAGCTTGAGCTTGTTTAATCTGTCTTGACAAATTACACATCAGAGCAGGGACCATCCTTTGGATGAACTAGAAACTGCAGTCTCTCACTAGAATTATTCTGGTGTAAATGGGCCAAGGTCTTGCCTCTAATTCCATGGCTTCTTCTGGCTACTGTATGCTTTTCCATTAGCACTTGGACAGGTTTCCTTTGTGTACCAGAAAAATAAACCAATCTTCTTATGTTTGGGCAATCATATGTAAGTCTTGGTGTCTTGCAAATAGTGTACTGTTTGCTTTTTCTCCTAAATGATAGTGTGGGAGGCATGACTGGATATTTTTGAAATGTGTCTTACAATGATTAAAATAATCAATTGAGGTTCCTAGCCAGCTCAGAGCTAAAAATATACCATATCAGAACAGATCTATTATAGTATGACATGAATGCACCTTGGAACTGATAAAGTCTTGTTATCATAATTGCCTGTGAATGAGTATGCTTTAAGTGATGAGAACTCTGGAAAAGCTTTTCAGCCTCTCTACAGTATATTCACAAAAAGTGAAAGGCAAAACCCATGAAAAAGTGCAAAAGAATATTGTAAGCAATGTGCTTAACTCCTGCCTAAAACAAAAGTGCTCCTTTCAATCCATACTTGCCAAAGACATTTTCTGAGATGCATCCTATACTTAAACTTATTACAGAATAAGTATTAATTTCTGTGGCGAAGAAGTATTATACAGCATGGTTTCTATCAAAATGAAATTTTAACATTCTTTACAAGTTTGAAAAACTCCTATATAAAGTATTCTGAAACAAGTTAAGTCAAGAATAAGCAATGCTTTTAATGAAAGCACTGTTAAACAGCTGAGGTGTCTGTTTCCACATTTTTAAAGGATCAAAAGTTTTGGTGCTTTGCATGCTGTCACAGATAAAAACAATCACAAGAAGACAAAATAATAAGAAAACAAAAATTTAAAAAGCCTCATCTAAATATAGAAATCCTTATTATTTCTGTTGCTATTATAGTTTGAGTGACCCAAATACTTGATTAAATCACAGCAGGTAAGTTATGATACATGATATTATACAAAAGAGTTCAAAGCACATTCTATGTAGTTAATGCACAAGGAAAAAAAAGAGTAATCAGCTAAATTAGAATATATTTATCTTCATATATATATATCTGTAAAAAATGCCTTAGGCTGGCTTCTATTTGTTCTTTTCATAATAGCTTGGAAATGTCAAGATCTCTGGACTATTTTAAAATTATGAAGTTATGGCCATTAGAAGAGCAATCTCACAGCAGATTTGATCTCAGGCTCCTTTCTGGAGCAAGACATGCACTTCAACAAACTCTTCTTCTTCAGGGTTCCACTTAACTGTTCTCACAGAAACCAGTAAGCTGAGTATTGAGGATGTAAAGTTTGGCTGCACTTTGAGTATGCACCAGAGGCAGTAAACAGGAGAATTTTTTGCTCTAACCATCTCTGTAGAGTACAAACAGGCCTTGCTTCCTTACTCTGCCTTCTGTCTTCAGGCCCCCTCACTATATTGAAAAGAAACATGTCAGACTATGGAGAAGGGCCAAGGGCTGGGGAAACAACTGGATAATGGAACACAAAGGCATCTCATTACTTTTCACTCTGATCAATAAATAATCACTGTGTTCCACGCTGTCTCTGGACTTCAAGAAATTAGCTTCTTTGGCTTCCGTTACCCAGATGGACAAACAACAATATCCAGGCTACTAAATCAAACTCTGCCTGCAGAACCATCTTCTCATACTGTTAAGCTGCTGCCTGCATTTGGAGTTTGAATCAGAATATTATGTCAATTTCTTTTTAGCTTCACAATTTTCTAAACAATTATTCCATGCCATTAGATAACAAAAAGATCATGTCTATCTCCAAGAAAATGGCCAAACTTTTTGGATAACCTCAGAGACTGATCAGATGAGTTGCTGGCAGAGTCCTGACCATCCTATTTGATACCAGCTATATTGAACAGATAGATCAGGACAATGAAGAGAAGATACCACATCTGACTGCTTGCAGGACAGAGGAATTCAACATGGCTGACACTTGGAAATTTTACAAAAGTACTTTAAGGCATTACCTGTTTAACTGCTGTACTTATTTAGAACCCTTAAAAGTTAGATTTTCAGCAGCTGCATATCTTAAGAAAAGTCCCAACCAGGAAAGCCCAGCTTGTCTTATGACAGTTAAGGCATCTGACAAAACCTGACAGACACCATCAGTGGTGTCTACAGTTGACCAAAGGCAAGATCTGACAGAAATAAATTAACTTTAAGATATTGGAGGAGGAAACACTAGAAGAGACACCAGAGAGGAAGTAGAAGACTTTCAAATAAGATTTATGGATGGTTTTGGCTATCAGTCAGTGCTAGTTCAGTTCACTTCACCTTCCCTTTTTCTATCCAAGAGTCATACAAATTACTGCCCTGAGCAGAACTGATACTTCTCAATGCAGAGATTGTGTGACAGAATGACTGACAACAGTCAGCCAGCTAACTAGTTAGAAATGCTTTTTCTTTCAAAATTCAGTATTTTCTTTCATAGATCTATTTTTTTTACGTTTGCTAGACATAGAGCAAATGGCAAGCATTTTGATACTAAAGAACAACAAATACAGAAGACAAGCTAGTCATGCTACTAGCTTGGTCCTACTACTAGGTCCATCTACTGCAGTATTCTGTTTGAATGGTCCTAAATAAGTATCTAGATTAAATAATAACAAGGGGTTCAGTTATGCTATTATGCCCAGATCATTTTGAGCCTCCATTTGTTATAAGCTTAGTGGACTTCCTATGTCAGATGTAATTTCACTCATCCAAACACCATCATAGTTTCTTTTTTCTTCACTTGTAAATAAAAAGTAATATAGAGATGGATCTATACAAATGATGAAAAGTTCTTTATAAATCAAAGTTCTTTAAATGTTTATAGATTTAGAATCATAGAATTGGTACCAAAATATTGGCATGTTGAAACTGTCCCAGAGAAAAACTTCCTATGTAATTGTAAACTGTAATCTGTGATGTGTCCCTAAAAATTAAGTTTGTTACAAATGGTTTCTGGATAGCTAGACAGGTCATATATTCTTCACATATTAAACACCAGATGATACAAATTTGGTGTGCCTGATGTCATGCTTTTGTAGCTCTTCTCTGTCAACAAAGTACTAAACCAAGTTTCTCAAAATTAATTTTGTTGTTGTAGTATGGTGTTTGTACTTCATGAATTTTATACACTTTTATACAGTTAGTATCTGTGGACTTAAAAAATAAACTTCCCACCTTAAAGGACATAAAGCCTAAAGCAGGATCTAATATACTTTAAGCTGCCTCACAGGCATAAATCACTTCTCTATCCAAATTCAGTTGAGAGACAATATTACTATTAAAACAATTCCCCATGTCTTGGATAGCAAACAAAAAAATACTTTCATATGAGATATTTTCATAACATATAATGTATAATATATTTCATAATAGTTTCATATGAGATATTTTGCTAAAATTATGTATACATTGACTTGCAGCATGTACAATACCAGCACAACCTAAAAAAAAATAGAAAAAGGTAAAAATTTCAGCATTTTAACAGCCATTTAATAAATCAGTTCTCTTGACTGGATAGTTTGGGTAGCAATAGCAAGATTGCCCCCTCTGTGGCTCAAGACCAATTTTAGTTACTTTTATCTTTTTAAAATGTCATTTCAAACATACTCACAAATCACTATTTTCTAATTGCTTCATTATAAGCTGATTAATTTCCCAAAATACTAATAAAACTTTTTTTTTTCTGCTTGAACTATTACATCTGGTAATTTTATTTTCTTAACAGGAAACCCAAGAAATTAAAATTGAAATTTTCCTTTTTCAGGTTCACAATTCTTCTCACATTTTCCACTGAGAATAAATTAACAGAATTCAATAGAAAACCAAGCTTAAGTTTTACAGTCCATTTCAGAGAGCATCATGACAATTAAAAATATTTTTGTTCAGCCAAATTATATATGTTAGTCACAACAAATACTTCATTTTAGTTAGTGTCTGCAAAGCTTGAGCTAGTGACTGTAATTTGATTTTTAAAGTATTTATTTATCTGCTGCACTATTACTCAGTAAAGAATTCTTAATGTCTTTTTAGTTTCTACTCATGTGAGTAGTTCTCCACAACTGCTGAATAAATACCAATTACTCACATGAGAATGTGTAGACCTAGATACAAATATGGGAAGGTTCTGATTCCAGTTGTCCCCGTGGGGATTTTTTTCCCATTGTATAACGGCATATCCGTCAAGAAAGTTAAGTTGAAATAAATTTCTAGTGTGAATTTAAAGTATGTCACTAAAAAAGAATTAAACTTCAATGAACACAGACATTCATTATTGTAAAAATGCATCTTGGTACCTTCAATTGATCTTCTTCCTCCTCTCTCAGATTTACACTACATATTGCATTCTCTCTGTACTGGAAACTCTGTGTTTTGGAAAACATCTGGAAAATGTGTTGATAATGACCTCTCTTATCAAATAGAATAAATCTTACCAGATGGAAAATCTTTAGTTTCAAAGCTGCATGCTGTACATGCATCAGGGTGTTACTCTACCATTGCAAGGACTCTAAATGAGTGCCTAACCACCAGGGCTTCTCTTGCAACAGAAAAAAAGTCCCATTACAAGTGAGATTTTTTTACAGTTGAGCTGAATTATACTCAGACCATATTAGATTTTTAAAAAAATACATAGTGTTGTTGAAGCTTGATAAACTTATAAGTACTAAGGGCCTTTTAGACCTACATTTGCAGAGCAGAGCCACTTTAAACACTAATTATGTAGCAATTTTAATGTTCCTACCCAATGGTCTTTTCCTGTTTTCTTTTGCCTTTTTATATTCCCAGTCCATTTCTTCTTTAGTATTAAAAAGGCATCGTGTAATGTGGTGTCTGGTGAAAGCAGGATGTTCTCTATACCCAAATAAATATTCAAAAATATTTTGCATACATCTTGTGAACAAGGCTTGTTAAATCATAATGTGATGACTTATAAACATTCATCATTCCTATACGGAAGTATAATCTAGTCAACTGCTTGGTATAGCAAATCATCCTGACACGTTTATATTAATGTACATTTGAATGAGAATAAGAAAGAAATAGTCAAATTTATGTTAAAGACTTCTAAAGGCTTAACAGCATCTTACTAAGTATATATGTCAGCTTAATCTAATCCTCCTACTTCTAATACGTTCTGTGGTCTCAGCACGGCGCCCATAATGCTCTTGCATGTTATGAGGGATTGCCTCTGAGAAGTTCACCATCAGTACTACACTTTGTTCAATAAAACTTCACATCTGGTCTTAGGATGACAGAAAGCTATCTGTCTCCAATTTGCATTACAAACCTTTAGCTCCTTTTGACATCCGTAACACCGGCTGTAATAATTTCCAATAACCTGTTACAATATGCCGAGTAGATATAGTCCTGGTTCTCATCTTACTGTGTCAGGTAACAACACATTTCTAATATTTATTTGGACAATTTTAAATAAATGACAACTTCTTTATACCAAAACCCCATGCATTATCTAATCAGAGGCTCATTTGAGAAGGCCTGTGGCAGTACTTTCTCCTTTCACTCCAATGATTTTAAGTTCTAATCAGAAAAATTCCACCTTTATTTTTTTTCTGTGCTTTTGCTAGAGGAGACAATACATTTCAATTCATGATGTTAAAAGAATTATTTAAGACTATTTACTAATCTTATGACATGATGGAAGTTCTCCTGAAATCCACTAAACTGGAACAACTATCTCCTTAACCATCTTTCTTGATTCCTGAGCATCCTAATTTCTACTTTTTATATTACAGATACGTCTTATGTGTTTCACATTAAAAATATTTGAAGAAAAGTGTTTATTATTCCCCACTACATTATTAATATTATTTTTCTTCAGCAGAAAATGTATCTGCTGGCAGATGAAGACCCAAAAGGACAGATCTACTTGTGGGATTAACAATGTCTAACACAAGTCAGAGATCGAATGTGTCACTAAAGGATCCTCATATAGATGGTTAGCAACCTCTACTACCTGAGCTGAATTAATAAATGGCAATTGAAAAACTGGTCTCTCAATATAATTTGCTTTCTGGCATCCACATCAAGGGAACAAAATTTTTTAAAAGTCTGCATATTAGGTCTGCAGATTTACAAATTAAGATCAGTAATTTCCTGCTTTGTCTTCTGTCTCAGTAAAATGGTATTCTGTGTTTGAAAGGCAGTAGCATAAGTACTGTCACCCACCTAGACCTACTCTTCAACAGAAAGTAAACTTTGGAGGTAGTAGGAATCACCACTGAGACACCCAAATACTTATAATATCTTAATACAAGTCTACAGAAAAAGGTATGAGCAAGTTTTGGCCGTGCTCAGAGCTGACAAGACACAGCCACTGCTACTGTGGAAACCAGTACTGTTCCCTCTTGGGGTCTGTCCCATTCAGATTCATGCATTCTACAACAGAATAGGCTCAAGAGGAAAACAGGAAAAACTGGAAGGAGCTATTGAAGGAACAGGAATAAACTGAAAAAGCTGGATTGGAAAATGGAAGGAGCTATTGTTATCAGAACTTAACAATCTCTAATACCTTGATCTAGTCTTATAGAAAGGTTAAAATATCTTGGGATTCAAAAGAAAGACATGATACTATCTCTGGTATATTAAAACTGGGAAACACACTAAAGGACACATAGAGTTGCAGTAGTCATGCCTGTCAAAATTAAAGACACCCAGTAGTAACAGAGAAGATAGAAGACAGACTTACATCATCTTGCTTATGGACACTGTCAATGGGATACTGAAATTAATGGGAACAAATTGGACACCTCACACAACACTTCTTAAACTGACAGTTAATATATTTTTGTGAGTATATTTTAAATTATGAGAAGTAGAATTATACTACTAGTGCAAAAGACAGTCAAGGACATCGTTCACTAACAGGCTGCATCATTTTGAAAGCTGATACTTCACTGGAGACTGAATGTTTTACAAAGCTCCAAGAATACATATTACCAGTACACTTGAATATGTCCTGTGTCTTAACAAAATCTTAATAATTAGACTTCAGATTTTGAACCAGAAGAAGTGTATGTGTGTGTGTGTGTATATATATATATATATATATATATAAAATAATCTCCTATCAGATAGAAATTATCAGCAAGACATACTTCACCAACAACTGCTTTAATTTGAGAAATTATTTTTGAATATACATCATGATTATTCTTCCATTGCATGAACTTTCTAGAAATTTTTCCTAAGAAGCAAAATTTTATTTTTAAATTCTTCATCAGTGAATTAGTGCTCCTTGTAAAGTTAATGTATTCTGTATATTCTACAGATTTGCAAGCATGTATTTCTTACCAGTGGGGATAATGATAAAATTGGTATAATGACAGGAATTATTATGACAGTGCAGAGATCTGAACACAACGAGAATGAATATATGACAATCACACAAATCTTTCAATGTCTATGCTACTGGTAGTATAAAATGAATGGAACTGAATCAAATTTTTATGCTCACAATTAATACATTATATTGAGAAATATATTTTATAAAGCAAATGAAATTTGTTTGGAAGTAATTATTCCATGGTCTGAAAAATATCAGAAAGAAAGCAGGCGAAACAGTAATGTTAATCCCATGCCAGAAACATGTTTTATCAGGTTTCCTTTTAGCTCTTAAACAAGATGTAGTAAAAACAACAACATTCTGTCAGACTATATGTTCATTCTTTGCTTCCTGGATTAAATATGCTTATTCTATGCCACATTTTTATAGCTTTCAATTTCTGTACTTTAAATCTATTAAACAATGTCAAGTTGAATTTTCTTCAAAAACTGCTGCAGGTTAAGAAAAAAAAATAGGACAGTGGAATATTTGAGGGCTAACATTTATGTCAGCTAATTAATATGGATCAGTTGTGGTCTGCAAGGATTTTTAAAGTGCATGCATGTTTGAGATAAATATAGACTAAGGATCTGATTTTGTTTCTTCCCAAATTGATAACAAAGTTCTTACTGATTTCAATACAAGTATGGTCTACCAGTTTTGTAGGTCTGGCAGGTAAAATAAGCTTTTGTGTTGCAAAATGTTAGCTGTCCCAAATAGAGCATAGCTCAAAATGCACATCTGCAACATAAGAAATAAACTGTAGTTGTAATATTACATTTATTGCTCTGTGCTCTCTTTACTTGGTAAGGGAATGAGAGTCTGAGAAAATAATTGGTTATTTGAACATGGTTCCACTCTGTGACAAAAAGAAGCTACGAAATGCACAACTGTTCAAACACTTTTAAGCAAAAGATTTATTCTCCCTACACTGAATTCTAAGGTGGCTGGATTTCTCTTGCATGGAATCACAGGATAACTTAGATTATAGCAAGATTGAAAAATCCAAGCTCCTATTTAAAATCAGATGTGAGATTAGAACAAAAGTAATCCAGGACTTCACGCTCTTTGGACTTCAGGAAGTTCAAGAACAGAGCCTTTCAATATGAGAAACATGCCTGGTAGCCAGGAAAAGAAAAAAATATATCATAATTGTAGAATTTTAGAATTATTTCAGTTGGAAAAGGCTTCCAAGATCCTTGAGTCCAGCCGTAAATCTAACACTGCCAGGTTTACCACTAAGTACCAAGTCTACTACACACCTTTCAAATACCTCCAGGGGTGGTGACTCCACCACTTTCCTGGGCAGTCTGTGCCAATGCTTGATAACCCTTTTGATGAAGAAATTATTCCTAATATTCAAGCTCAGCCTCCCATAGAGCAACTTGAGGCTCTTTCCTCTTGTTCTGTCACTTGTTACTTGGGAGAAGAGCTCAGCCCCCAGCTGGCTACAAGCTCCTTTCAGGCAGTTGTAGAGGCTGATAGGGTCTCTTCTGAGCCTCTTTTTCCCTAGGCTAAAACTCCCCAGTTCCCTCACCCTGTTCTCATATAACTTACTCTCTAGACCCTTCACCAGCTCTGTTGTCCTTCTCTAGACATGCTTCAGCACTTCAATGTCTCATTTGCACTGAGGGCCCCAAAATTGAACACATGATTTGAGGTGTGACCTCACCAGTGCTGAGTACAGGGGGAAAATCACTGTCCTGGTCCTGTTGGCCACACTAATGCTGATACAGGCCAGGATGCCACTGGCCTTCTTGGCCACCTATCCTTGAAACACTCCTACAAAATTTTTTCTTTTCCAATGAAATTTGATGTATTAGTAAACAAGAAGTACCTTATGCTTAGTATTACACCTGGTTCCTATCATGGTAAGTCTTACCTTTTTGCAGTGTTTCAGCATCAAAGACTTGCTCCTTGAAGAAAGCTCTGAAGGACAAAGGACTGGCACTGCAGTCTTCTGAAAGTTTGTCAACAGCTTGTTTAAACATAGCAGCTAAGTCATGAAGAAGTCCATCTAAATCAAGGTGAGAAGTAGATGAGGAAATCAAGCTCAGGCGTACTGAAATTGATGCACAAGATGCAGAACTAGACTCCACAGATTCACACTCAATTTGGAAGCCCTCTGACAACATCTTCATTGCAAAATGTTTTCTTTGGAGTGGATCATCAACTACTGCAACAACATGCCATTCAATGGCAGCATCTCTGGGTAGGTGAGATATTACTACCACAGCAAGCAACCCACATACTGCAGCTCCATCATGATACATCTCCGAATCTTCAACCTAAAAGATAAGCAAAATATTGTCCATATTACAGAGTTGCAGAAATCAGTGTTGCTCATATTTAGTTAAAATATTAAAAAAGTATATGCAGTACAGTTATTTCATTGAAATTGCTTTTTCCCTCAACTTTCCTTATTGAAAAGTCATCTTGAGCAATTATGAATTTATCCAACAGTATCTCCTCATTTTTGCAATCTCAAACCATTACTATTCCTGTACCATTAAAAAAAACAACTGATCATAATTTATTTTGCACTCCTTCTGCAGTCAAGAGAAATCTTTTTTCATACAGTGACTTTTGTTTGTACCAAAGGTTTTTGAAGAATAAAAAAATGGTAGGAACTACCAAAACTACAGAAATGAATCAGTAAATTACATAAGTTTTGTTTTAAAAATTGGAGTACGAAAGATTCAGTTCAGATACAGCAAAAATCTAGTTCAGATAGTTCTAAACAGCAGAATTACCCTGATCAAACCCTCTTAGAAGATAGAATATGTTTTTTAAATGGCAGAGCTCATTGAGAACGTATATTTAAATTGTTTTCACATCAACCAGCATGTCTAATTAGATAACTTGATCAGCTACATCTGAGTAACTGAGTTCCTTTTCTTCTGATGGTTTTAAATAGCTTTCAGATACCTGAGCATCTGAAATTTTTTGACCAGTGGATTACTTTTTTCCTTACTTTTCCCTCAATTTTTATGAAGAGACAGTATTAGCAATTTTTAATATTAGTGGCTTATACCATCTTCTGTACACAGATAATAACTTTATTTATATACCAGTTTGCTTACATTCCAGTATATACTGTTAATATTGTCCATTGCCTGACCTCTGAAAGGAAAAATAATAACAAGGCAAACCTGTCATTTTGTCTGAAGTCGATAAGGCCATATAACTCGCAGTACCTTCAATTCACAAGCTCAATTTTCAACCACTTGCTCTCAACTTTGAGTGGAAGAAATAATGACATGTTCCAGGCACTTTATTTCAAAATTCACTCACAAAGTTATTGACAAGAATTTTGCACAGAACATCTTTGATTCTTGACCCTTGTGAGCTGTTTACATGAAAAATGCACTTACTTCTATATTAATGATAGTGGAGTGCAATTCTATCCCAAACATGTAGCAATTGCTTTAGCATTTCTGGTTTTGATATTGTAACAGAAATAGGGACAATTTGTCTCAAATTGCAATCACTTCAGTCATAATAAAATCTCACAGAGTACTGTTTGCTTTCAGTACTTTCATTAGGCTGGCCAGGGCTGTTATTAAGGTAGCTACACATAAATGTTATATTAGCACTTAACAGGAGCACAGTATTCTCCTCTAGGAGATGAATTCTAACCTTGTCAATATAATTCTGCTCTGAGTGCTGTAAAACAGTTTGAAAAGATGAAATACTGGAGCTTTGCACTGAGGAAAAAAAAAAGTCATGCTCATTCAGGCTTAAAGGCCATTTTGCTGGCCCAAGGTGCTGAGGTACTGGTTAGAAAAAAACAGTCTAAAGAAGCTCTCTCAGGTCACATCAAGCACTAAGACAAACTTTTCTACTTCCCTGTACTTGTCTTAGGTTGTTAAATCAATTACTTGCTATTTCTGCTTGCCTTCAGCTGTCATTTAGAATATGAAGAACTACATGAAAATTAAGGCCAGAAGAAAGTACATTTCCAAATTTAACAAATGAGAATCATTCTGTGTGAGAAACTACTCCTGGTGCACCTGTATGGTACCATAACACTCATAACCTTTAACTTTAGTTTGCACAAAGCACAAATGACAGAGTTACTGAGGACTAATAATCTTTCAACAGTGGCTACAGAATCATATAGAAATACTTTTAACAGTGACCTCTTCTGAGTTATTTTCAAGAAATCACTGACATTTGTGTTATACTTGGATACTGCATTTAAGATTTACCTTTCAGAAATTTGCAGTTTTCTTAAAGGACTAAGTATCTTTATAACTGAATATCTAGCCTATCTAGTAAATGAAGACAATTACATAAGGTCTGCTAAGAAATTATATGATGCTAAAACAGTATAAGTAAGTATTAAGAGTGAAAACAAAGATGAATTATTTTGTTGGCTAAATTGTTTTTACAATTGATTCTGCATTCTCATCAATGAGATTTATCACTTCTGGCAGACAGCTGTGGTACTTTGAATAAAAACTTGTTTTTAGAGTTCTTCCCCAAGGATACTGTTAGACTGTTCTATAAAGGAGAACAGGTTTTGGGCTAGTCTTTGTTCTACAGCTTCAAGTCCTGATCAGAAAAAAATAAGGTAAAAGAGCATATAGCTTGGGTTATAATTTTTGAAAAAGAACTATCAAATAATTCTTGGGAAGCTCTAAAATTTTTATTGAAAGAATTGAAATCTATTGGGGCAAGCACTGTTGAAAGCAGTGATTCCTTAAAAGTATGCATTACCCAAATTTTTCAAGTCTTTATGAATTTCATTAATCTGTAGGTGTAGTAGTCATCTAAAGATATTTGCCCTTTAACCCTTTTTTTCTAGCTATCAGTTTTCAAATTATTTTCATTTCATGGGAAAAGCGTGTTGTAATTTCCACTTGTTAGCCTTTCCATTGGATTTAATCATTTCAAGGAACAAATACTACAAGGTAGCTCTGCACTAAGAGAAGTTTGAATGTCACAGGGGAAAATAAGGAGATTTAGAGGTTCAGTGGCTGACTGCTGAGATTATATGGAGAAAGATTCTAATTATGTGCTATACTTGTACATGATCTGATTTAAAGAGGGCTGGAGAAGGACAGCAGGTAACATCTGTTCCGCATGTAGGAGACACTCTCTGAAAAAAATGCTTCTACAATGACTTTTTTTAGGAATAAATGTAGTCTGGATCATCTCAGAGACCACACTATGACAGAATTCCAATTCTGTCATGCTAGGAAATGGTAGATCCCAAAACCTTGGACAAAGATTTGATAAGACAAGTGATTTAGCTCCAACTGAATCTCACATTAGACTGTCCTCAAAACATGTTTCATAATGTCTTCCCTTTGCCAACAGGATCATTTGCTGCTTAATTTATCAAAGATGTAAGAGACTGAGATCCAGAAAATTTGAAAAAGGAAGCCAAAGGGCAGATTTTTCTAAATACATGCATTGTATCTATATCATTCCATATGTGCATTTTATCTATATCATGCCATATCCAGAGAAGGACTACAAACATTTTTTAAGACATTGCTTTACAAAACCCCCATAACTCAACAAAGGACTTTTCCCACCTTGAAGAAAATACAAATACTCTTCTGGCAATACAATGCATGTTTCAATAACTCACTGGAGAAACCAAAGGTACAGAGTACATTTAAGTATGACTGAGAAAGTGACTCCTTACTTCTATTGTAAACACTGAGAAAACTGCCATGCTAAGCTAAGTGACATCTTGGAAAGTCTTCATGGACTGGTTAATAAAGAATTACAGAAGCTGACAACAGTTAAGAAAACAAGTAAGGAAAGAAAACAATGTGGGTAACTTTGTGCCTCTGTAAAAATCCACAATTCACCAACATCTTGAGTAAGATAACTCCGGATGTCTCAACTGAAAAAGGATGTACTATATATTCAGAGGAGAATAAGTATGATCAAAAGCTCTGGAGGGTCTGATTGGAAATGTTCTGCAGCCTTCTTAATGAGAAGACAGAGGCTTATAAAGTCATACATGACATAAAAAGAGTGGATAGGGATAAGAACTGATTTTGCACACTTGTCTTTCTGTACTAAAAGCTATGGACCATCAAATGACATTAGTAAGAGCATAGTTTCAAAATGAACAATGGTGGTGACACCTACAATTCCTTGATGGAGAATGCCCTGGTTGCAAGAACTTTACAGGGATTCAAGGGGAGCCTGAACAAGTTCTTAGAACACAGATTCAGTGGGCATTATAAAAGAGATATAATAAAACTCCTGGATTATTTTTAATTTATATGTTACTAATTTATATAAAGCTTATGTTTTATATAACAAAATTGATTTGATCAATTTAAATATTAATTAAAATAGTTTGAGGTTAGGAGAATATTAGAGCAGATTTATGCTTTTACTGGTTTTACTATTCACTTCTTCTTAGGGCTAGTGTTTGGAGTCAAAATACCAAGCAAAGTCTACACCATGCTGTTATTGTTACATTCTTAAATAAGCATTTATGCTGATAATAGCAGCATAATAGCAGGGATTTCTTGTTTGGACTCACAGATTTTTCACAATTAGTCAATTAGTCCCTTCCAACATTTCCATGATTCTAAAGGAATTTTATGTTCATCTGTGATATTCCAGACTAATTTTATAGATGAATTGTGAACACTGAGTCAAGTAGATGAATGCAGGTAACAGCTTTGAGAGCTTAAGCTTCTTCAGCAGAGGTACTGGCACCAGAATATTGGGCTGGAAGAAGTGAGAGTTCAATGTGGTTACTCCTTCTGAGGGAAGAAATGTTCCTCTTCTTTTTCAAAAAGAAGAATCACATACAGAACTGTCATGCTACTTTTAGGGGGACATACATATCTTCATTTCTGCCTTAACTGACAGAGACAGCATGGACACCTAAAACACAACAGTCCCAGACAGTGCCAAGCAGGAGGTTTGTCTGCTTTAGGCACCTGCCACAGGAACAGGGGTTTGGAGCTGCCTCACACTGGAGCCACCCAGACAGACTGCTCTGTGTTAACCCCTCTAAAGTGGTTCTGTGATGGATCTCAATCCAAATCTGCAAAAGTGTAAGGATGTTTGGATAGAAATAGGAAGGGTCAAAAGGCTTGACTGAATACTTGTTGAAGGCCACAGTACTACAGTTATTAAGGAACATACAGTTCAGTAAAGTATCTAATAATGAGAAATGAGAATAGGAACTTTCCGGACTTCATATTTGTGCCTAAACTGAAGAGAAAAGGCAGCTTGGTAGAAACATTCCTTAGCTAACTCTTTTATCAATATGTTTACTTCAGAAATAGCTCTTTCATATCCCAAGAAGCAAAGGTTGTCAGTGGGTTTCTAAACTTGTAATTAACCCTACATAAGTACAAAAGTGTTATCTGAACTGCTGCATGCATAATACTCTCCTGAGCATTGCATAATACTCTCCTGAGCATTGCACTGATACAAGAAATTATCACATTGGTTCACAGTATTACCAAATCCTTGCATTTTCTGTGACTCAGTTCTTGGTAAAGATTCACCCAATTTTCATTGTCCATATTCAGAGAGTCACAAAATACTCTCATGCTAATGAAGGCCTGAGGCATTTACAATACTGCTACAAACCAAACCAGAATCCAATAGAATGAGAAGAGTTAAGTGAAAAACACTTGGCAGTAAAGGTTGTAAGGGTTGTTTAAAACAAAACACAAAGTTTTGTTTTAAAGGTGCTAATCTTATAAATAGAATTCTTCTTTTTTTTTTGTAATACAAAAAAAAAATCCAAGGCAGAACTATTAAAATTGCAATGAAAACAAAGGAATAATGAGTTAAAGACAAACCTATCTTCAGTCCATTGCATAAGTATTTAACTGTTTTGCTTAAACTGAAAAGGCACACACTTTGGCCTTTAACATTTATTATATAAATTTGTTTGACTATCCTCCCTTTGTTCCAAATGAGAAATATTCTTTCTGTTGTGTTACTAAGGACTAAGGACTATCTAGCTCTCAGCTGAATATGGAATCAGGCTATAAGAGGCAGAGATGAATGCATAATTGGTGTCTCTACAAAGAAGTGACTTGGAGAACAAAAAGAAAGATACTGTGATGTTACTTTTAGAAGCTGAGTTTATGAAAACCTTATATGGTATGCATTATTACACCATTACAGTGGCAAGATTAATGTGCCTTTAAATAATACATTTAAAATTTCTTTTACACTCCCTGCATTAAACAGAGTGCATCAAACTCTTGAGATCCAGTTGAAGCTTTGCTAGAGTCTCTTACAACAATAGGTTTATGACTTTAAAAAGTAAAGATTCCACTAGGAAAACTGCATAAGAATAAAAATGTCAGTTCCTAAAGAAAGTAGGATAGAAGCAATTCTTTTCAACATCCTAGTTTGTCTAATAAATAGGCCACATGCATTCCTGGTATAACACGTCTGAATTTAAATAGTGAATACCACAGTATTTTATAACAATAAAATTGCTATGAATGTTCCTTTTGGAAAGCGTACAAAAATAAGAAAAGTCAGACATTTAGTATTTCTTTCTGAAATAAAACAAATTATTTGGTGTATGTCAAAAAGACATTATCACAAAACTGGCAGACTAAAAACGAAGTCTTATAAACTGGATATGTGTCATAGAATAAATACTGTAAATATAAAAAGAAACAAGTTCTTCAGAAATTTTAGTCCTCTCTACTCACTCCTCAACATGTTGGACAAAGCTGGAGGTAGTTCAGTAACCATTGTGTCATGTAGAAATTATTTTGTACAATGTCAGATGGGAAACTGAACCTGTACTTACTTTGATTGTTACTGAGCCATGGAAAATTTAGAGCAAACCACATGGTTCTTTATTTTTTGTAGCAGCATCTGATAGCACATTTTTGAGAGAAATTTCTTTTTGTGCAGCCTTTAGCTATCTTTAGAAAACAGAAGCATGAAAAAGGAAAAACAGATACAGGGGAACAAATATGAGTATAGAAATTTAGAGGTACTACTATTCCTCAGGGTGCTTTCAATCAATTTTTGTAATTTAAATGTATTCCTAATTAATGTGTTCTTTTGATATAATGATTATAATTCTGCCTGCACATATTAGAGAAAAATACAAATTAAATTTTCAACTTAATAATTGTGAAAAAAATTCTGCATGTAGCTATAGTAATGATGCAAAATTAATAATTAGATACGAAATGGTCAGCAATTAACATGCCAAGCATAACAGCTTAACTTTTCTCAGAGATGCATTTTGCAGGAGGATGAAATGACCATATCCCAAGTTATTTTAGTGGGAGTAAAGAAAATGTGAAATTTCTACAATGTATTGATGGCTATTATTAGGAATAGACAAGGTGATGGGCTAGAATTTTATGGTAGTCAACCAAGTATGTCAGAAGAAACTACCAGAAAAATTAAGTAACAACACTCTGAGGGCCCAAATCCCATACAGTAAATTTGATTTATAAGTTGAGACAGCTTTCTGGTGCATAAAGGATATATTGAAAGCCTTGCAGAATCAAAAATTTCATGATGAATGGTCTCTGAATAGTGCCACTGGAAGAATAGGTAAGCATTACATAAAAAGGCAAAGCAAATATAGAACTGATGAAAATAGAGAGTTCATAAGAAACCAGTTCAATAACTTTACATGATCTATAGCTTATATTGCTCAAACAGAATAATTTAACAACTTGCTATTCTATCTTTTACCATGATTGTCAACAGAGGCCAAGAAGTGGTATAAATTTTCATCATTTCTGTGTCATAGAAAAAAGGGTTCTGTTGAAATTTAAGACGTAACCTTACAAGCTCTCTTTTGATTATATTTAGTACAGAAGGATATCGTTTGCTTGTTAATTTTGTTTCTCTTTTCTATTGTTGGATCACTGTGTTTTCATCCTTTTATTTCAGAAACGGAGAAGCTCTGACAGGATCAAAACAAGAGCAATCAGTATCACATTTCTATGAAGACATAATCAGCTTTGAACAAGTCTCTAGAACAAATAAACAGTTGAAAGTCTGAAAAATGTACACAGAGTCTGCAATAACTAGGCTAACACCTCTGTTTTCTGGACTTATCAGCCTGGAACTTTTCTTGCAAAGGAAGCTCAAATAATTTCTTGTTAGAATAAATTGAAAGAAAAACAGAAATTGTAAACTGACCTGCTGAAAGACAGACACAGGCTTCTGCAAGCACAGTAATGGAGAAGCATCTTCTACTGAAAGACTGAGACTTCCATTTTTGCATCATTCCTCAGGTAAGTATCACAATCTTGTTCTAACCCATTATCTAAAAGCACAGTCTCATCAGCCCCACAGACATCAAGTTTTCAACCACTCAGTGAATTTTATACATTTCAATCTCTCTTCAAAATACATTTCATAATTCTATATGACAATCATGCCACCACCAGAGTAAAAGAAAGATTTTAAAATTTATAATCAGTTATGGTAAGCATGTGATAATATCAAATGGAAAATATACAATACCATTTCCCCATCTTTTATAGATATAGATATTAGTTATAGCACTCATTATTAAGATAAAAGCATGTTCAAAGTACTGCAGTGGAAGTGTCTGGACTGAGGAACTGAGAAGCACAGGACTGCCAGAAGGGCTACCAAAGGGGCAAAATACCTGAAATGCAGAATTAGACAATTATTATTAATTTTAAAAATGGACATGACTCTGATTTTCCCTCTTAATTACTCCCCCTGATGTCTCATGAGACAGATAAAGTCTTAACTTTTGTTTATTATAGCTGATTTAGGGAGTAGGGGTTTAATTTTTTAATTTTTACTTTATTTTAGAGAATTGGTTAAGGTTTCAGCAGAACTCTGATACAAGTGCTCTGATACAATATGAATGCCTATACCTTTTTTCCCTAATTCAAAGGGGTCAAGAAAGGATTTTCACTTTTTTAAAGTCCATACAAGCCTTTGTTTGTTTGCCCTACTCTGCAGAAGTTGTCATGCTACCACGTGTACATATCAACCTGACAAACCCTGTTCCTACTGCATGTGAAGCTCAGCCTTTTCATTCTCACCCTGTGGCATGAAGTATTTGGAACTCCTAAGGTCTGATATATTTTAGTGCAAGTGTACTCACAGAGTTCAAAATGGGAATTTCTGGGTGAAATGTAATGGTCTGTGATATACAGGTCAGAATAAATAATCTAATGGTGCCTTCTGGCTGTACAAGCCACTCAAGCTATGAAATCAGTTTTACCCAATACTTCTGCTCAGCCTTTCTACCAGCACTGAAGTGCCAGAGCTCTAAAATCCCACACTGAGAAGGCAACCATCTTACTCATTATGGCCTTTAACATCCCTTGCTGATAGTTTTAAATTTTTAAACAGCCCTACCTGTCGAGCTTCCTTTTATGTGTTCTCATAGTTACAGATATAATTTTGGAAGCAAAATATCTAAACACCAAGTATAATAAAAATGAAATGGGTTAAAGCTTATTAGCAGTAGGGAGCAGATGTAGCAAAATTCTGCCAGTTCCCCTACATTTCCTCCCCAGCAGGGATTTTCTGTCAAGCTGTGAGTTAGTTCTATACACTAATCCAGGCTGCTGTTGCTGCAATTGTACCTTTCTATACCTTGCTATTGTACTAAAAATTCACTTTGATTTTTGATTTCTTCCTTCTTAATAATAATATTTAAAGCAGTTCCTGCAGAGCTAAATGTAAATTCAAGCACCGCATGCTAGATGCTCAAAAGGGCATGAAAATGTAAAATTGATAAGAAAATAATTACATACTGAAAAGCTGTTTTATTTGCTTAAAAAATAGTAACTTTCTCTCAACGAACTAGAGGTTCCTGAGCCAAGACATAACCAGTTAATGACTGAAGTTAAGATCCTTGAAATACCCCTCAAATATACATCATTCAATATATCAGTTACAATGTGGAAAAAAAAAAGATAAGTATTTAAGGAACAAAGTCATAAATTGATAGTAATACAAACTGAAAGCAAATGAAGTCTGCCACATGAAACATGATCACAGACTGTCACTCTGAGGGTTTTTATTCTTCATGTGTAGTGTCAAAAATAAGCACTTAGGAAAAAGAGTTGAACTGAAGTAAGGATGTTCAAGATGGAAAGATTTCAGTTGAAAATCATCTGTGAGTGTGTACCCAAATGGGACAGAAAATGAGCACAGTTAATGGTCAAAATCTACTTTGTGGGCATTATGGATAACGGATTTTATGATAGTATTTGAATTTTGGATACTGATTGCAAAGACCTTTTCTTTGAAAGTCTGCTTCCTTCTGAACTTTGACAATGAGCTCTGGAATCAATTTTCAAATGAAATATCTGCTTTCAGCTCACATATTCTAATTACATCATCTGTTTGTCTGTACACATAAAGGACCACTAGCTACTCTTGTCAAACCTATAACTAAATTTTGTAGAACGCAAGGAAGAAAATTTTGATGCCGCAGGAGGCAGAAGAAAAACAATTTGAAAACTCTGATGGCACTACTAAACTTCCACCAACTGTCAGGCTCTCCCTCATTGCAGTAGCCACCTTGATTAGTAAGATGATATAAAGATGTGCAATTGAAAATAATTTCATAAAAATCACAGAATGGCTTGAGTTGGGATCTTGATCCATACACCCTGCCATGGGCAGGGACACCTTCCACTAGACCAGTTTGCTCAGCCAGGCCTTGAAGGGACCTCTAGGGATAGAGCATCCACAATTTCCATGGGGAGCCTTTGCCAGTCCCTCACCAACCTCACAGAAAAGAATTATTTACTAATATCTAATTTCAACCTGCTCTCTTCCAATCAGAAGCCACTTCCTCTTGCCCTGTCACTACATACTCATGTAAACAGTCTTGCCCCATCTTTTCTGTAAGTTCTTTCAAGGTACTGGAAGGCTACAACTAGGTCACCCTGAAGCCCTCTCTTTTCCAAGCTTGCTTCAACAAGTCCATGTCCTTCCTGTGCCGAGGACTCCAGAGCTGGATACAGTCCTCATGGTAGGGTCTCACCAGAGCAGAGGAGAGGAGCAGAATTATCTCCCTCAACCTGCTGCCCATACTTCTTCTCATACAGCTTAGGATATGACTGGCTTTCTGGAAAGCAATTTTATTTTGAATGTGATGCTTTTTAGTACACAAATTTTACTGGAAAACACATTTTTTCATTCCATCTTTTGTATGCGAATATTTTTGAGGCAAAATTGTTTTCAACAGACTACTCAGTTACTTTCATTTTTTAATATGGTATGACTGCAAAACAAGGTTGTTTAAATGGCATAGCATATAGCTATTAGGGCTTCACATGTCTTTTATTTTAACTCAAGCCATTTACATTGACCAGTAATGTCCTTCATACAGTTTGGAACTTGGATTTTGCAGGACCAGTTTTCTCCCAGTTCAGTGTTACAAAAGTCAAACTCAGATGATTGCAATTCAGGGACTTTCTTAAAATCCATTATACTGGGCTGCCCAAAAAGTTAGGAGAAAACCTCATCCCTGCTCCAGTTTTTACTGTCAAGCATGAATCTATATGTTATATAAAACAATATAATACTTTGGTGTCTCAACTATGTCCCCTCCAAGCTCTGCCAAACCCCAACCTTTTTGCTGGGTAAAGTCGGAGAAAGAGAAAATCTTGATGCTGTGCAGGCACTGTTCAGCAACAGCCAATATTGGTCTGCTATCTACACAGTGTTAGCCACAAATGCACTATAGGGGCTGCTGTAAAGAAAATTAACTCCACCCCAGCCAGACTCACTGTGAGAGAAAGTTCACAATAACCTACAAGTTCTAAGACAAGTTTTAGTTAATGTGTAGCTATTCTCAGCAGTCACTGCAATGAGCTACATGGAAAGCAAATTTGTTCTTCTGAACATGAAGATACATCTTGCAGATTACTACTGAAATATATAATGGGATCTTAAATCACACTTCTGAAACCAGGTGACACCATGAACAGAAAATTAGAATGGAAGGTTTTCAGTAAATGGCCTTTAAGTGACATGTATTAATATATATCCTTGTTACAAGTTGTTATACTAAGAAAAAATATAAATATATATTAATGGATTATTCATGGATATGCTTGTAATGTATATATATATATATATATACATATACACATATATAATGTCTATATGCATTTATTCATATAAGAAGAGGGAGGGAGAAAAATCTGTAGATGTGTATGTATCCTCCACGTAGCTCTGCAGAACATACACAGAGAGACGGTGAGACGTGAGACCATGCAATACAGAGTTGCTATCTGCAACTCCACACAAACACTCATTTGACAAATTACAGTAATCCTTTACCAAAATCACCATCTTAATTAAAAATGGTCGACAATTAGTATTTTCTTCAGCTAACAGTTACATTATCCTCTTTCAGACTTGCTCCTTTGTTTATATATATATATAATCTATATGTGCAAAAGTAATTATTTTGGTCACCTACAGAAGATGGCCAGGGTGTTTCCAGGAAGGTGCTTATAAGTGAGATGCATAAAGACCTGCATAATATTAACACTGAATAATGTCCAAGATAAAATCAAAGTTATATTTCAAGTGTTATCACCTGTGTTTATGGTGGTAACATCCAAAGGACTGATGATAAGTGAACAGGTATCATATCAGCTGGATGCATTTTTATTTTTCATCAATGAAGCTGAATAAAAACAGGGAGGAAGCTGAAAGTGATTATTCACTGCTAGGTGGCATGCATGTAACTGGACATTGACCAGGGAGCACTGCTCTTTTTTGCTATGCAAAAATTTAAAGAGGTTTCAAAATAAGATAGCTCACTTTCACACTATCTTATGTGCTTTTTTGAAAGTGGAGTATAGGAAAGCACAAATAATTTTTGGGTTACTTTGGCTTTTATGAATAAGAAAATTAAGATATTTTATTAATTTTGAAGACCATATTATATCATTCAGAGAAGAGGAAGAAGAAGAGGAAATGAAATTATTATTATGACCGGCACACAGAATCAGAGATGAGGCTAATCAAGTACTGAAATTTAGTAGGATCCCTTGGACCATACAATAAAATAGTAATGATTGATGAGAAAAATTAAAGTGTCATCCCTGGAAAAGACCAAGATCTAGAGTAGCTGCTTAGTATTGAATATCAAACTACTTGCTGGAAGCAGTAAATTGGAAGGGATGTTTACGGTCTGAAAGAGATTAACCGACTACAGTTTCAGGAAGGATGAGTAGTTAACAAGACTGTTTATGTAGACTGAGGTGGTAATATGGCTCTTCTTTCAGTCCTGATCAACAGGATTATCTCATCCAAAGGAGAACAAAAAATCTTTGAAGGTGATGAAATTCTGAAATTCTATCCTTTATTGTAGGAATTTAAAGGGTCCTACATGTACTTTGGACTACAGTTTTATAGGGAAGTTTCCTGAGTGAAAGTTGGACCTTGATCACTTTTAGACCAAAATGGCATTTTTCCCTCTATAATGTGGGCAGTGACAACAGGTACTTGCTTCAGGGATGCAACTCTGTTAATGGCTTTCACAGTCATCACACATCAGACTTTTGACCAGAGGTTCTGGGCCTAAGCAAACAGTGGATGCATATATGCACTCTTGCACTCTTAGCACAGAAGTGACAGGCTCAAAACAGAATTAATGTTTTCAGCAAAGGAGATGAAGAATCACTCAAAACCAGTCTTATAAGGGAACTGCTGCAGGGGAACATCAGTCAGCCTGCATGAACCAGGCTGTTTACCACCCTGAATAACCTGACATGCATTTCTTCACTCTGTCTACCTGAAAAACAACATTCAAATGCATGGATATATTACCTCTAAATGGCAAATAAGCTAGTGCAAATCAGTTAGTGGAAATCACAGAATTATGCTGACTTATACCAGTTGAGGATTTGATGGTATCTGTGGTTATCTCCACAAATGATTACAAAAGAAGTGCTCTCCTTTCTTATTTTTTATTTATATTCTACAAGTTAACTTCATGCGTTCTCTTTAAACTATTATGCAATCATATGATTTTTATACACATATATTCCCTTTCTAAAAATGGCTTTACTTAAAGTCATGTTCTTTTAGTTGGCTATACTAATTTTAAACATTTTGAAGGCTCTGCTAATGTTACAAATAGAGTATTATAGTCTTTTAAGAAAAAGTTCAAGTGGCAAACCTTTCACCTCCCATTGTTGCCCAGTGTCAAATGGCAGATTTTTTCCAAGGACCTCTGGATTTCCACTATCTGCATTTGATCTGTGTTAAATATTCTCATTACAGTTGCTTCAAATGAATAGAAAAGCTTTTCCTAATCTGAACACAGGGGAAATGAAATATACTAGGCACGAGATAAAAGACACACCAGCACTGTGCAATTTAATGCACTGTGTGTTCTGAACATGGGCCATAAAAGAAGCCTGGGTTTATATATCAAACTGTGGAAAATTCAAAATAGCATCTAGTTGCAAAATAGATGTTATGAAGCTGATGGGACAAAAAAGGGGAAACAGTAACATGCGTATTCTTCCTAGAGAATTTTTGATAGGTATAGGTACTGGATGTCAGCAATGGTTTTCAAAAATATTTACTTTTCTTCTGGTGATATTACACATCATATTAGTTAACCTATGTGAGGCTTTACTGCAATGTAAATGTAGCAGTGTTCTAATCTGTCATTTTATCTTTATAATACTTGTTTACTTGTACTACTCATATTCTGACTATTTTGTTCAAGAAACTAGTAAAAGGAGACCAATTAAGTTTAAAAGGAGACCAATTAAGTTAATATTACTTATAGTATTATCTATAGGACACAGAATTTACAACAATTTTTGGAAATCTAACAATTGCATTAAATAAAGATATTAACCAATATATATAATAAATTAGACAAAAAAGCGTACCTGAATATTACTGGATTAGAAACATCTGTTCAGAGTGGTGAAAAAATATGTATTTTCTCACAGAAATCTGTGAAAGTTTTTAATATTCCATTTTAAGTTTTAAAGTCATTTTCACTATGGGCAAAAAAAGGATCTTAAACCTTTGTCCAATCCTTTGCAGCAAGAAAAATTTTCAACTTCCACATTTTGAGCATAAGCTACTTCTGTTGTGCTTAGGATAAAGTGTTAGAGAATGCACGAATTTTATTTAAATTCATGACACTCTGTATACTTCAAATAGCACAGGAATGTCTGAACAATGCACAGACTGCTGTTACAGATGCATGATGCCATTCTAAATGACTGCCATGAAAACACACTAATTACTGCAGGAAACAACTGCACGTAGCTAGACAGATTCTTGTTCAAGATTTAACTTGTTTATAACTTGGGACCTGTACATTATTTGTAAGGCAAAGTGGAAAGGTACAGGAAAGAACCAATGATATTTACAGGAGTGCCAAAGAAGGTACGATGCAGGGGCTCCCTGGAAGGGGCCCAGTGCCCTCGATAACTGCTCTTAGATACATATCTTTAAAAAATCCTAGTTTGGGTGTACTTACATCTTTTGAACTCTAAACAGTTTTTAAATCTGGTCCAAAAGGTTTTAATTCAGATTTTAAAATTTGGCATCAAGTTATCCAAGTGCTGAAATAAGTGTGGAACCCATTCACAATATATATCAGATAAATCACTGTGAATCTTTTTTCCATCACTTCTGCACTACACACTATTAAGACACACACTGTCAACAATCTGACTGGCATTCCTGACAGAATGAAAGTCAACTGCAGCACTCTTTGCTGGATTTGAAACAATCATGGGATCACAGCCACTCATCCTGAATTCTCACCATAAAAAAAAAAGAAAGCTTCTGTCAGAAGAAGATGGGCTGGTGAACTTTTAAAGTTTGCAGAATGTTTGCTCGGAAAATTATTGCTGGGAGACAACTAATACCCAAATGGAAGTGGTGCTATAAAAGTAAAATGATAGATTTTTTTATGTCACAGGAAGTATTCCACCAAGTAGATTTTTCATGACTGAGGATGGAAAATACACTGGCAGCTGCCTATTACAATAACTAGAGGGGAACTGATCTATAATATCAGATTTTAAGAAAAAAATACAAGGACCTTAATGCTATTAATACATCTTGCTATTACATTAAATATTATCTCTCTGTGCAACTTGGTCTTCTAATCTTAACAAAATATACTGTTTTCACTGTCTCAAAATCTCCCTTCACCGATGTTTTGGGTTACTTCCAAACACAACCAATTCTAAACTTTCTGTTGATAACAAAACAGAAGTACTAAATTGAGTACTAAATACACTAAAGTATTTCCCTATATTTTTTTCTTTTTATAATGAAGAAATCAGAGATAGATTTTCAGAGAGTTCTGGAAAATCTGCCTCCAAGTTTTGTATATATTTCATCCAACCAAAATTAATGAAACTAATCTTTAGCATTCAGACATTTTATAAACAAATTTATTTCAAAAGCAGCAAATGGCCTCAAAATTTTTCAGCTAGGAAGTTAATGTGCCCTTATCTCACAGAAAGAATTAATTCACAGTACTTTTCCATGGAATATACAACCAAATAACAACAGTCTAAATGAGTATTTATTACACAGTTTATCAGGATTTGTATATTTTATTAATCTAGCTATACTAAGCCTTTCCAGGGATTAGTGAGATGTAAAAAATAGAAAACAGCAGTTAAGCAAGCTGGAATGCCTGAAATCTTGAGACAGCGCAGCATGTTTCTTCTTTGTATAGGTGAGGATAACAAAAGGAAGTAAAAAACAAGCATTCAGAGGTAGAAAAAAAAGTAATCATTATCTTGCCATCTCAGTTAGCCTAGGGGAATCTGTTGTATAGGCAGCAGTACAATGCACCAGTTGAAACAGTCTAACAAAATACTACAGGGATATCTCTGCACAGAAAGCCCATGGGTAGGGGAAGGAGAAGTTAGGGTGTAGACTCAGCTCCCAGCTAAATATATTGGGAGTAACAGTCTAAACTGTACAACTCAGGCCCTACTGAATAAAGTGCATTCACAAAGTAAATTAATAAAATTTTGCAGGCACAGTCACTGTTATATCATTATACAATAATTATTTGGAATATTTCCATCTATCAATAATGCCATCTGTCCCATCCAATACAAATGGACTACAACCCATCTGGCTTACTTTTTTCTATTGATTACTCTGCTGAATGAGTTAGCAAAACCGCTTATAAAATCATCATATTACATGACACTGTCATTAAAAGATGTGAAGTAAAGAAAAACACAAGATGAGACTTAATTGGAAAACTGTCAGTCCTTCTTCCAGAAAGTTTTAGCAATGCTATAAGCTTCTTTCTTTTTTTTTTTTTTTTGGTCACTTAAAAAAAGCACCAAGAAGACACAAAGCCAAAAAACCTCCTAAATGCTAACTACTGGATTAGACTGAAATTGTTCTAGCACACAACTGCTATTAGGTAGAGAAGGTCCCTCAATTTATCTCCTCAAGAGTCAGAATGTCCCTAACTATGCCTGGCAATCACAAAGAAATTGTGGAAGGAATGTAACTTAAAAATAGGGTGGAAGAAAGCTGATGATGGCTGGCACTTGTATTTGTTATTTCCAATAAGTCTTCCTATGTCATTTGGGTAATTGTCTGTATGCTATTTTTGCAGCCTCTGTTTTTTTATTTTATTTTTTTATTTTAACCATTGCTTCCCTTAACTATATTTTAATTTCTCCAGCAATAAAAGTGCAATTTTATGCACCTACGGAATTAAGTGCCAGCTTCGGCTTCTTCACTCTAGATCTCAATTTTTACAATACTTTTTAAGTTTTAACAAAGGAAATCTCTCTTGCGTACATTCAAAATGTCAATCCAAAGATCTTTACCTCAGTGATTTAGGTGGTGTTCTTTTGAGTGAACCCTTGGTGGGGCTGCTTTCCTATCCTTCCCTCCCCACTATTTTTTCTTTCTACTACTACCTTAGATCCCTGCACCAGATTTGTTTCCTCTGTCACCCCAAATGGCTTTTCCAATGACACTGAGACCCAAAGGGACACACGAAGGAAGAAGAGAGAGGAACAGGGCCTGGATTCCAGCTCTAAGGACACAACCCTTGATGCCTGTGGGTAACTGGAGCTCAGGGAGGCTCAGGGGGTTATACTGTAGGGTTGAAGCTGCAGGAACGATGCTGGGAGCACAGATACTGAGCTGCCGTAAGGAGTGAGGGAAATCAGGATGACAGGAGTAGAAAGGAGTTGTGTAAGAAGGAAGGAATCATGCTTGAATAAGGAAGGGACCAGAGGCTGGGTGACTGAAACAACTCAGAAGTTTCTAGGGGGTCCAACCAGCTTACTGTTACTGTTTGCTCCCTCTCTTACAGTCCTCTCCCATCCTCACTAGAACACTTCTCTGTTAATAACATATGAAATATTTCCTCTAGAAAAAAATAGATTATTCCAAAAGATACTTTTTATAATTTATCTAAATTTAAAAAAAATCTTTCAATTTATTTAAATATAATTGATCTTTCTCTTTGTAACTCTAGAAGCTCCTAAAAGACGATTGTCACTAGTAATATTACAAGAAGTCTTCTAAAGTCCAGCTAAAAGTGTCAGACCCTGTGGCCTTATCTCAAATGAAGCTTTGAGCAACTGCATGTCCACATGCAGCTCTTAGAAGTAAATCTTTTGTGCTATATAAACACATCCAGAAAACAATTCTCATATTTCTCTTTATATTATGCACTGTTAGGTCTAATTTATTGGTGTCCTTAACAATTTATAGAATATTTTTTGTGCTTTACTTACTACTGCCATCAAGCATGTAGAAGGATTCAAGAGAAGTTGCCGAACAGTATTATTTATGTAGAAGATAATTACCAGGTATCGCCGCATGGAAGAACGTTAAATTTCTCATGCTCTAGAGAAAAAACACCTTTGGCAGTTCTGATGCATATGATTTAGTCACCATTTTAAATACAATTATCTTAATATACCATCGCTTTGCTACTAAATATAGAACATTCAACAAACAGAAATACAATCTAAATCCCATCTTTAAAACATAATTAATTCTATGTTTTATGATGTATAGCTTACCAAAAATGAGTTTTGAGCTGAACTGTTTTATTTTCACAAACTCCTTTTTTCATGGATGAGAGAAGGAGAACAGTTTCAACTGACAAACCATTTGTTCTTATTGAGTAATATGTAGGTTCCTACTGGTTCAGGTCTTTTGCCACTGCTTAAAATAAAGAATAATAAAATACTTTTGGTTTGGCTGAGTTAGTTCCCTTGGCGAAAACTGACCATTATGTCACGTCATGGTATTTAAGAGAACTGTCTGTAGCAGCACTGGAATATCAAAACCTGAACAAAACCACATAGGTAAGGAATCTGCCTTCAGAGTAAGGCTACCAAATCCTGTCTTCCACAGAGAAAGGCAGTATCTTACAGGATCTGGAAGGCTGCTCCAAAATAAAAACTGCATTATTTGTTTTCACTATTACTATCGAATAACTGAGACAGAAGTACAACTGAAGAACAGTTTATAATTTTTCAATATATAATCTCTGTTGTCATTAACAATTTGTCATTAACAGGACAACTGTATTTTCAGGACAGGGTAATTTCCCCCTTCCCTTGTAACAAAACTATTTGTTTAGTATTTTTCTGTGCTTTGCTTTGTACATAAACCCCTACTAATCAAAAATGCATGTCCAGATGTGGTCTTAGAAGTCCAGCTGAATATAAAGGAATAATGAGAAGTAAATTGCTAAACTCAGTTATCATAACAATACTGTTTGCAAGCAAGTGGGCAAAAAATCCTCAACAGAACAACTGACAAAAAGTTGAACTAAAATGCCCATTTCTCATTATGCAAAAAATATATGGACACAAGTAATTCAGATGAGGTATTGTTCACAATTTTGTTAGAGAAATTGACTGTTCTTTAGGAGTTCTTTAACATAATACTTTGAGGAATTAAGACAAAGTTAGTGGTGAACATAACTTTCTATTAAGCAGTTTTCTTTCTCAATTGTCCACAAGCACTTATGAGCCAGAACATAACAGCTCAATCAAACCTTTACTGGAACCCCTCTGAAATGTACTGCGAAATTCTGATATTACTGCACGACTTAGAAAGGAAAAAAAGACAGCCCAGAAAGAAGAAAATGGATAGGGCAGCTACCTTTCTGCATTCTTCTAATTTCCTCTGCCACACGGAGCGAGCAATAGGAATGCTGTTGCTGTCAGTTACATAGCAGCTGGCTGAGATGACGTGGTGGAGTGTAGCCTCCTGGCTCATGGCTCCCAGAACTCGCCCAACGTGCCGCAGGGACAGGCTGGCCTCGGCGCGGATGCCACCCCTCACCAGCTGCATCGTGCAGGGCACCAGAGCAATCTGTCCCGCACAGTAGAGAACATCACCAACCTAGGAGAGAATCAGATCCAGCACATAAGACTCTGGGAGTTTACAGAAGACAAGGAAAGCACCTTTCTGTCTTCCAGCTGGTATCTTTCAATAGTACTGTTCTTTGCCATAACTTGTTACAAATAGAGCAAATACGCTAGGCTAAAGATAATGCATGGATTAGCTGGAATCAGCTCAGAACAATAATCTGATGTGGACTGTTACAGCTGCTGGATCACACTCATGCCATGGTTAAATATGCTCGTTTTCTTTTCTTTTGAGAGATGATGCACGTTATCTTCAATACTATTTTTTAATCTTCTATTCTTAAGTTTTGTTTTATACAAAACCATAAAAGAATTTATCAGTAGACACCTGTAACGTCTTTAGTAAACTAATTTAAAAACACTGTAAAATTATATTAGCAGAACACCTAAATGACTGTGTATGAACAAAAAGTGATGTTATTGCACCAGAAGGTAAAAGCAAATTGTAGATTGAAAATAAAATGCGGAAGAGTGCTACTTGAACAAAGAGATGCTCCTTGAACAAAGAGATGGGTCACCTTTTGAAAATAAACTTTAATGGGTGGCCAGACTTACTACTGCATTGCAGTTACTTTGGGCTAATTTTCCAAAATCTTCCCAGCAACACTCTGAAGACCTACTTTTTTTAACAGCAGCCAGGAAAGGAAACATTTATTCTTATTATTCAGACATCTCAAAGATTTTTTTAATAAAATCTTAATGTAAATATCAAAACTTTTCATCGTCTTATGCTGCACTTCTCTAGAACATCTGTGCATATCCTAATCAGTGAAACAGTAAATTTTATTCTCTATCAAAAGAAAACTAAGTATAGAAGTGGGAAGTAAGGTGGGTGTAAGCAGCTTTGAAGTCAGCACAGGAAGAATTTTGCTAGGAGTAACGACAGAGAAAGGAATCTTTCGGAAGAATTTTGCAGAACTTACTGTATAAACTGTAAAAATTCCTCAGAATTAAGAATAATTAAAAAAGAAATCTGTGTCCTAGAAGACATGGCAATCAAACCATGTGACAGACCCATATGCAACTCCAAATCTGTCCTCATAACTGTCTGTGTCTCACAAAAGACTCACACATGTAACTATTGGAAGAGTATCTTATACAATTTGGCATACAAGTTCTATGATTAGCAGCTGAAGAGGGGGAGGAGGCAGAGAGGAAACAATATATCAACTGACACACATCAACTATTTAAATGGTTTAAAATACCTGAAATATTGTTTGATAATGCTATATATAATCCTGAATTTGGAAAAAAATATATGAAAGCAATATTTTGGTTTACAGGAACAAATGGTCTTTCTTTTCTTTTTTTTTTTTTTTACAGTACTATTTTAAAATATGTGCCACTGAACAAGGGAGTCCAGCCAGCTACCAAGTGGCATACTGACAAGATGAGAAACAAATTCAGAAAGATATGATTCAGAGGGGCACAGGTTTGTTTTTAAAGCAAACCATTCATTTTCACCTCTGCAAAGTGAAATCCATGCATTAGTCAAAAACTCCAATGCAGGTAGTTTATATTCTTACAGGAAAAAAAAAATCACACTGATGGTATTTCTTCCTTTTTATCCCCTGTTGAGCTGCTGGTTTTCCATGCATCACCCATGTTAATTATTAGGTAGACAGAAGAGCTGTTCAACCAGTTCACTTCCCCTATTCTTGAACAGATTGTTTGAGACATAATATGAATACTAATTAACGATAAAATATCTGTCAGTGTTTTGAAATACAGACCAAGATAGCACTTTCTTAAAGTATCCTGGACAGTTCTGATACAATTAGCCCCACTGGTCATAAGCAAGGTCATAAAAAAATCTCGGAAGGATTTGAGCAAAATTGGCACCACTTTTGGCTAAGATTCAGTGGGAATTTTGCAGTTTTTTAAAAATCAATTGAAAAAATCCCTCTGTTCCTAACATACTTGTTTGTATCTTAAGATGCAATTAATAGAAAAACAATGTTTCCAACAAGCCACCATGTTATGGAAGGGTGGATGCAAGGGGAAAAGAGGGGAAAAGGATAAAAAATGGTCACAGATTTGCAGCAATTGTATTGCAGGGGGACATAATTTAGAATAAGGGAAGGAGGAGGGGTATCTCTCTTCTCTTTCCCAGTGATTCAGTCATGAAAAGCAAGCATAAATAATCAGCAAGGACAAAGCAGCAAACCAGTACAAACACTGTTTTAGCAGATTTCAAGACGTTGCCTCTGGAATGTTTGAAGCATTATACAGAAAATTGTTAGCAGAGTAAAAGGCATTTAAAACAGGGAAGTCATCATACTATCTTGTTCACAGTACTGAAATCTTACAAGAGGAGCTGTCACAATGTATGGTGTCAGTACTTGTGTTGTGAAAGTGTTCTGCAAAACCCTGCTAGAACCTTGCAACAGTTTATCTTTTTGGAGCACTTACGAGGATAACAGAAGATCTTTCAGGGTGTAGATTCACAGGGTATCCAGCCTGGCCGACTTGCATTATACAGGAAACTCAGCATAGAAACAAAATTACAATATAAAGGATCTATGTTGATCCTTAGAGGATCCATATGTGTACAGTGGATGTCTCACTAGGATTTTGATTTTCACTGTAGACCATACACATTATTTCCAGTGCTAAAATTTAAATAAAGGCTTGAACCAAAGACAACCCTGAAAACTCAAGCTTCATACTGCTGAGATGCTCACTTGTACAAGTTTATTTCCAATATTGTTTCACAGCATTAAGCAGGTTATAAATGGAGCCTCATGTGATTCCACATTTCTTCCCTTTTTATTTTCATTTGTATCATTGCAATTTAAATGAAAGGTAAGTCCTTACAAGTTAACATAATAGTCTAGCAGCTCTTTTGCTCAGTCAGCACAACTGTAAATAATCAGGGGAGTTCAGAAGACAATCAGAACCTCAGAGGATACAATGCATGCTCTCACAGATAGAAAGCTAAGAGGTTATTTGAGAATTACTACTTTTCACAGTGAAGCTGTCTTGCAGGGATAAGTATAATTTATACTTAGGACGTGGCTTATACCAATAGAAAGCTGTATAGTAGGTTTTTTTTCTAGGGTGCTTTCACTTATTAGGAAACAGAAGGAAAGCATCTATGGTATCATGGAAAGGAACAGTCAGAAGAACTCAGTGCCACTTGGAACTGTTCTATATCATGAAATAGTTTTTACCAGTATTCTAAGTTACCAAAAGTACACAACATATCTCCCCCATATATATGCATCAGGAAAAGAAACAATGAGAAAACCAGACTTAATTGCATGAGGTCTAACTAAAGCTGCTAATTAGAAAGGAAAAGCTGCAACTATTATTGCCTAGAAAGAAACAAAAGAAGGAAGTGATAGGATACCTATCAGTGCATATAGATATGCACTGAGTTTTTATTAAAGGCCAAGAGCAACCATGGAAAGTTGATGAAACTGTTCCTGCTGATATTATTAAAACTTGAGATTAACTGACAATATAAAACTCACTGGAAACTTCTAACAGAGAGATCTCAAATATTCACCCACAGACACTTAGGCAAATGCTAATAGTTGCACCACAAATGCATGTTTCTTGGAAGGCAGGAGTCAATATGCAATCAGGCAAATCTTTGTTATGAATGCAGTTTGGTGTCTGAGTGACTGCTGCCCTTTAACAGGTCAGGCTGCACAAAAGGTTCAGTGCCCCCCTGACCCAACAGTGACACGACCCACTATTAGGCTGAGTCAATGTAAATAAGCAGAACTGACAACACACTAATAGGCTGCCTCTGGTCAGCCACGGCTACCTCTGACCTTAATGAAGACCTAAATCAATTAATACTCCAGGCAATAAAGACCTCTGGCTGATTAAGTTAGATAGAAATAATCTTTTCTAACGGGATTAAACCTGCAAGGTGGTGAACTTTTTATTCAATATATGATAATCCTTTCTTCCTAGGGCCCCTCTTGCTTTAGATGATGATGGCAAAATTGCTTTTTGTAATGTGACATCCTTTATTCAACTGACCAGTATGAATAAACTTTTTAAAGGCAGCATTTAGACAACAGCAATTGAAAAGCTTGAAGTTCATGCTATGAAAACAAATTGTATCTGACTAACACGATTCTAATATACCCAACCTTCAATATAATTCATGTTTTCCTTGAACTGTAAAAGTTTATAGTCTGAAAATTCCAGGAATGAGTTCACAACACAAGGTTGAGTTTGATGCAGGCTTTCTTCTGAGAAAAAAATGTGCATTAGTAACTTTATCAGTAGCTAAAGTATGAAGGATATATTCCTAACTACTACTACTACTACTATTACTACTACTACTATTTATTATTACCTTTGACTAAAAATTTTTAAATTGCTAAGACACCACATATAGCTTAGTCAAATTAGTTTGCACATTATACTCAAAACTTCAGAACTTCCCTTTGGATAATTTTTTTTTTCCTAGTTAGGTCAAAAAAACCCATTAACAATTAATCAATTAATCAGTAGCATACTATGGCTATTTTATTGAACTAGGTGTAACATTCCCACAGTTTTAAAGGTTTTATAATTCAGTTATCAGATGCTGTGAGTCCATTTTGTTAGTTTTCATTTTGGGATGGATGTTTCAATATGTATTTGATCACCTGATCTACAAGTCTACAAAGCCATCATCATTTTGTATTGCTCTTTACTATTAAAATGTACTTTATCAATGTGTGTTTTAAATTTTTCTCTTTGAATTTATATATTTGGGTGTTGGAAATTCAGAGAACATTTTTTTAACAAGAAGTGACTGCAATTTCATGAATGCTAACGTAGGGTGTATTTTTTTTAATGATGTTTAGGAAAATTAAAATACATCATCCCACAAAGCCATATTTGACATTGAACACAATGTCATAACATTATCAACACACTTAAAACTTTTGTGTATGTCCTAATTTAAATTATACCAAGGAGAAGCATCATGTCACATGGTATACAAACACCAAGCAGTACAAAATCTGGCAGTCCTTTAAACTCAACAGTGCATCTGAAGAAGCAACAATACTGCTATGAATACTAAACCAACATAATGAATATCTCCTAATCATACTCAATACTTCCCAATTATAAACACCTCTGAAATCCTCTAAAAGTCAAATACCTCAAAATGAGCCTTTTGACAGTGCTGGGTTTACAGCAGGCAATCTCATCTAATACATTCCTGAAGGTCTGTAGTACCTTGAAGATTAAAAAAATGCTAAGGGTAGAGACTTGAGAGAGATGATCAGGTCAAAAACTTAAAGTAAGATCAAAGTATTAGCTTGAACCTAATCTTTTAAAAACTGTTCTATCAAAGAAAATTGTAGTAGTTGCATACATATTTTTGGCAGTGTGTTGGTTATTTTTAAATATTGATCAATGTCAAATCAATTTTATTTTGCTCTACAACTGACAGAAATAAAACCCCCACACTTCTGATTTACAGAAGACAAAGATTCAAAAACTGAAATTTTCCCAAAGAAAACCCACCTCACAAACTGTCATTCATATTCCAAGGTAGTATTAGACATAAATCAAAAATAAATGCAGCTTTAAAGTTAGAACCTGTAGTTATAAACATCTAGAAAGATTCCAGTAAAGTGGGTGAGAAAGGCTTCCCATCTAATACATCCATGTGGGCATGACAGACAGCTAGTCTGAAATCATCTTCACAATTCTTGTTTTAGTTGACTTAGAATCTCCAATAGAGAGAGGGATAAGAAATGAACAAAATGGAGGTAAAAATATTCTTTACTTAATTTGCATATTTTGGCCCGTGTGCTGTGCTAGTGCCCAGGGTACATATTGTTCCTTCCTGGAAAATTACAGTAGACAGCTTAAAGACTTAATTGCCATAGAGGATAAACTGTTCTCCACATTCTGCAGGGTGCTTTTTCCTAAATATAAAAAGAGCAGTCTCCCTATTTTGAAATGAGCAAGCTAACAAGAGTATTAATCTTTGATGCATTTCTTCCTTGGGACAGTGGAATTTTAGTCTTCATGACTATTAATCTGCCACCTTTTACAAAGCCTACCATTCCTCTCAAGCTTTTGAAAAAAATCACAAGTTCTCACACAAGCACATTAGCAAATCTGCCAACTGTGAAAAATTGCAGAACACTTAGCTTTATGAACATACCTTATCTAAAAGATGGAGTAAAACCTCCAAACTGATTAACACTTCCTCATTTATTATTCATGTCACTTCAAATAAAGATGCCAAACACAACAAATTTTTAAACATGTACTCAGATGAGTCTACTCCTAAAAATTGGGGTTGGGATTGGGAACGAGCCACTTAAATTGGTATTTACTAGAGAAACTAAAGGCCTTGTCAGGGTCCAGACAAACAAGGTAAAAAAGACTAGTATCCAACAGTGTAAAGTGAGAGAAACGACTCAGTGTGGACATGAACTCTCGAGTAATGAGCACCACATTTTTAGAAAATGCATATTATGTCTGCTGCAGGTGATTGTGTTTTTTAGTGAATTATATATGCAGAGATAAGGGAGGACAATGTTTATAATTCATTTGGATTCTTAAAATATCTGATAAGGCATATCTGGAAATAATTTTTAACTCTCCCAAATATAAATGCTGTTAACTAGCTGATAGTCTGTGAGGAGAGAGTAATGAAAATGCCAATGTAACTGAAGTGGGGTGCCGTAGGGATTGGTATTAGGCTTGATTTTGTTTAACATCTTCATTAAGTCAGTGGAAGAAGGGATTAACAGCATGATAATGAAACCCACAGAGGATACTAAATTGGAATGTGCACCAGTAGAAATAATAAAAATGGACACAGGTTTGAAATAAACGCAGCAAATAAGAAAACAAGACAGCTTAGGAAAAATGAAAACTCATGCCAGAACATATGGCAAAAATATTTTGAAATACAGATATTCAGAACCAGGGAGAAAATTTGACTGAGGAATTGCTGAACAGTTTATATTAAAAAATAACTGCTCTTTACTAGAAGCACATTCAGTATAGGACAAAAGAAGTTGCAGTCTCTGTTCCCATGACACTGGTCTAATCAAAGAATAAAATTTGTTACAATTCCCCAAACTGGTATTATAACCTTTACAAAAAGTATGATATGATTTCTATAGTTCAAAGGGAAGTCTGTAAAATTTCAGATGATATCAAAGCTTCAGATGATTCTTCAGAGCTAACTCTTTTTTCCAAGAGTTTTTAGATTTCTTCATCTACACTGTTTTTCAGTTTATAGCTCAGCATAGCAGCATTCAAATTATGATAAGCATCTTAATCTGCCAGGGTAGATATGTTAAATTAACTCCCCTCTGTTTTTACCCTCCTCTGCTAAGCAGAAAATGTCTACAACTTACATGAGGTTACCTAAGCATTTATTTGGGCTACCCACACAGATCATTTGTGGTTTTACTATTTAATCCTAAATTTATTTTCATAACAAAAGGTTTATAAAATACCACCAGAGAAAGATGTAGCTGGCATATACATAAGACAATCCTCCCTCCTTCATTTCTACATTTTTCTTCTACTCTTCTCTACAGTTTCTCTACAGTTCTAGGGAACTGGGTAGCACATAAGGGAGAGAGGTTATAGGGTAACTGTATCCATACACATAATATCTAAAGGAGGATAAAGACAAAAGATGAAGTGATGTGATTTCCTTAGCTACCTATGGTGTTTATATTACAGACTTTGTCTCTTCTACTTTTATTCTTAAACATACAATCTACTTAGAAAGGGATCTCATGATTTCCTTCCCACATTAACTGAAGCTTCTACTGACAATTTCCACTTACAGTAAACTAAATCACCAGTTCAACTATCACTGCAGTGATAAAATAAAACAAGGAAGCACAGTAGAAATGTCTAGATTTAAGTTTCTATTAACAATAAGGGTGGTACTGCCTATGGCTGCAGTACTGTTGTGGAATTCAGCATCCAAGGAGAATCAAGACTGCAGTCATAAAATCCTATAAAGAGTGAGTTGTTTTTTTTCCCTTTCCTACCTGTCTACAGTCCTTATTCATGCCAACTGTCAAATAGCTTAATGTGATTATAAACAGAAGAGGGACAGATAGGCAGAGAAAATACTCTGTACTGAAAAGTGAAAGCTGTTCATCACACGACAGTAATTCACAGTGTATGAAACACATTAACACCGTGACATTCTATTCTTACAGAAAAGATTTTGTTCCCAGCCTTCACTTGGCTTAATATTCTCACTTGAAATATGCTGTGCATGATTGTCACTGGCTACTTTAAGAGGGTTTGTGATAACTAGGAGATGAGAAAGAAGCACTTGCATAAAACCAAGAACCAGATAACTTAAAACAAGTTAACTGTAACTACAGTAAGCTAATAGTTCTTATTCTAGCCAGAGTGCGGTTTTGTTGTTTTTTTTTTGCTTTTGCCCAGCCTCTATGTATACCTACTCTCACATGGATTTTATTTACATCTACAACTGCCTAAACAACAACCAACACTAAAACAGCCTAATGTATGACAAAGATTATTTGGTGCAGAAGTCCAATTTGTAATACATATAACCACCATTTCCCAGTGGAAATGAAAGGAGACTTGTTTGTGCAGCTAGATGTACCTGTACAATATATACAACAGAACCTACATGGCATACAGTATTTACCACAATCCTCTGCTTATTTATTCATATTTCAGTGATAATACTTCCTTAAACAGCAAATATCTTTCTCTAGGGATACATCTTTCAATGCAAATTTGCAAGTCAAGTTCTTATTATACTTACAGAAACTGCAAGTTTCAACAAAGATCTACATATAAACTTAATATTCTTTTATTTGTTGTATGCTTAAATACTGACCTTTTATCACAATTGCAGTGTGGACAACATCCTTATTTAAAGTAACATTAAATTCCTAACCATGCAATGAGGCAGTTTACTATGGAGCTTTCAGTGGGCAGACACTCAGATTGGCAGCAGTTCAAGGAAAGAACTTACCTATTGATAAAGTGGTAACTTGCATTTAAAAATTAAATTTCTGTAACAAATTTTATTTTAATTCTGATTCATAACTACACTCTAACTGTATTGTAATTATATTCTGTACAGGAATACATATTCATCTGGGCATGGAGTCTATCTTGCGTTATATATTTTCTTTTTCTTTGGGGGGGGGGGCAGATTTTAGTTTTTGCGTACATTCAACTTGTTCCTTTTAGTGCTCATTTTCATGGAATTTTCTAAGTGGTTTAAAAGGATAAAAACTGACAACTGGAAATTGCACTATACTGACAACATAGTGAGTACAAAGTTACTAATAAAATACGTATCTCATATTGTCCCATTCAAGCTGCAGCCATATTTGTATCCATCTCATATCACTAAGCAACGTCATGAACCAGTGCCTGCAAATTTACTGTGTGCTTAGCTATTTTGTTTGCATTATTACAAAATAATTATAATTGCAGAGTCAAGCCCTCTGATATAGAAAAATGGGTAGAAAGCCAAGTGTTGAAACAAAAAGAGGCTAAATAAGAGGAAAGGAGGGGCAAACTGCAGCAAAGAATAATCCAGCAATTAGGTTAATCAGCTGCAATATTGCTGAGACCCAGGCTGAAATCCCTTCTTTAGCATTTTCCTTTTGCCTGGTAATGACAGTGCTGTTGTGACAATGGGCACTCCAGGAAGCACATCTCTTAATATCTTCTGCTGGAACTGTTTTGATTTGTTTAAATAAATTCATGATCTTGGATAGTATAGGATGGAATGATCCTGCTCTATGATGAAAAGTATTGGTTATGATGTGCAAAATCTTTGTAATGAACATTAAATCAAAACTGGTACATGACTGATTAGGATTTCTACCTTGATAGTCTAACATTATCCAAAAAGGAAATGACAAGCATCCCAAACTGCTATGAGCTGGTCATTGTTACCTTACAGTTTTTTAAATGATAAACATTTAACACTATGAAAGTCACTCAAGATAAGCCTTACACTACAGAACATTCAGGCAGATAATCCTATATGAACAGCGATTTTGTGAAATATTTAGGCTACTTCAAAAGATGTAAGATGACAAAATAAAAACCATGCTGGGGAGGGAGTTTTGGCATATTTTTTGAAAATAAAATAAAAACGTTTATACATGCCTAATATGAACATGAAATGGGATCAAGAAAAAAAGTTCTCTTGGATGTATAATGGTTAAAACTTAAGCACAGAAATAATGAATAAGAAACAATATCGATGACATTATTATCAGAAAAGCTTTGAATTTTAATTTGAATTTTACAAATAACCAATAGAGTATCTCTTCAAAAACAGAGGCTGTAAGGCTGTATCAAAATCTACAAACAGAAAACAGTTTAAATATCTAATATTGCATTTTGAGCTAAGAGAAATTATAGGTATGTTACTGAAAACATAACCTTGTATGACAATGAAAATATCTAATATTTTGCTTGTTCAGCCCAACATAATGAGCTTCTAATTATCAGCGAAACAATACACAGTATTTGAAAAGTATGCAAAAATGCCAAAATTTTCAGTGATGGAAACTATCTCCCTGGCTTGACCATTCACATACATTTTTAAGTTGTATTTTAGGATTTTGCAAAAAGACTGAGTTTTGTTGTTAAAAAAAGTTTGGCCTAAGTTCAATCAGCATAAATGATTTGTTACCAAGTCCAGTGAGGCATAGTTAACAGACAGCATCTTTCAGTAAGTGATTCCAGAGTTCACATTTGGCAATGTAACTGCTCACAGCATTTGACTCCAAACCTCAGAGCTTCTGACATTCAGATCTCAATGAGTTAACTCATATAGCTCTCCAACAAAAAACAATTACATGTTTTTGCAGAAAAACTATCACACGCTGATAGTGAATAATTAAATGTTCAAACCAAAGAGAAATGAACTGTTTCTGTGATGTATGTTTTGAACTTCTAATAGCTAGTCTGATTCTTCAGAAAAATAGCTGTGGTACAATCAGGAAGGGCACTAATGGGGAATAGAGAAGGGCATAAAAGAATAATGCCTGTATATGAAGAAAGGTGGAGAAAAAGGGTTATTCCACCTGCTATTTTTATGTCTTGATTTTAATGCTAACTAAATGTCATAGATGTTTATGTAAAGGAATGTTTTTCACTGTATACCTTGGCCTTGTTAGGTGATGTAATGCTTTGATTTTATGCAAACTTCAGTAAAAGCAGAAATTGCACCTTGCAGGATGAGGCTCTGAATGCAGAACAAGATAATAGTGAAATTCAAATGAAATATGCCATTTAAAACATCCTTAGAAAACAATAAATCAGTTCAACACCTTCCCAACACAGGAAACTGAGAGTTAACCAGTGTACTCAATTTTAATTTTTTTTTAAAGGAGGAATAAATCTGCTATAGGAAGCTGCTTTGATAGACCTTTGAAGGTCTTCAAAACTCTTGCTAATATGTTATTCTCTCAAAAATATTCCCATAATTCTGCTGTCTCCCATAATTCCTTGCCTCGAGATTCATCTGTCAACTTTGATGCATCTTTTAAAGTACCCCTCCAAGCCTAAAAACCATGACTACAGACCACAGAAGAGAACTCTTTGCTTTGAAACTATCTGATCAATCAGAAGATCATTTACCTGCAAGCATTATTTGGTGAAGCTAAAGCGGCACATCAACCAGCAGCATCTGAAGGCTGAGGCAGCAAAACGTCAACAACAAATTGTCATTGGCATTCCATTTATGAACCTTCAAACAGCATCAGATCTTTTCCATGGGAAACCAGATCAGGTCAGACTGGAGCTGAATATTTCTTAACAAGCTAACCATCAAAAGAACTTACGTTTTGAATAAAAAGGCTATCATTTGTTGATTTGAATATCAAAGGGATCCACTGCAAACTCCCAGTCTAGAAAAACCTCCCTAAGCTACACCAGACAGGTGTTTAATAATCTATTATTAAGGCACTATTTTAGGTTACTCAGAATCATAAAAAATAGCTGTAACTGTGAAGCTGCAAATGGGACTGCACAAAGAAATGAATGCTATTAACATACTATTAACAATTCAAAAGAATGAGTTGACATACCAATCAAACTTGTTAATTGACTGTCAATGGCCTGTCCCTGAATATACAACATGACTGCATTATATATTTCAAATGCTGACAGGAAGACAGTTTCATTTGCATTAACTTCATAAACTGATCAACAACCAAACTGCCACATACATTTATAATGGGAAGCTGAATCATTTCAATATTCATGCAGCTCTGTAATTGTAAATTAGGTGCTGGCAAACAATACAATACTGTACATACTCTAAAATATCCTAAATTTCTCTGACCTACTTTCTTTTTTATTTTAAAAGAGCAGTGGAAAAAGTTGTCTCTTACAGGGACGATTATTACTTTAATTTATGGTTGATGCCTTAGGCAAAATTTGTTTGCAACCTAGTTTGCAACCATTGTTTTTAACTCTAGATGTTTAACTGGTCCACAATATATGAGGCACACAAGGTGATGTAAAATTTTTCTTGCTTTGGTTCTGTGAAGTGTAAATATCATTAAAATACAGAGTAAATCTGTAAAAAACCAAAGTGAATGAAAATATGTACTATTTCCTTGCTATGACACAAAGCAGATGACAGCAGTGAAACCACTGAAACTTTCTAATTAGACATTGAAACATGTAATTTAAAGTGGAAAGTACTGTTGTTGCACATCCTTCCCTGTGTCCTAGAATTTACCGCCCTCAGAGATCCTGTCTATATAAAGTATGTTTCCTAAAAATATCTCATAATTACACCCATTCAGTTTCATTGGGATTGACAGTGATAGTAGCTGAAATGGCTGTGATAGTGCTGCCATTTTAGCCAAATGGTTAGTCAGACACTCTGAGCAAAGTCACAAATCATAGGAGTTGAGAGCAAAAGTGCTTGTGGCGCTACCGTATTTCTGCACATATTTATCCAGCAGAAATGACCAAGGGCTGATAATAGGAGGAAAATGACACAAAGAATTCCCAATAAAAGGCAGAGGCAAATGAAATCCTTTCATTTTTCTGGTTAATATCCAATCCTGCAACACTTAATAGCTTGCACTTCTGCTTACTGAAAAACACAGTTCTATCTAAACTAACAGAGAAGCCTTCAAATGCTGTCATTAATGACTGCATGCATGAATATCAATTTGTATGCCTTAACCATATAATGAAGATATGAAAGAAGAAATTTGTTTTTATTTGTTCTTGAAATGCTATTGGCATATTTGTCACTGTTTATATAGAAATAGTAATATCTCAGTCACTTTGAGAATCGGAGAAATAAAGCTAAACAGAAATGTCATAAATGAGGATTAAGTCTTGTGGGTCTGAAAGTGTTCCAGTGAAAGCTAAGTAGTAATTGATCAAAAATTCCATAACTGTCAGATCAGTCACGTTCCCTCTATAACTGTATGACCTGGAGGTAGTATAAGTTTTAAACATATCAACTGTAAATGCACGTTGTCTTCTTTTCTCCTCTTTTATTACTACTACTTTCACCCTGTCAATCCAACAGTCACTTCCCTGGCTTTAAAGTTATTGCAAGAAAGAGACAAGCACTACACACCAGCATAACCATACAGATATGATATAAACGTCCAATAAATCTGCAGTCATGGCAATCTTCTCCTGCACTTCCTTTCAGATAAACAATATCAGAGGACAATTTTTCTGCTACCTAGGTGAGCTGCTATATTTTAGATTTTATTATTTGTAAGACTGAAAAGCAAAAAATATTCACATTTATTGTTCTAGCAACTGCAATTGAAGAGTAGAAAGACTAACAAATGGAAATATAAAATCTTTAGAAAAACTGAATATAGGAGCCACTGGGGTGATGGCAGTCCCATATCATCCTAACTGGTAATCATGAAAGATTACTTATACTACAAACTAGATATTAGCTTTGATATTTTCCCTGAAGTATAAGCTGAGTAACTGTCATACTGAATAACATCATATGATGGGTACTGCTAAGTTCTTACACTGACAAAACAAGGATCATTAAAGCTTCAACATTCTTTCAGATAATCAATGTAATATAAGCAGTATGTGATTAAAAGCATTTAGGACATGAAAAGTGTCAAGGTAAAGAACAGCTTATTACTCAAAGGATGTAGCATCTATAAATCCAGCCACATTTGAAGGAGCTGGTCATTTATTACTGCTGCTAATGGTAATACACAACTACAGTGAGTTCAGTAATTCAGGTTCCAAGATTTATAAACTTTGATCATAAAATATATACATATACACAGCAAAAATACATGCACATATAAATATTACTGTAACAGAAATGGTGTGATGTATGTTCATGTTTCAAAAAGACACTTGATTAATTCTAAGAAGCTACAGTTTGTCTGCAGTGCTTCAAAATTTGCATTTAAAATAGTGACATTCTAATTTACTCAAATAAACATTTTCAGTGAAATCTTCACCATATTAGCTGAAATCTCTGAGACCCTAAATAGCCTGCAGCCAGCATAGCTTTAGTAGGTGGGATAAAAACTCCTGTTCTCGGAAAGAATAAAACTTTCTATTATGCAGATGAAGTCTCATCTATGTGGAAATGGTGCTTTCTTGAAGATCACCATGAGGCTAGAAAACTGATTTGGACACAAAACTTGATTGTTACAAAACTCATGATCATCATCTTTTAATTAGATGGCAGGCTCCTCAAATTTAGCTGTCTGTGGAAAGCACAGAAAACATTATGGACATTTTATAGGACAAAAAGGCTTAAGTCAAACGAATACTGAGCTGAACTAGACCATTTGTTTTGTATGAGGATAGCAAGTATAAGAAAGGTGTAACCAGGGTTTTTGCTGAATGCATTACTGTCAGTTGCTGTGTGATTAATGGCAAGATCAGAACCTTTATTATACTGTACTGCAGAAGTAGAGGGATTCAACCAAATAACCTTATTCCAAGTTTGTGACAAAACAACAAGCAGCTTAACATAAACCTGTCTGCATTTGCCATTTTTTACAGAAAATTTAAAATGAACAAGTAAAAAAATGATTGTAACAAATTTATTGTAACAAATAAAGAACTAGAAAATTTTAGTGGATTTGATGCCTAACAAAGATATTCTAGCTTACATTACAGTCCTCTTCCCCCCTCCACAGAAGAAACACTAAATCACTATTGCAGCTCTTAAAAATAGTGTAAATAAAAATTTATATTGAATGGTTCCCCCAGTTTGATTTAAAAGAAGAAAATATTAAAGGCATAAGGTCTTCCAGGTTCCTGAGCAGTTGTGCAGTATCAGTCCTCATTTTGGGTGTGAAACTACAACAATATTAGCACATTGGCTTATACTTTCTTCTCACATACAGATGCCAAGGAGAGTGCAGGAGGAATAAAGAAGCAATTTCATAAAGCTAGAATATGCCTTATATTAAAAACATAGTTTTAATACTATTTAATTACTGAGAAAGTAGGAGTAGCATAAGCAGGAAACTAAATTATCAATGATTTCAACTTCAATTTTAGTATTATCCCATAGGGAGAGAAGTAAACTCTCACATATACATAATATTAACATATTTGAGATTAAAACTTTAGCACTGATCAGAAAACACCAAAAATTCAGGATACATATGGAAACTTCAGGTAGATTGGATAAGTGAAATATGAATGCATTTGCATTGTAAGTACACATTTATATTTAGGAAGAGTTACCCAAACTTATTAGTAGGACATTTAAAGTTAGGACAAGCACAGTAAAACGATCAAATTAAAAAACTTCTGCAAAGTTTTCTTCCTTAACTTTAATGTTAGAAAACCTTTTATTTTTCTCAAAAAAAAAATCCTGATACTTTCATGATATTGCTTTCCAATTGCTACACCTAATCTTCCTAATATTAAGGGATATTTCCTGAGACGAGTTACAAAAAGGCGAATTTGAGGTTTCTACCTGCAGCTACCTCTGATTCATATTACCTATATATCTGTAACACTTTTCTTCTGAAGGCTCTGCAACTCACTGTATAGGTAAGTGATTTTAAAAATTTTTTCTGAAACTTACTCAGCAATTATGGGAAATAAGTAAACAACATATTTCAGTGCAGGGTTTATCAGGCATTTTATAGGATAAAGTTGGGACAAAGGATGTTTTGTAACCACTGAAAACTCGCCATCATCCTATCTTCATCTAATTTCACATTTAATTTATTGAATTCAAATTTATTGCTACCTTTTCAGAATTTGAGAAAAAAATAACCTTGCAGACATGTCACTGTTACAAAGAAAGCTGGAACTTTGCACAATCTGAGCCACAGGCAGAGCTGACTTATTCTTAAGGCAATTCCTCAAATACAGAACAAGATCTGACAGACTCTTTCACATGAGGGAAAGGCCTGGGAAGAAAATGTTTGGCAAATGTTTAGTAAGCTACTCATTTAAGGAATACTCAAATCCTTTCCTCCCACTAGTAGAAGTCTGCTGTGACTGTCTCTAGAGGACCAAGTCCCAAATAAACATATCCTATACATTTCCTTTTTTAACTTTATGTGCCCTTTGTCCAAGGGCTGAGATCAATCTAAAAACTCCAGAATTTATATATATTTGATAACATTTGTCGAAGTCCAATTTAGCATGACTTATAAAATTTTAACAAAGTTAAACCAGCAGGAAATAGAATCAAGAGTATCTCAACTGAGTGTGTATCAAGGAACAGTTGCAACAATTGCAAGCCGTATGACCCCAACATGACAAAGAGAAAATCAAAGATTACTCAGTAATACAGTTGCCCTTAGTGCTAATATATTATTTACTGCCCTCATCCCAGCCTTCTCAGGAATCCCATCCTGTTCAATTATGATTATGACAATCTCCTTTCTGCAGAGGCAGGGAACTGGCATGTATGCAGAGAAGTAAACAGAAGCCTCTTCTGCTCATTGATTAGTCTCAACATTGCCGATCTTGCTTATTGGGCATTTGACCTTGATAGGAGTAGTTGTCAGGTCAAGCCCCAACAGAGAAAAATCTCAACAATTTAGGGCTTTTAATGTCCAATTTTCTACAGAAAGAATGTCAGTGCAATTTCTTTCTTATATATTTCTTTCTTTATATATTTCTTCATATAGATATTCATGACTTTTACTGCCATGAAATTAGACTGTTGTGTAAGTCTGGCATGTTAGAGATCCCAAAGTGATACTGATCATCTGTATCAGTTCTGTTTGAGCTTGGATTGCTAAGACATTGAAGATGGACTCTTTCTCCTCTACAAGCTAAGAGGGTTTCTTTCTATCACAGAGGCACTGGGTTTGCCTGTCCTAAATGGAAAAATGTGAATGAACCTAAAGATAACTACCTGCAGGTGCAAAAAATGCATATATTAGACCTCAACAGAACTAGTCTGCTTTCTTGCACAAACTAAGTATGCCATGGAATTTACAGTGTCTCACAAACAACTCTAAAACTTGATGCAACTGTGGTCCTAAAAGGTTAATTGTGGCTTTAATCCATCTCCATAATTACAAATTAGCCATTTTTCTAGAGTTCTGAGACTCCATATAAAGAAAAAATAACAATGAGGGAAATATAGTGACATAGAAATTTGCAGAAAAAGAACCAGTACAATTAAACAATTTGCCCAGGTCTGGAAAGGAAGTCTTGTATTTAAAACAGATAATCAGATGGTTTCAGTGAGCAACTCAAGATTTTTTAACCTTTCATGTCCCACCTTACCCAGTTAGATCTTTTAGCCCAGACTGTCTGAATTAGCAGTAAAACAATGTATAGATGTCTAAGATTAGTCTAGTAACAGTAAAATAATGTGTTTTGGAACATGGAAGGCGACAATCCTAATCAGATTACTTTCTTCTTTTGTCCTCAAAAAGATATTTAGTTGTAATTTATTCAAGTAAATTAAAAACATTTTAATTCATAGCAAGGATTTCATAGTCAGGAAGATTTTCCTGAAGGTTATGTGACTAATAGCTCTGGAGACTTAAAAAGAATGTTTATTTACAAACGTATACAGCATCACCCAGAGCTCCTGAAGTCACTCTGTCAGTAAAGCTTAAAGTTATTCTAGGGGGACACCAGAGTTTAGTCTCCAGGACAGCTGAGTCATTTGCTTCACAGCTGACAGAGTACTGCAGTGTAGTCTGAAATCTCACAATTAAGTCAGAATTGTTATGCATAATAAAAGCAGTAACCCAGTTTGAAAAAAGGGCATAACATAGTAGTTTTAAACTTTCATATAGAAATCACAGTAGAAGTAAACAAAGGTCCTATAATGATGAAACCCCAAGCCTTGCAATATCCATGGATCTGACAGCATGATCTCTGTGAGATACTATCTCACTGCTCATACAACCTAAACCACTATGACGTGCTAAAATGCAAGCCCACAAGTAACATCAGTTTGTATTAGTTTGATCCTCCTGATACCTGAGGTTTAGAATCCATCACCTAAAGAATACATAAAAATAACCTATGAAATATTGTTGTCCAGTGTGTATCTCATGTGTGTCTTTAGCAGAAATTAGATCTCTAAATGAAAGACTATCACACCTGAAATTCCTGCCTGAAGTCCTAAAACTGCATAAGTTTCATTTTAAGTTCCCCTTAGTGCTCAGGCCTTACTCATATGCACATGCTTCAGACCTGCCCACGCATGCTAAACATCTCTGGACACTCCCTATATCTAAGTGGCGACCTGATCTACAAACTATGAGTTCTCTGTGTCTTCTGCCACAATAATTTCACAATACATTAATGTCTTTGTTCAACTGACTTAAAAAAACTTACTACAAGACAGCAAACTGGAGAAATCTGACCTAAAGTGTATTTTCTGAACTCAGTTCCATGGTTCAATTCTACGGAGCAACGCAGTCTTTGGTATTGTTGCTTTTTCAACTGGAACAAAAAACTGAAATAAACATAGACAATTAAATGAAAATTACAACTGTGGCATCACCTAGTACAGTGCCACGGGGAAGTTTCCCTTACATCTATATGTATAGCAGAAATTTAATTTCTAATTTTAAGTGAGTGCTATGAGGAATCTCTGTCAAACTAATAAAATATTTTCAGTTGCAAACACAGGCTTCTTGAAATTAAACATAGCAATCAATTGGCCTCTGTATGAGTTAAAATTATGGTTTTAATTATAAGTAAATCTCAAAAGTGTATGCCTCAGTCCTCATTACAAAACAATGAATATCTTTATAACAGTTCAAATAATTCAAAAGCACCCCAAATCTTTCAGGATACTACTTCTGAAAAGTACTGCAATTATGCTAAACTTTGAAAGTTTTTTATAACTAATTATTATAACTATATAGGTACTCGATCTGAAAGCCTGATTTAAAGATGGAATGTAAATTTCTGGTTTTGCCTAACCATGAGCTTTTCAAAGTGAAGCTTAAAAACAGTATCTTTATGGATCTTCCATCTACTGCTTATTTTGTGAATATATTTTGAAGGCAGTATCTTTAACACCACTACAGCTGAAATGAATATCTATCTTTATTTAGCACTTAAATAGCTATATTTTCATCACTTTTTTTGAGGGCCACAGTTGCATCAAGACATATGGATAATCAAAATCTTAAATCAGGTAGCATACATGTAGCTATCAGAAAACCTGCAACATTAATACAGAATATTTTACATCTTCCTGTGAGAGAAATGTGAGACAAATATGAAAAGATAAACCTGAAAAAAGAAATGTAAATTGACATTTCTTGGTTTTGAGCTATTATTAAACCATTAAAAGCTAAATGCATTTATTTCTGAGAAAACAATCTCTTGCCCAAAACAATTCAGTGAAATCCTAGGTACTAAATTGTTGAGGAAAGAGAGTTCATTTCCTATGAAATTCCTCTGAATCTTTAGAAGGCTTTAGACAAACCCTTGCAGTGATTCACAGGCTGATATAAATTTCAGAAGAATATGCAAGTCATATGAATGGGATGGGAGCAGAAAAAAAAAATCAAGTTACATAAACAGATTTATCATTTTTTAACTTTGGGGTTTTTTTTTTCACTTTCTTCTGTCCATAAATTTTATTCTGTATTTATACATCTCCAGGCATCTGTCAGCTCATCCAGAGTAGAAACTTCATACACACTTGTGACTATTCACATCTCAGACATGCCCACAACACAAGGATGTATCAAGCCTACGATGCACACACAGAGAAGACTTTTACTGTAAGACTTCCCTAGAACGTAAGAACTCCAACCATGATGGGAGTCCCTCAGGTTTGTTTGAAGTTCTTCTGAATTCTTTTAACAGGGTTGTCTTCAACTTGACCTTCAAGCATATTTATGTGCTTAAAGGACACCAATTAATTGAAAAAGCTGTTCAGAAAATAAAAATTAAGTAAATAAATAAAAATACTGAAATAAATCTCAGTTAATTGGCTGCTGTTGTAATTACTGCTGTAAACTTTCAGTTTAAATGGAATTACCATATCATACAAGAATACACCCTGGTAAAGCTAGAACATGAGTATGAAACCAATAAACCCCAGCATTAAATCTCTAGGTTTTTCACTGAATCTTTATCTCTCCAACTCCTTTTAAAGGCTGCATTCAATTTTTGTATTCCAGCATTCTCTATATGAAACTGTTGCATATGAAACAACAGTGTTTTTCAGGGTGACACTTCATTAATATTTTTAGCACTTCATAGCAAACAAGAATTGCAGTCAGTAAAAAGATTCTTATAAATTTCTTGGTAAATTTCTTTCCCAACCACTGCCAGCATATCACTAAAAGCTGTTTAAGACTGAACTGGCGTATAATGGACCAAAGTTTCACTCTTAAGTTTACTCACATAAGTGTAGCTTAGAGCAGAATTTTATTATCAAATCACATTCAATGTGAATGCAGAAAATGCAGATGTAACACTAATGAACAAAATGAAAAATAGAGACCACAATAACTGCTATTAGTTATTCAACTTGCACATGAAATCCCATTTTTTAGAAAATATCAGTATCTGTATTATACATGCATACTTCTAAAGTTATGAGTCTCTCTTACACACAACCAGAGTTTCAAAGTTGCTTAGCAGCTAGCAGCTCCCATGGAGAAATGGAGAGCTCAGAAAAATAGAAAATGTTAAGAACTGCAATCTTAATATGAAAATGCAGTTAGTTAATTACCAGTATGCTGAAAATAACGGATTTTTGTTTTAAATTACTGTCACGCTGAGCCCTTCTGAATGCTAGTTAAATGATGAAGGTATTTAATTCTTTTTGCAGAGAAACCTTTTCTATAATCAAAAGGAAGGGAAAAAGAATTGATGCAGGAACAAAAATTGTGTATAGGGCTAGGAAAAAAATATGAATGGCCACCTTTCCTGCTTAGCATAGAAAACAACAGAATTGTGATCAGACATATTGCATAGAGCTAAACTAAAGAAGAATGGCAAAAGTGGTGGTGAGGTGCCAAGGCAAGCAAGCAGCGTTTCAGATCCTCCTCCATGATTTACATGTACTGAGTCCTTGTATGCACGTTTTTTAAATTACAGTAATTAACTTTTTGATACTCTGAACAGGAGGTAAGGCTGGGGAAGCACACAGACAAAGAGGGATTCAGCTGAGAGTGTAATAAACTGAACTAATCACTTGGAACCTGCTCATCTTTAATCCGCTTTGGTCTTCCCTCTTGGGACGAGAAAACACAACCAGTCATACTGGGAGTCTCACTCATCCATAGCTCTCCCTGCTTCCTCATCTTACTCTTTTTTCAATTTACAGTTTTCCATGCCCTGCATCAAGTACTTCCCAGAATAACACTTCAGATCCAGTAAATGAGATGTCTGCAAGTATGGTTGACATCTTCATTTCCTGCAAGATTGCTGAGAAAACTCACACTTAAATAACTATTTTATGGTGTATCCATGTTATAAGAATAAATCAAAAGCTATTTATTTTCTGGAAATTTCTTCCAAATTTTTAGGCTTAAGAAAAAGATTCTAGTTCAGAAGAAAAAAAAAAAAGTAACAGCTTTTAAAAATTATGCCAAATTAAACCTTGGCGATACTTGCTACTTTTCTCCAAACTCTCAAGAGCTAAATTAAAAATACATTTAAGTCAGTTCAACGAATTAACTTTTTTTTGCACAAATTACATACTCTTTACTCAAACAAGCATAAATGTTGAAAATGTGGTCCTTGCTACAACCCAGAGCTCCACTGTTCCACTTCATTTTGCTATTTTGTTTGAGGACACAGGAAGATCTGTGGGAAAGGGACATTTGTCATTGCTCAGGAGTCTGAGCAAAGTCCTTACTTTTCCCTTCACAAATTGCAATAGTAGTAATGTCTAGTAATAGTAATGGCAATGTAATAGAGAGATGGTATCTTGAGCTGCATTCAGAGGAACATTGCCAGCAGGTTGAGGGAGTTGATCCTTCCCCTCTGCTCAGTACTGTTGCCACACCTGGAGTGCTGTCTTTGGTTCTGGGTTCCCCAGTACAAGAGACAGTGTTCAAAAAAGGGCCACACAAATGATTAAAAGACTGAAGCATCTCACCTATTAGGAAAGGCTGAGAGAACTAGGACTATTTTGGTTTTAGAGAAAAGCAGGCTCAGGAAGGGCACCTCATTAGTATATATAAATAATTGAAAGGAGACTGCAGAGAAGATGGAGCCAGGCATCAGCAGTGGTGCCCAGTGACAGGACTGTAGGCAATGGGCACCAAATCAGACACAGGATGTTCCCTCTGAACATCAGGAAACACATTTTTACTGTGTGGGACTGAGCACTGGCAGGGGTCACTCAGAGAGGTTGTGGAGTAACTTTTGAATGTCCTTGAAATTGTTTAAAAGGCATCTGGGCATTGTCCTTAGCAATCTGCTCAGGGTGGCCCTGCTTGAGCAGGAGGTTGGACAAAATGACCTCTAGAGGTCTGTTCCAGCCCCAACCATTCTCTGATTCTGTGGAATGTCTGTATGGACTGGCAGATGAGCAGGACATCTGTGTAATTCACAGCTCCATCCCACACCATTACACATTTGAATGAACATGCCTCAGACACTCCTAGTCACTAAGAATAGTTTTCCCCTTGTTTCCTTATCTATTTGCTATTCCTCTCAATGCTAATATCTTCTGTTTTACTTTCCATTTCTTTTTCCTTCTCAGAACAATGCAATACAGAAGTAGCTGAAATGCCAACAAACAGTACCATACAATTTAGCTGTGTGAGTGCAGTCTAGACTCAATTTCCAATCTACGGATTGTGTCTTTCCCCTCCCAGATTCTCTAAATAGTTTTACTGTAATGCAGTCACTATATTCACTGTGTCTCACATACAAATGATATTACTTCTACACTCCCATTTTTCTCCCCTCAATCCTTTTCCCATTTTTACAGACCAATTGAAAAGAAGATGCAGAGAATGCAGAGGACAAACTCTTTGTAAAGTACTATCTGACTTAATTGTATTTTATCCTGTCTACCAGAAGAGGAATGACTGCCTCCCCTTCTTCCAAAGTCCTTGAGCTACAGTAATAAAATGTTATAAAATATTATTCTAAATTTCTAGAGAATTCACAAATAGTCTAACAATTTTAAATAGATGCTTTGTTATGAATTCCCAACAAAGAAAATTACTTAAATATTTAGGTTCTCTTTGGTGTTTCATAGTTATATAATTACAGAGCTATTATTTATATATTTTTTCCCCTGTAAAAATTACTTATTATATGGCATCATAAGGTTTAAGATTTGTATCTCCAGTTCTGATATCAAAATAAAGATCCATGCTGTTCTCTTGCCTTCCATTCTCTCTACCTTCTCGAGTTGGGTGACTGCCTCAACATACTAAAGATGCTAAAACCACAGATTATTCCAATGTCTGCCTGCAGATAGGGATTTTCAGATGTTCAGAAGCTAAAAACTACTCTGGAAGCTCTAAGGAATCAGAAGGACACAGGGATACATATGTTATATTACAGAAGAATTGAATCTGAAGAACCTTTTAATTTAAGAATTCTAAGAATAGAAGGAACACAGATCAACCAGCAATTTCTAGATTGAATCTGTGCCATGAGTAACTGGAAAAACAAAACTGGGGGGTTTTTTCATACATGCTGATAAACTACACTGAAAGTCACCAAAAATCAGTAGATGAAATTCCTTTAGAGCAAAGTAGCTTTCAAAGAACAACAGTTTCTGTGCATGAGCAAAGTCTTCTTTCTATTCATTTTTCTGAAGACTTCCAGATGTGGAAGCAGTTTGTTTTTCTCTCTGAAATCCTTATAAATTTAGAAAAAAAAATTTGCAGTCTTCTTTTTATGGGCTTCTATTCTTCCTTTTGAACACTATTTATCCTTATTTCAGCCTTTTATGTATTTTAGAATGCCCCCTACTTAAAAGAAAATTACACCAAATATCTCATATTACATACTGCCTTTCTCCAACGGTGATAAAAAAAAAAGAAATTTGTGAATTCTACCCAACATAATAAGCTACCTAATGGTGACACCACATGGACCCTATAAAATGTGCTAAATGAACCCTCACCATCAGATATGGCAAATAAGGAGAAAAATTTACCAAACAAATAGTATCACCTGTTTCCTGTATACTTCCACAGCTTCATCATTCACTGGGCATACTCCCACAAAATGTCATGAGAAGAATCTATCATAATTTAAGCATTTTACATAGCTCCTATTATCAGAAAGGGGAATCCTATGGATATGTTTTAAATACATTACCAGATAGCAGTAAACTTCACAAAGAGACTAAATGAAAAAAAAAAATTGATTGGAAGGTCTTTATCAAGATTAAGGTAATAGAAGTATTAAGTAGCAGTTGTGAACAGAAAATTACAAAGCTTCTGTATTTTTCAATCAGTTCTCTGCTCTCATACCACCAGATGTTGTATTTCTATAATCTATAGGTAAGTCACACAGGAAAATGGTGATCTTTTGCTCTGAATTTTTTAAAGATTACTTACTAAATCACAATTATTTACTCATCACCATCAGGCTGCAAAACTCAAAATCAAGCTATATTAGTGAAGTGACCAGCAGACAGTGCAAAATATTTTCAGAAAAGCAGCAGTAAAAGAGCTACAGAAAAACCAGACACTTGTTGCTTTTCACTCAGAAGTTACCAGACCATATCTTAAGAATAAAATACCAACTAACTGTTAAATACAGAAATGCAAAGATTATTTATTCTATCATTTAAAAATATGTTTAGCATGTATAACCCAGCAAAGAGATAAAACCACACTCAGGCTTCTAAACATTCTTTTTCTTCACATGTACGGCACAATAGTAAATAATACAGGATCTGAGGTTTTGATGCAATAAAAGATACAGTCCATTTTTTTTCAATCTATAGACAAGATATAGGAGCCTTTACTTGTTACAGAAATTGTATTTTTTCTTCACTGGTACCACACATCAATTATGATCCATGACTAGCATAGCAATTTGTCTGCAAACTTAAAGCTGTAAACCGCAAAAAAAAAAGAAGAGATCAAAGCCTCACAGAATCTATACAGAGAGCTAATATTTTGTAGACAAAAAATATTTTGACTGATTTGGCCTGACATTATTAAAATACATTTCTTTTTACACAGAACCCTATACATTGTTCCAAACCCTGACATCAACACATTGGATCAAATTGTAACTGTGCAGTGCTACTAGTTTCAGATGCATCTTGATTTTACGTACTAGGTGTCCAAAGATCTATTTATGTTGAGTTGTACCCTAAGGTAAATCAGTTTTCAAAAATTAGGATTTTACAACATTAACCATCTGAAAGACAGCAGCCTGACAATCAACCTCAGGTAGGAAGAATTATTTGGATCCCACAGACAGTAAAGTAGGTCCTTAGAAGTGACAATTTCCTATTTATTTTTCCCTCTTTTATTTTGTTTTTGTCATTAGACCCTCAACTCACAAATGCTCAACTGTCACAAATGATCAGTGTTACTGAACCACCGGCATTAATCTGTTGTTTGAAATGTATAAAGAAAGACAAACACAGGAGACATTGCAAAATGTCTTCCTCAAGTAGAACCAGATATTGAAATGATAAATAACATAGCCTATGAGCGCTAGTTATAATGTTCTTAGGCAAAAAAAAGATTTCTAAATATCAAAGACTGTTGCTTCATTGTCAGATGGTCCATAAATAAACCATGGTCAATTCATGACATTGGACCTTTTCTTCTTGCTATGCTACTGTAAATAAGTGTGTTCCCCTTGCCTGTCTGAATTCTACATGCCTATTTCCAGAAATGCCGCAGCATGTAAGTAACACTGTCATGTCCGTTTTGTCAACTACATGCTGATTATCCTTTTCTATCTGCAGTTTGGGAACATTACCAAGGTCAGAAGCAATCGCTCAGAAAACTGATCCTGAAGCTCTTGTGTCTGATAATTTCTGTAAAGAATTTTAATAAATAAAATTCCCTATGCAATTGGTGAAAGATCCACCTTTCTTATATACTACAGAAAAAAACTGTACCACTAACTTGGCAAGTACCTAGTCAATGTGTTCATTACTTGCATGTAATCCTGTCTTATTCCAAAATGACACAAGTCTAATTTACCATTACCACATACAACTTCCATGTGTGTTTGGGCAAATGCCCACCTCCTTCAACTCTCCTGACCTCCCCTCTTTCTTTTTTTCATCTTTTTTTTTTTTTTTTTTTTGACAAATTGGTTATGAGGCATTTACAACTGATGCACATATCGCGGAATTATTTCTGCCGAGTTTCCTCCATGACCTGCCCGTGGGACATGACATGCTCTGAGATGCATCGCTCTATCAAACTGAATCTTTCCAGGACAATGCAAATTATGACAAATTCCATCATCCCGCATTATGCGCTTCATGCTAATCTTCCTAATTCGAGAAAATCAGAAGGGCTTGCTGTTCTGCTGAAGGGCACGTTGTCTGAATGAATGATGGTGAAAGAACATCCACAATCCCCTTCATCTTCTAATCCCAGCTGTGGCCACCTCTGTCCTAAAACCACTGAACTTTCTATGTCATTCTTGCATCAGAATTAACTCAGGATCAATCATTAGACAAAGTACAGGGAATAAGAATGATTATTGGTTTTGGGCTTCAATGGAAGTAGATCTTTAGAAAAGCATTTTTATTAAAAGTTTCATCATAGACTCTTCTTCCTATTTCTTCTAGCCTGCCAGACTTTCACAGTAGGAGTGCAATCTCCAAGTTAAACTGCCTCCCAGAGTGGATTTTGAAACGATTTCAGCAATAGGTTTCAGGCAATTCCTGGTCTTGAGCACTTTTGTCTTTAGGACCTTAGGCTGCTGTCTCCAAGCAAACTACCAACCTGCAGCACATTTCTCAGAAAGTCCGCAAGACAGAAAACTGCTGCATCTCTGAATCATTCTTCACTGGCTCAGAAGGTGGCAGTATTACCACATGCAAGAAATTTGTCTTTTCCTAGTATTCCACATCCACGTTGCTGAAATAAACATGTTTAATTCCCAAAGAAGCATATATTTTATCCTGTGGCATAATTTACTTATAACATTAAAACTCAAACATGGAGCAATTTGTAGCAATAACTATGATTATGCTGTTAGTGGCCCAAATGTCACTGTCTAGATTAGGCTAAATGATACCTAGCACCAAAGAGCTTCTGTGATTTATTTTTTATTATCACTGGTAGAACTTGCGTGCTTAAAAGGCTTCCCATTCAAAATATTCAGTCTTCTTGATGACTGAGGTAATCATAAAAAATATTATAAAAAATTATAAAAGTCTTAAATCATAGTCTTAAAACATATAAATGTTTTGGGTAGGCAGATACGGGACTTCAGATTTAAAAATAAAACTTCACTGTAAAAACACAATGCATACTTCAGAAGTAGAATTAAAATCTACATAATTTTGACAATCAGCAAGACTGAAAATTAAAAGAGTTGAGAAACAGGAAAAGCTTTATGAAATAAAATGTACATTTGTAAACATTGTCAGAAATATTAATAAATATGTTTATGAAACTGTTTTGTGGAAAAAGAAAGGACATTAAGATTTTAGAATAGTTTTTGCCCTAATTTGCCTTACTTTAACATTTCAACTAATGGAATCCTTTTCCTATTTGTTTCTATAATCAAAAAATTTCAATCAACAGAAACTGTCAATATTACAGATAATATTTCTTCTATATTGTTACTTCAAATGAACCCAGGATTTCTATTTATGAAAAATGTAGTGTAAGCCATATATTCTAGTTCAATAAGCTTTTCAGAAGGAATAAACAAACATTCAGTAACCAAAATGCAGGCAAGTTTTGTTTTGCATTTACAGTCTCTGCTTTAATGGAATCTTGCATAATTGGCCTGATGCTACACTGAGTCTTCATACATGCCTAATAAGTACATAGCACAGATCCACATTAAAGTATTACTAAGAAGAGACAGGAAGATCTTTCGCTTTATACTTCATTCCCAGCGAGACCCAAACCCTCAGAGGTAAACGACTATGTGAGCATCATTTCAGCAAAAGGCACCGGGCACACCCTGTGCATGCTGTGGCTTGTTGACAAGAACCAGGGCAGGCAGACACCAATAATACATGAAGTGCGGTTCAGAGGCAATTAGGATCAGTTGTCAAGGCCAGGCCATTAATGAAAGAACATGTCAGAGGAGCTGGAGACTTCAATGGTTGAGGGCAAGAAGGCGATTTAGTGTGACAGATCGAGTCCTTCCAATGTCCTCAGTGGTACATGCTAATACCAGCCTTAACAACCTTTTGTGGCAGTGTATAATGCGACTAACATGGACTTTGATTCAGCAAAATGACTGCTGCCACTGTTAGTCTGTCTCATTCCAGCAACAGTAAAAGCACTGCTACAAATAATTACCCACTTCCTTCTCCCCCCTTGTCCACTTAATGCAGCAGTCCTTTATGCATGCCATACTGTTTCTCACTAGAAGGTCACAACGTTTATCATGCTGCTTTCTTTTCTTTCTGTCATGCCCTTTTTATTTGTTAATATAATCTGAAATTATTCTGTAAAACAGTTTTGTTCAACTAAAAGGAAATTAACTATAAATGCAATATTACCTCATGTTACTAATAACAACCACAAAAAGAGCAAACCAAACTGGTCTGAAGGATTCACTAACTATTCTGCCAATTATGCAAGGAATATGCTTCAACATGAGATAAATATTCATCTTACTTATAACATCATCTACTGGATTAAATATATATATATGGTAACTTTTACACCATGAAAATGAAATCCTGAAGCTTTATAGATAATTTGGTACTTGGTTGTTTTTCCCGTTGTTACTAAATTAAAATTAGTAGTTAGCACTACTAATTTTTATAAAAACCCACAGATTCTAAATTCCTAATACTCAATTACAGGATGAAAGGAAACATAAATTTAGAAAAGAGAACCTGAAACAGCAGTTGTATTTTAGTCACAATATTAAAGTTGGAGACATCACTGAAACAACATGTGTTTTCTTTACAGAAGACCTGATCTGCTTCTCAAACAAGAGTTTTCAAATAAGTTAGGATTTCAGAAACCATTTTCTTAATTACATTACCTAATTTCTTAAAGTATGGTCCCGGTATTCACTACCTCTTTCAAGATCAGTTTCTTTCTAAGGCTTCAACATTCTGTCCACATAAGAATATGCTATACCATGCATATATATGTGTGAGAAATTTGACTTCAGAAATGGCAGGATTAAAAAAGGTTAGTCATATTCACCAGAATTCTCCAAATATTTCAAGGGGGAATTCATTGATTTGTCAAAGTAAACACTGTCCTATCAATGATAAAAATGACTTCTTGAGCCCTATTTTATTCACCTTACATCAGATGATGTGGTTCTCCCCTATCACTTCTGTCATTTGGCTATGCCTGAACTGACCTTTCTAGAGGCAATACTTATCTGTGAGTGACAGGAGAAACTATCTCCAGCAGGATGAATTTCCTTCTCTCTCTTCATTTCTCTACACTTTGCCTACTTTCTGTCTGACTCATTTTAGTTTCTCCTTTTTTTTCTCCATTTCTTTTTTTTTTTGTTTATGACTCTACAGCTAACCTCTTCTTAACCGACCTTTGCAAACATTCCCTTTTCAACTCACAGTTTTAACCTTTTCAGTATCTACTTATTTGGCTCCTTTTTTTTTTTTTTCTTTTCAACCTTATTTCTCTTAATTTTATTCTTTGCTCTTTTCCATTTCATTCTCTCCTTCACTTTTGCACCTTTGCCAGCTCCTCTTCCAACCAAAGTTAAGAGAAAAATTCCATTGACTACAATATGAGTATGCTCTATTGCAAGTGTTGCAAGCCCTGATATACTACCAACCTCAGTGTATCCAGCATAAGCAGCAATTGTTGGTGTTTACATGAGCAGTATTAGTGGTATTTCTTTGATGGAATGATGTATAAATTATAGGACTGCACTGTACTACAATTACAGTTCCATGGTGCATTATGAGGAAGATGAAGCAGAAATATAATGGATACAGCAGTGACCTCACATATTTCATCTACATATATTGATTATTTTGGGTTGTGGTAAGTAAGTACAAATGAAATTTATATATATCTCTTGGCATATATACTAGGAATAAACATTAAATTAAAAGCTATGCATGTGGGCAACCCAGATCAACTTTAAGATTTGGATTCAGATTAGCATTAAAATTCCATCCTTAAAATTGTGATGTCCCTACAGATATGCCAGTGATTATCCTACCCTTCTTTAGTAAGAGATTTGACATTAAAAAAAAAGATGGAGAGTATTATCAGAGCAACATTTAAAAAACAAATATTAGAGTATATTGCAGTACTTCATAAAGTAGAATCAAGAGATCAGGACGGATATTAAATAATATTCAATTGTTCTGTACCTTTTTGTACTTCTTTTTCTTTCATGTAACTACCATGACCTCCTATCAAAATTCTTTGTAAACAATTGCTTCAGGATTATTATTCTGTTTTGCAAATATTTAGAAAATATTTCCTACACAATGAAACAATACTTTTCATTTATAATCTCCAGTTTTATTGATATGTTAGTGGATGGCTTGGAAATAATTATCATAAACATAGGAATGATAGACACAAATATTTAATATAATGAAATTCTGAAAAGTTACAGAATTTATAGATGAACTACGTAAGACATCCTTTTGAGAAATTATAACAAATCTTTTCACAGAAATGAATTAGGCTTTAACAAAAGTGTATAGGAGTGTTCTTAAAGCAATTTTAAGAACTGAAGACAAAACTACAATATGTACATATTAGAAACTGCAATATTTAATAATTAAGATCTTTCTAAACTGGAACTATTTTCAATATCCAGGAAGGAAGGGAAGAAGGAAGGAAATAAAGCATAGCAGTACAAAAAACCCTCTAACCTTCCTGACCAAATATAAGTGCAAAAAAATCATAGTGCAAGAAATATGAAAAAAAACTAAAAATAATATATCTTGTTGCCTAATACAAGCAAGTCATACTTCTCATCCCCTAGGACCACAAAATAAATCACAGTTTTTAGGATATTTAGGGGAAAATAAATTCAACGCTGATATAAAGCTCTAACTGCAAAGAGAAGAAACAGGTCACTAACACTGTGTCCTAAAAATATAATCTTACCTAGAAGACAGTGAATATGGAACTTTCTCTAAAAATGTGTATCTATTTATAAAACACAAACTTGATCAGAACCTTGGAGCTAACACTCATATTTAACCCTGATTGTATTGTAATTGCAAAATACAAAACCTCTCAACATTAGCTCAGTCTGCTTACTGAAAACAAAGACGTGTTTTAAGAAGCAATGCATGGCAATATACAATATATGACACACTTCCATAGATTAACATGCCAGAATCTGTACGAATAAACAGCCAAAAATTCAGAATACAAATACAATTGCAATTGGGAGGTACAATAGAAGACAACCAGAAAAAAATTTCAAACAAGAAATAGCCATGCAGGAAAAACATATAAACTTTTGAAAAGACTTTAGTTGGCCTTGAAAACAAACAAAAAAAAAAAGAAAGGGATGTCAAAAATTGTTTTGTGGTGCAGAGATATCAATTCCTGGCTCTTTAAGCCTAAAACAAGAATCTGGGCATAGGCATGCATGTAAGTTTGGTTTTTCCATTTTCAACTACCCTAAAATGCAACAGTCAGGTTGACTAAGAGATATTCCCTTGTATTGAAAATGTTGTCCTGTCTCATTACAAAGACCTACTAAGAGAATTTTCTGGAACAAGATTCTCTCACAGGATTTCAAGGTTGACTGTTTTTGTTAAGTTGAGAGAGTTTGTGATGAGAAACAGTACAGTTGAATTCAGAGATAAAATGTGTTCAATCCCTGAAATGTTACTTAGAATTGAGATGAAAGCTATTCCTCTGCAACAGTAGAAAGCATAAGATAATGCTGGCTTAAAAGAATGACTTTTTCCAAGTCTTTATGGTGGTAAAAGGAAACTTAGTCAACAGAAATAGAAGGATGAAAATTATTTGTGATCCCTTGGATTCAAAAAGAAAGGGTGGGGAAATGGGAAAGCAACTAATAATCTACCTTAAAGAGTAGATGGCTCTTCAAGATCCATGGAAAAAAAATCCCCTACTTTCAAGACAACCACTCAACTTGATTGCGCTGCCTGTGGGAGATAGATCCCATGTAGTTTATTTGCACTGAAGAAGTTCAAGTAGGGGAACAGTCTGAAGAGAGCACAGTGCTTCAATTCCCCAACTCAACAGCCTGTGGTTTCAGCAGCAAAACCAGCTAAAAGAAATGAAGTTTCATATTTAAAATAGATGACAGAACACAGACCAAAACCTGGTTGGAAAAAAAAGAGCTTGACACATTTTTGAGGTTCAACAGTATTTCAGTGTGTAATGATATGCAGGGCACTAATTTACCACAATCAGTTCACCTTGAACTTACTTTCAGTACTACAATAAAAATAAAGCTATGCTTAAATGTGGAGATGTTGGAGTCTCAGTGAAAGAGAGTTTCTCTACAGAAGTAAAGGTACAGAAATGTCTAAATTGATGCCTTGAATCATCTAGTAAGTTTTTAATATCTTCTCATATAACCGTAAATCTGGGTTACAGTAGAAAGTATCTATTATGAACTGTAGGAAAAAAGTGAGGAGGAAAGAAGGGTTCATGTGAGTGTCCAGTAGTACACAGCAACACAAGGCATCCTTTCAAGTAGAATTTGGGCAAACCTAAGCCAGCAGAAATATCAGCTACACAAGAAACCACGTCATTGTTTCTGTATATGTTAATTAATGTCTAGGGATGAATTATCCAGGGCACGGCATGGCTCGCAAACAGTTAACCTAGTGAAAATTCTAAGGGAAGGAACATGAGCACTTCAAACCTGTCACAATAATCACATAACTGAACCTCTAGAGAAAGAGACAATGTTTCAGTTACTGAGCTCAACCCTCAGGCTCTCATGCATCAAATTCACAGACGAAAACAAACTGGGGTGGGGGATGGAAAGATATGTGGTGCAAAAATGCCAAGATAATGTAGTGGACTCAAATAAATTTGCCACTAGTAAATACAAAATCTTAAAAAATATGTCTGAACTCCAGCTAGGACCATTCCTCTAAAACACAGTGAAACAGAACATGAAAAAGTATGAATAATGTGCATGTTGGTAGGAAATAATGTGGGTGACGGTGACTGGTCTGAAAAAAATGCAACAGCTTTTGAAGCTAAATATGAGGTAAGTACACCTACCAAGGTACCAGTTGTACTATCTTTACAAGAACAGTGAAAACTATGAAGAAGAGGACATTTTAGGAGAGGAGGCAAAGGAGGAAAAGACAAAATACTACTTAGGAGAGACACCAAAACTGGTAGGTTATAGCCTCTAAAGCATATAGAAGTTAAGAAAGATAATAGTGTCAACAATAGCATCTTTATAGTAGAATTACTTTTTCAAAATTAGAGTAGAATTACTGATTTGAGTCCTTATTCTTACCTTCTGAAGATATTTTCATGAATTTCCCTCAAGAATCAATACTGATAGATTACAAAATGTTTGTATTATTAGAAATGCTTACCTGGGTAATTTTTTGTTCTCTAAAGACTTCCTGTACAATTCAATCTGGAGCATACTGGTGGCTCAGTTTCACTTGCAAAGTTACCATGAAAACATTGACAATATATTACAATCCTGGAAGTGCTGGTATAGAATACAAAGACATTTAATAGGTCTGTTGCAGGGATTATTTACTTTAGAGATGTCTTGGCAAGTTTTTCATTTCACGCTCAGGCACACTCTTTAGTCATTAAGCCTATTTGGTGTTGCACACCATTTGCTTCTACGGACAAGCTCAGCAAGGCTAGAGGGCTGTTTGAACACCAGGGTGGATGGTTCTGAGAAGATTTTTCTAGAAAGATTTGTTTTTTCCCAAAGTAGGATCTTTTTTCTGTTATAACTATAAATGTGTAGGGAAGTTCTAAAAATTCAATAGACAGACTGTAACAACAAATTATTTACTAATACTATATTTGTGTGATTTTTTTTTCACAGGAGAGATTCTATTGATTAAAAACTCATTTTAGATGACTGAGACAAGCATGTCATGTGTGCTGCTTAGAACAAATGTTTTATATAAAGGTCTGATTGTATATTGCATCTTTTAACAGTTTGGCACAGATTTTTGTTTTATGGAAATAGGTGGACTCATGGTTTATATATATATATCTTGAAGTTTTTACATAACAGTCAGGTAACTGATGATAACATCTAAGGAAAATAACATTTATGCAGAAACATTCTAAAGATGGCTTGGCAGAAAGTTGATAATTACTGAATTTGTGGTGGAAACCAATAAAGGAGTCTAAATTTCCAGTCAAGATAACTTTTGCATCTGTGTATGTCAGATATGCCATGATATCATGGTATAACTATTTAGAAACTATTTTTCAATGCAGCCAATTAAAGGGTTGGTTTATATATGGCGGGGCTATATTCATTTTATTGTTCTATAAAATCTGGTACAGTTGAGAATAGAGACAACGTAGTTGTTCTAATGGGAAAATAGAGATATGTATTTAAATTTTTCAGAACTTTGGTCTTTTTCTTTTAAAAATTCAACAATGTCCCATCATGAGGTGGCATATGGGCTTATAAACTACTACAGTGCTTCTACAGAGGCACTGCAGAATACTATAAGGCTGCTTGTCAATAGGCTCATTCTGGTATGGAAGCTGTGGAGGAAGTCTCTTGTTCTCTGTGGAAAACTTCTTTTTACATTAGTGTCAGACACAGTCCTCATGGTTTATGATCCCAACTGTGTCTTTGGCTGTTTCTGGCTTAACCACTACTTGGGCATTGAATCTAAAGCACTTCTCTCAGTGACAGTTTTTGACTGTGGTATTTATTTCTGGTTATTACAAAGCCAAATCTAAGACAGTCAGTATAACAGCTGAAGGTGCAATTTGGTCTAATATAACATTTTTAAACCTATGCTTTTATGATACTGGTCATGTTCTGGCATTTGTGAGATGAAGCAATAGGACTAGAAATGCCTTAAAAATACATTTTTTAAAAGAAAGTGATTAAAAAAAAAGCTCTCATTCTCTTTATAATAATAATTATTCCTGTGTTTCTTAGGTCAGAAACACTCATCTCTGCCAAGGACAGAACTGATTACCTCGTTTATGCTGCTAAGCTTGTAGAATAAAGAGAATGTGAATAAGACATCCAATGTAGAATAAGACATCTCAAATAAAAGTGGGATTAATTATGGCTATGGATATTTTTATACAGTTGCTTCCTTTTTTATTATTTTTCCTTAAAACAAAATTTTAAACTGATTTTTGGCATCAGCTCCTCTTAAAGAAACTAGGAAATAAATCTTACTGGAGCAGAAGTACAGTACATCCATAACAGTGGATGAACTCCCTCCAACAGTGGGACCAGCAAGCAGAGAGCAGTGAGATTTACAGGTTTGAATTGTGAATTACACTTTTTGGGACATCACAAAAGAAAAGTATCAGTCACTTATTTGGCCAAAGTTTATAAGATTTCTCAAATACTCTAAAAGTCATAGTTCCTGCTACACTGTTGATGCTACATTAAAGATTTTTCATTTCAGTAGAAGGTACCAGAATGAACATGTCACCAAGGTTAGTGCATCACTAGGAAAATCAAACCACTGACACCATATGTGCCTGAAGACATTCATCTGGACTTCAAAACACTATGCTGAATATTTTCTTGTCCTGCAATTCGCTTAATATGACTTAGAAAACTACGAGCCCTTTCATTACAGATATAAGTGCAAAGAGGGTCTCCCTTTTCACACTGAACAATTTTCAAAACCACAAAGCATTCTTCTGGACTTGATGGGGGCCAGATGAAAAAAAAGGTTACTCACAAAAAAGGATAAGTAGGAACACAGGCATCTTAATTCAAATAAAACCCTTCAGATACCAATGGATTGTGCCCAGAAAAATCAAGGCAATAACTAGGAGAACTGGAAATATGACTGCCAGCACACTCTCAGTCATGCATTTCATGTGTTCAGTTGCTTGGAAAGTAGGATATTCAACTCCAACCAAGGGAACAAACATTTACCTCAAATGGGCTGCTCATAGTTATCAAGCAACATATGATTAATCTTCACTTCTAAATCCCAGGTAGATTTTCCATTAATATCAATGTTACAAATGTTACAAGCTTTACACTCATAAATTAAAATCTTATACACAGAATTTAGGTATATGAGCAGAACTCAATGGGATTCCTCCCACATACAGAAGTAAATTCACACATAACTGCTCACAGACTTAGTACAATAATAACACATTTCTGAAAGGCTGCTAAATGGCAGGCCATCAGCCTTCACATGTGTCATTATTGGGAAAACATTCATATCTGCCAATAATTAAGCTGTAATTACAGGCTTAAAGTTTTATTAACATATTGAAAAAATAGTTTGGTTTATCAGTAAACATAAGGTTACTTATGCTGAGCATACAGTAAGGCTTGAAAGCTGACAGAAAAAGGTAGAAACCCAAACCACAAAAGCATAAAGGCTTCCTTCTCTTAGATAAGGAAAAATGTTTTCTGAGATAATTTTAAAAACATTATTTACTATTAAGCAACTAAAAAATTCTTATAGATCTACAAAGTAAGCTTTTAAGCTACTATCATTTGGTGTTAAATTCACAGTTAGAATAGAAACTTATCTGGGATTCACAACAGTAAGCCCAGTGAACGGATGGCTTTCTAAACCAGACAATCAGAAGAATGAAATACCACATTGTCTTAAACTCAGAGTCAAATTCTGGTCTGATAGACAGATCCTAAGTCAAATGTCAAGTCACAGTCTAGGACTGAAGAAATTGCAATGTTTGTATAATTCCTTTGAAAGAAAATCCAAAGAGCTGTTCCTTTAAACTACATTTGAAGAAAAAGATGAATTTGCTACCTTATGCGAATGCTTTTTTATGATGCAAAAGATATGAAATATAGGCCCCCTTACCTGGGCACATGGGAGATATCTCCCACTTTATAGCCATGCTGCATATAAGCAAAAAACAATCCAGAGAGCAAGGAGATCCTCACTCACACCAGAATAAACCCTCTAACCACACTGAAATTAACATCTTTTTTTTTTTGTTCACAACTTTTAAATCATGATTTTAAACCAGGGAAGTGGGAAGTACCCTTCCTATACTCCTTGTGGACTAAGATTTGGGAACTGTGAACTCTTGATCAAATATGCAGGTTTCAGGGGGCCTAGAGTTAATGTTAGCATTTTCTAAGCAAGCCATGACTGCCATCCTTCTCTCCTTTTATTTAAGTTCATCTGGGCAGCATGGTTTAGGTTTAGCATATTCTTAAATCTGAATCACTTCTGAACAAAGAGACAAAACAGAGAGATGTCTGTCTCCC